>NC_134049.1:23407151-23775879 GCF_965140245.1 Athene noctua | reverse complement strand
TTTCACAAAGCCTTCATCAAGACACTGCTAACACATCCCACCAATGCCCTAAGTGCTTTACTCCACTGATGCAAAAGGTTTTGCTGGTCCAGCAGCGAATTTGCTGCCACCTCAGCTGAGCACAGCGAGAGCACACAGGAAGCGGAGGGGAAAGGGAACGCACTGCAGGAGAGTAACTGCAAGACTGGGCTTTGCCTGAAGTATGGATGGAGGAAATGTACAGGTGTGGATACAGCAGCAACACCAGGAACACGGTTAAAAGGCAAGGTATGCATTAAATGCTACAGAGCATCAGCTGTAGCTTCAGCCAAAAGAAGAGAAGCAGCAAGCCGCCCAAAGACAAGGTGTCCAAAAGATGGACAAGACTGGAGCCAGTAAATACCCAGAGGAGGAGAACAGGTCTGTGAAATTCTGGGACTTTGCCTAAGACTTACAGAGGATGAAGGAAAACAAGGAGGCAAAATATCCCAAAGAGCATCCCCTTCTATAGGGAATAACAGGCTTGTCCAAATCAGCTCATCGCTGCCCACGAAGGGTCCCGAAGACATAGCAAGGATGTGACCACCAGTGTCCCTTGTCCCCTGTGTCTCAGTCGAGTGAGCTGGCTGGACCATTCAGGCACAGGGCTCTCAGTGTATGCAAGAGCAAAATAAAAATCAATTCGCTTAGAGCTTTTGTGTAATAAAATCCCCCTCCCCGCCATTTTGTCGCACCAATGTCCCACTCAAGGTGGCGGGATGCGGGCACGCGGTCCCCATGGAGCAGCAGGAGACCATGCACTGCTTTATTGGGCAGTGGTGCTGCACACGCAGCCGAGACCGGTCACTATTTACATTTGGCAAAGGATGGTGGCAAGTACCAAGCACCCGTGTGGGTGGGTGGGGGCCACCACCGGCCTGCCTGACCCCTGTGCCTCGCTAGCCCCGGGCAGGCCCCTGCTCGCGCCCTGCCAGCCGCCTCACCTTGGGCACAGCCTTTTTGTCTCCCGTGGGCAGAACCAGGCCCCTGATGGGAGGCACCTCAGGCCTGCTACTGGATGATTTCTCCCCCTTTTCCCCGCACATTGCCCCCCTCCCCAGCCTCTCCCAGGCCCCAGTTCCAGCCCGTGCGACCCGAGCTCTGCTCAGAGGCAGGCAAGGGCAGGGGACAGCTGGCAAGCCCCGCTCAGCTCCTCACACAGGGGGTCCTGCCGGTGCCATCCCAGTGGTCAAACCAGCACCCAGGAGCCCCCGAGAGAGCGGGACGAGGGGTGCAGCTGCAGCAATCCCCAGCAGCACCAGCCATGCCCAGCGAGCTGCTTGTGGGCTGCCGGTCCGGAGCCCGTCCTCGGCACGGCAGCGCTCGGCCCTGTGGACGGGCCAGTTTCGGGTGCACCCGGCCTCGAGCCTGGCTCATGGAGGGTGAGTACTATAGGGTACGGATAGCCACCGGGTAAAGCAAGGACATGTGCTCAGCCCCCTTGATGGGCAGCTTGCGGCTGGCATAGTGATGAATGATCTCCGGCACGCTGTCGAAGGGCGGGCTGTGCTGACCCAGCACATACTTGTTCTCTTGGGTCCGGGACAGTTTCATGTGCATGAAGCCCTGGCTGCTCCTGCAAGGAGAGATTGAGGCAGAGTTAGGAGGTGCAGCTGGCCTGAGCCTTCCATCAGATCCTGACCTCTCCAAGACATGCAGCCTGCCCCTGCAGCTGGGGGAGGCGCTGCTGACTCCTGTGCCCAGCCATGGCCCTGCCCACACCATCCCGCTCCTGGCCAACTCCAGATGAAGCCCATGGCACAGGGGAGGGACATGGCCAGCCATGCTGCACTGTGTCCCCCGCGGGGAGCACAGCCATGTGGTGACATGTGAGGTGTCCATCCGGGGACAAGGACGGTGCGAGGCTGAGGTAAGTGCGTGCAGGCAGGGCAGAGAGGGCAGAGCCTGGGCAGGAGCAGCCGTGGCTCTTGCTACAAGGTGATGTAGGGACAGCAGCTTTCACCTCTTGCATGTGGCAAAGCCCTTTTGCAACGACCCTGGCTCACATGGGAGAATTTCAGCTCATGTATCTCCAGTGTCACTGTGGCAAAGCAGGATTTTCTCCTTCATCCCACAGTGCATTGCCCCCGCCCACCCTCCCCCTGCCAACACTGCGGGGTCCATAAAACCTGCTCTGCGTAGCGAGGCCGTTTCCCGGCACAGCACAGGCACTGAGCCACGCCAGGCTGCGAAGGCAGATCCTGCCATGAGCACTGATTCCAAGTGACGGGCTAATGGCCCTGTTGCTATTAATTTGCGTCTCTGAGGACAGCCATAGTCTGTCTGCAGCGTCTGGAATGCACATTAGGGCAAAATATTGATGACTTAAAAGCAGACAGGACCTCATCAGCAATGCTGAACCACTTTCAGTGCTGCGCAGGCCAGTCCCATCCCCCCGGCTGGAGACAGTGCCCATAATGGACAGCCCGGCCGCATTAACAGAATGGGTTTGCAATCCATTTAGCGCCGAGAGGCAAGGAGCCAGCCGCGCCGGGGAAGGCAGCGGGGAGAGCTGCAGCCCCCCACCAAGGGCCATGGCAAAGTGATAGCTGGCCGCATCCTGCGTCCTGGCGGCGGGGCGCAGGGAAGAGCTGCAGGGGCTGCACCATGCACGGCCCCTGTGAAGGTGCGTGGGTTTATCCTGCACGCGCGCGCAAACACACACGGTCGCACCGCTAACACGCAGAGCTGCCCACGGGTGCTGCCCTCGGCACTGCACCCTGTCTGCGGGTGGACCCAGCCCTTGGCTGGTGCTGGCAGGGGAGAGATGTGCAGGAACCCGGGGCAGGATCAGTGCCAGTCCAGAGCCGGACTGCTGCCACACAGGTCCACAGAGAGGTGGGGCTGGTTGTGCTTTGTTCAAATCGCTCCACGGGTCTTTGTCACAAGCTCAGGGATGTGACTGAGATGAGATCCCCGGGATGATGCCTAAGGGAGTGCACTGCAAACCCAACAGCCTTGCAGCCAGCAGCAGGGGTGGGAGAAGGGGCAGGTGCTGCTCCTGCCGACACCTTACAGATGAGAGGAGGGACCCAAACCTTTGCAGCGTGGCCTCAGTCACTCTCATGGAGGTGTGAGCCAGGAAGGACTCATTCTCCGAGCAGTTGAGGCATTAACACTACAACCCTGTCCATGACAGGCAGCATGGGGCTGCCAAGCCTAGACCAGCCAGGACTGTCACGGCAGGGTTAAATCCTGCCGGCTACCTGACACGCTACTGGTACAGCCGCTCCTGCTTCTCTCTCTTGTGCATAGTTTCCTTTAAAGCAGCACAAAAGGGCATTAGGTCAGCACCAGAGCTCTCTTTCAGACCATGTCCTCAGCTGCGCCTCCTTTCTCAAGAAAAAAAAAAAAAAAAAAGTTGGGAAAAAAAAAAAGTGACACAGCCAGCCAGCTTACAGCTATATGAAAAGCATCCCAGGGGACTTTCTTTGAAAAGGCTCTATAGAGAAAGGCAACGGAGTTAAAATCATGCTCCCAAGGCTGCGGGCTCTATGCAAGCAGAGCTGGTGCACAGGCAATGCCTGAGCAGCTCCTGGATGGGCCACAGTCTCCTCTGGGGAAGTGGCACGCTGCTGCAAGGCCATGTCCTAGCCACATATGCCATTTGAGAAGAGGATTTGGCCATTTTTGCCATGAGGCTAAGGACTGGCAGTAAGAACTAAGGAAAACACCTTGAAGAAATGGGTGACTGGCTTCTAGGGAGGTGATGGAAAGGGGCACTCATGCTGGCGAGGGAGGAAGCCCCATCAGCTACCCCAAAGCCACCTCCCAGGCTCTCTAACACACGCTGGCTAATGCCACCCACGAAGCGATGGCTGAGAGGACCTCTTGCAGCCTTGAATATGACTTACTAACCAGCAGAAGCTGTCACTTCAAAACTGCTTGCAAGCCAGGGCAAGGAAAAAAATATTGAGAAAAAATGTCAGTCAAAATTCTAACAAAAAAAAAAAAAAAAAAAAGGAAAAGAGGGAGCTTTTCCAGAAAGGCTTATTGTCTGATCTGAAAGCTACAAGTACACAAGGAAGAAAGAATATTTTCAGCTAAACTTCTGCCCTGGTTTGGTGCTGAAGGCAGCAAAAACGTGAAAAAAAAATACAGAGAGGTAATCTAATTCACAATTGTGAAAAATAAAAAGGGGAGACTGAAACCACCAGGGAGCAACGCAGGTACAGAGACCACTGGGAAAACTTAAAGTATATTGAGGAAAGCATAGGGATACATGGCCTGTTGCTGGGCAGAGAAAACTGAAGTGCTCAATAAATACTTTTTTCACATCCGCTAGGAACAGACCTAATATAGTCATCCAGCAGAAGGGCAAGAAGGTATTTGCTAACCCATCATCATCTTCAGGACAGTAACAGCTTTGATTAGAGCTCTTTAAAAGAGCTGGATGAGGAGCTATGGGCAGCTCCTGCACGTGCAGCGATGCTTCATGCAGTTCTGGCACTCAGGGAATCTGGAAAACTTGGGGAGGGTGTAAAGATCCCCCCGCAAAAAACCAAGCAGAAACCAAGCCATGTTGTGGGGGTGAGGCTTCCCTGCTGGGAAACCAAAGCAGCACAATGCCCTCTACAGTGGGGTTGAGCAATGGCTTCAATGATTACATGAGCTAGGGAGGCAGCGATGGGTACCTGTGTTTCCATCAACAACAGGGTTGCACAAACTTTTTATTCCCACGAAACTAAGCTACAAAAAATGGGGTAACAAGAAGCCCAAGCTGGAAGCTGTAAGCAGACCCATACAAGTGAGCAGTGAGGCACATCATTTTATCTGTATGAGGGATTACTAGCGCTGCCAAGGGAAGAGCAGGGTGCCTCCAGATCCACAAGCGTCCCTGAGAGATACTTTTGCCAGACACCAAACCTGAAGCCTGCATCACACAGTAAAGAAGAGCAGACTTCGTATTCCAGCCATTTCTGACCACCCCATGGTTGTCTCAGCTACCCCATCGGCATGGGCACATGTTCACATGGGGCACCCACCCACGAGGGGTCACCCACAGCACCGCCACCGCCCCCCCCCCGCCCCTGTCCCGCTCACTCACTTCAAGGAGAGGGAGAAGTCATTCTTGCTGGTCTCGCTGTTGCGCACCAAGTAGCTGGCCTCCTTGCACAGCCTCAGCAGCGTCTCTGCGTCTGTCCGGCTGATGGCCCCATGGTACCAGCTGGAGAGGCAGGAGAGGGACCGGCTGTGCCAGGCAGTCGCCAGACACCCCGGGAAGGACTCTGCCCCGGGGCCAGCCCCCCACAGCACCTCCACGGGAACAGCATCCATATTCAGGGAGAGAGATGCGGGTGGCACCACGAGGGTTGGGGGCAAGGGGCAGGGCTGCCACTGGGCAGCTCAGGGCAGTGCAGAGGGCACATGGGGACACTGTGACTGTGAGATGGGTGCCAGGAACAAGCAGGCAGAAATATGGGGCCAGAGAAGAAATAAAGAAGCAGGTCTGCACCAGGGCTCCCTGTGGTGTGGCCACAGGGATCCTGGAGCAGGCAGAGGGGTTGGGCAGCTGCTCAGGGCAGGCAGGACTCACCACTGGCTCTCCAGGGGCAGGGCAGGGTCAATCCTCTCCCCGACGAAGGGGCCAGGTTCAGCAATCAGCATCTTCGTGCTCTTGAGGCTGCTGGAGCCATGCCTGAGGGCAGCCCTGGCCTTCTCCTCCCTGCAGGGTGAGGTGTGGCCATACCCCAACCCCTCTGGTGGACCTGCAGGACAGACACATGTCACAGCCAGTGGCGGGGACAGCCAGACAGGCTGGGCTCCCAGCTCTACCTCTGCGCAGGGAGCCCACAGAAAAATCCAGAGCCACGTCACATCGTGCTGGGTCCCCTCGCACTGCCCCATTCCCCTGCTCTAAATACAGGCAGGGCAGCTCTTGGGCTGCTGCTCACTGCAGTGTCCCACGATAGATGAGGCCGGGTCCCTACCACACCAGGACTGAGGTCCCTACAGCACCTGAGCTCCTGGAAATACTTTCCAGGGCAGTTTCAAAGGCTCAGAGAGGTTTTGCTAATGCAACCAGAGATTCTTAAGTTAGAAACAGTAAGGAGAGACTCTCCAATCTTGAAAGAAAAATTAAATGAAAAAAAAAGAAGAGGAAGGGGTAGAGCTAAAGGGAGCAGACAGTTTGGAAAGGATGGACGCATTTCTGCTAGCACAAGTAAACCTCCTGGGGTGAAAAAAATAATTTTCTGAGGTGGGAAGGGGACATTTTGACAGTGAGGTGCCTCCCCAATGCAACCATCTGCCCGGCACCAGCCCAGCCACAGGCCCCCATGCGATGACAGAGCACAGCAGCCCGGTGCATGCTGCCCCGCGAGCGGCAGGGCATTAACCCAGACGTGCCCTGGGGACCCAGCCTCCCGCCGACTGTTATTTCCGTGCAGGATGATTTCAGCATTAACGATATTGTTTCTCCCGCCTCCAGAGAGTTCATTATTGCTCCCCTGCAATGCAAGCCCCCTCACACAAATTAGTTATCGATCAGGCAGAGCTGCCTTGACGTGAGGCTGCTGGTGGCTGGTGCCGTGGAGGCACAGTCACCCCAGAGGTAGCCGAGCACAGGCACCACAGCTCCCAGGACAAGTGGGATGCCCCCAGCTGGGCAGCTTCCCCCCTCCCCATGCTTCTCGGGTGCTGGAGGGGGAAGCAAAAGCAGGCCGATGCTGAGGCCATGCTGCTGCAGCACAGAAGCAAAAACTACCCAGAGAGGGATGTTTTTCTCTCTAGCAGGGCATCCTCTAAGGCAGCTATTTGAGGGACACTTTGTCTGAGCCCTACACAGGCAACCAGGTCTCCAGCCCCTGCCAGCACTGAGAAGAGAGGAAGGCAGCTGAAAGGAAACCCATCCAAAATCCTCTGCAGCTTAGCATGGCTTAAAAGCCCCTGAGAAGGAGCTTGTGGAGGAGGTGCTCAGCATTAAGGCCTGACAAGCCATGTCTCTGCAGCGGTTTCGCTTTTCACCGGCGAGGCTCACCCCTGTACATAACATCTAGGCTTCAATTTCAACTCGTCACCTTAAAAAATCTGGGCAATTGTTAAAAAGCCAGACAATCAAAACAATGAAGTGTTTGCTGGCGGCACAAAGTCATCGTGTTAGAGGCTCAGAAGAAATGCATTGCACCTGTCAGAAAGAGGCAGAGTCATGTGCATGATTAAACAGGATATTAAAAACAAGCCCCTCGGAGTAAGAAGACATCCTTCAAGAAGTTCAAGTCACCCCCAGACAGGAGAAGCAGAAAATGAGACAAAACTCTGGAAAGATAAACTTAGCACAACAATGCAAGTCAGGAAAAAAAGAGTCTCTGTGTTGCTAAAACCAGGAAAAATGACAAACTGATGTGTTCATCAGGAGTAGGATGCATGTCAGAGCGACTGCAGGGATAATATAAATGATGGGGGAAGAGTAGAGGCTGCATAGCAAAGAAATTAATTTTTCTTGACACCTGTATTCATTGTAGGAAGAGGATCAGGAAGTCCCCCCATGCCAAGACCTTTCTTTTTCGAGACTGAGCTCAGCCTGAAGCATCCCTATGGGTCTGGGACAGTACCCCAACGTGGCTCCGGCAGAGCAGCTGCATCACTCTGGAGTGCCCCTACAATCAGCAGCAAAATCAGCTGTTGTGCAACCTCGTGCTCAAACCCACCTGGGAGGAAGCAAATGCCATATTTTTTTTTCTTTACGAAGCTCTGCAGGGATCCGGGTTAACTGCAGATAAGGAAATCAGACATCTGCACCCAGCACGTCACAGTGTCTACCAGCAGCAGCGTTAGTGACACACGGGCAGACGTGGCATGCCGGGGCACAGCCACCGCTTTGTTGAGAAAAATCACGTCTCACAGATCCATCCCAGTTTTCCACGAGAGCAGCAGCCCAACCCCGAAAGCCTGTATGGCTTTTGACAAACCCCCCCACCTAATGCTCTTGTCAAAACCCTAATCCACTACGGCGTAAGAGCAAGGTCCTTAAAATACTAGTAATGGGTTAAAAGAGCAGCAGCAATATTTGGCTTTTGTAAGTGAGACTGCCAGCAGACTCCAAGGGGGATTTACATGGGGGGTTCTGCTGCTCAGCAGACAGACACACAAAAAAGGCTTCACAACAAGGCAAACCTGAGATGACGAAGTGTACCTGGGAGATTTAGCTGTTCAGGATAGCAAAAACAAGAGCAAAGAATCCAGAGGGACCTCCTGCCACTGAGCAGCAAGGTAATAAAATAGCCGAGGAAATGGAGCAGTGCTAAATGACAGAGAGAGGCGCACAGGGAAAAACAACCCCAACTTCAGCAGTGGGATCTGAATTAGCTGCTACCACACCTGTAAGGGACCTGGGTATTAAGAGTCGTGAGACAACATCAGCTAAATGCTCAGAGCAGAGCAGTTGTTGTTAAAAGCAGCCAACAAACATTGGGTGTTTGGAGGCAAAGAGGAGAGAACAAAAGAGAAGGTAGTAAACTCTACCACTGAATAATCCGCTGGTGCAGCTCATCTGCTGCATTGCAAAGAGGCATTGTGGAGATAGAGAAGATGCAGAAGAGGCAAGGACAAATGTCTGGTGTCCGGCACAGAACGACTGAATGGGCCAGGAGGAGCCGGGGGAAGGTGGAGTAGGGTGGATGTCAGCGCCCGCTGGCAGAGCCCTGCCAGGTCCAGGCAAGCTCTGAGGCGTTGCAGCATCTCGGTGCTGGCGGGGCAGCGAGGCAGGGTCACAGCGAGCACTGGCCGCAGCCCCCCTGGACACCCCACTGTCACGCAAGACCCACCGTTGGCGTCTTCGTAGCTGGGCTGGCCGTGGTGCGGAGGGACGGAGGCACCAGCCTCACCGTCCGGGGGGCTTTCACCGCTGTCAAGCTGTCCCACCGGCGGTGGCCATGGCAGGTCTTTAATGACCTTGATTTCAACTGGATGGGGGGGGGGGGTGGGGGTGGGAAAGAGAGAGAAAGAGAAAGAAAAAGAGAGAAAGAGAGGGCTTAGAAAAAACCATCAGCAACACCAGGCCCATGGAGAAGGAGAACGGTTGTGGGGTGAAAGACCTGAGGACTAAATTCCCAGGACCCCTACACCAGCTTGGCCAACTCGTCCCCCCCCCAGCACCAAGCAGAGACAGGCCTGACCTGGGGCACATTCCTGATGGAGAGACCCTGCTCCTCCATCAGCCTTCCCAGCCGACCCTCTCTGGGGTAGGGGGGAGCCTGCGATCACCCCGGTCCCACGTGCACAACCCTGGCTGAGCATCCCATTGCCATCTGTCCTCCCTGTGCATCTGTCTTGCCCTGGGTGCTTCCCAGCCCCCCCACGGGTCCCACATTCCCCTGACAGGACCAGCAGGTTGTCGCTTCATGACAGTACCAGCTGCCTGTCAGCAGGGTTCTCACCCTGGGGCAAATGGGTCAGCAGAGAGGTTCCAACATTACAGGAGAGGAGAAACGCCCTGCAAGCCACAGCAGGTCAGAACGTGGCCCAGGACAAGGCAACCTGACTCCCTCAAGACTCGGGAGTGAGCTTGAAGCACTCTGGGGAGCACCCATGTGCATCCACACGCGAGCCAGACCTGTGAACACGCCACCTCCACCCAGGAACACCGAGCAAGGTGGCAGATCTGCCCAGATCCTTCAGCACAGACACTTCAGCACAAACCCAGCCCGGCAGCGCACTGCATTTCATGATGGAGCCTGAGCCGAACCTGCAGCACAGCCCGCCACAGGTGCTGGCCCCCGCGCCTGGCCGAGTCCCAGCAGCACGAGTGTAACCCCAGGCACTCGCAGACTCCGTGGCGTCGAGCCCAGCACACGCATCTCCAGCTCACAGAGCCCAAACCCGAAAGGTGAACCACTGCCAAGCCCGAATCTCCACGTCCCTCTCCACCAGCATCCCCGCGCAGCACTGACAACCGCCGGCTCGAGCACCTCACACGCCAGCTGCAGCGCAGACGCACAATGCTGCAATTAAAATGCATCCTATATAAGAGCGTGGCAATTAGCCAGCACTAGTGGAGGAGCCAGCGCTAATGCGCAGCATGGATTTCCTCATTAAAAAACACAAACACAATCGATCCCACAGCACAGATAAATAGGTCAGGACAATCGCCTGGCCAAAGGCTCCTGGGGGAGCATCCAGCTCTTCTCCTGTCCCAAGGAAGGAGAGATCTGCTTGAGCCCAGGGTCAATGCTCTCCCCTGAAATTCGAGGCTGGGGGGGTTAACTTGCACAGGAGGCTATGATCAGTCAGAGGGAGGAAGAAACAAGAGATGGGCACTAGATAGGCTGTCAAGGCAGCTCCATCCACTGCTCCATGCAGCCTGGCTCCCCGCTGAAGAGAAACAGCTTCTGCAAGTGCATGAGTGCTCCCCAAGCCATGAAAATGCAAAGGCCAACACTACTGACCCCCAAAAGACAAAGGAACCCCAGGGAGCCAGCTTCCCCCTTGCAAAACACAACTCATCAGTTGCTCTGTGGCTGCTATCCATCCTTCACGGCTGCTCCTATCACTCACCTGCAAAGGCTTTGGAGATCCGCTCCTTCTTCCACTCCCAGGGCTGGTCGTACTCCTCGGGTGGCCGCTCGTCGTCCTCAGGCAGCCGGGACTCCCTGGGCCTGGGGCAAGCCAGGCGGTCACCCTCCATGTCCAGCCCTCCAAGGACAGGCTCATAGGGAGTGTCGTAGAGGGGCAGCGGCCGGGCAGGAGCCTCCCGTAAGCCCTTCTGGCGGATCTCTAGCAGCAGAAGAGGGAAAAAGACTGTGAGCTTTTTGCCCAACATATCCTGGGCACAGTCGCCAAAGCCCTGCTAATGGGCTCAATTTCACCCGAGGGTGATGTGGGATGGGAAGCATTAGCGACGGAGGAGACCCCCCAGACCTCCAGCAAGCACCTGCCAGAAGCAGGGGAGTTGCTGGGCCCCCAGGTCTTTAGCAGTCTGCAGCACCAAGATGCCTCCACTCCCCACAGTACAACACCCCCACTCTCACGCAGCCCTGCAAAGAGGGGTCCATGGGGACGGAGCATCCCAGAAACTAATTCCCTGCAAGCAGAGAGGTTGGGTTTCTCCCCTGGACACCCAACATGGCTAGTTTAATAAAACATCCTTCCCTCGAGCAAAACAAAAGTCTCTCCCACAGACATGAGCAGACTCTTCGCCACTTGCCGATTTTTCCAAGAAATTTGATGGTCTGGTCCAAAAAGCCACATGAGCTTTCCAGAAAGCACTTGCTCCAGGAAAAACCACGGAACTGCAAAGCAGAGCCAGAGCCTGGAGCACACAAGCCGTCATGACCACCCTGCAGGCACTGTGGCGGTAAGAGAGATGCCTTCGGGAGGGCATGCTCTCACCTCACCTGCTTCCAGTCCACTGGTGACCCTGCTGCTGCAGCAGACAACGACACGCTCTGGCCCGGTCCTAACCAAATTAAATAGCTCCCACATCCATCTTAGTTTTACACCAGACGCATCGAACATCAGGTCTCTCCTGGCTCAGCCCAGCAAGCAAGCACTGTGGTCCCAGGGGGCAGCGTTGCAGGAAGAAATATCAAGGTGCCTTGATTGATCGGGTAGCAATGAGTGCTCTGGCTATGGCAGACCCATCGTACATGGCTAGAGCTGTGAAAATTTGCCTGCAAAGTGGCTGTGCACCACCACAGTGATCACCCAAGTTCACCTTGATTGGGGGACCCAGTGCTGTCATGGGACTGCAAGGAACAGAGTACAGTGGCCACCAAATTCACACAGCAGGGTCCAGAGGTGCAAAGAGGGGCCCTTTGCACAGAGCTTTCCACCTTACCAGCCATCATCTTCTGGGCTTCATACGGCTCCATGTATCCATCGTTCTCTGTCACCTTCTCCAGCCCTGCCTGGCTACCAGCCACCTGCGCCGCATCAAAAGGATCTGCGTAGTCCTCTAGGACAGCCAGCTGGAAGAGAGGAAGGGTAGGAGAAGGGTTAGAGCACTCCCTGCCTTTTTGGGCAGGCTCAGGGACCAGCTGAAGCCCCTTAAAACCTCATCACAAGCTCTGCTAGCGGCAGCTAGAGCGGCAGCCCCGCTGAGCAGGTGCTGGCAGCCGGCGGCTTTCCAGGCACCAGCGCTCGGCTGTGGAAATGCTCCAGCCTTTGTCCCGAAAGCTGGGACAGAGCCAAGCAGAGCAGAAGGCGGCCCAGCCTCCTCCCTTACCATCGGCTCAGCACTGCCAGGGCCTGCGCAGACGCCCTGGCAAAGCCACCACTGCGGTGCAGGGCTGCCAACGGTGCCATCTCCACCGTCCCCCACCCCACAGCAGATGCTCTCCCTGCACGCAGCCACATTTCCTGACCCAAGGTGGAGAAGGGGTGCAGACCCCAGTACAGGGGCATCAGCTGGCACTGGCATGATGGGAACTCACTGATTATTTTCCAGGGCTCCTGCAGGCTCGTTTGAAGATGTTTCTTAACAGGGGCCAAGAACAAACTATGGCTTCCTCTCCACTCCCTCCCATGCCCCCACAGCATCCCTACTTGCATCCCTAATAACACAAGACAATACTTCTCCATGTGATCAGGAGCCACCAGGAAGCAGGACCAAGAGCTGGCACAGAAAGCCTGAGGTTTGCCTTTACTAACAAAAAGGGGACAATCCTGCAGCAGGATATGGGGCATGTCCCAGAGCTTTATTCCCTCCAGCACTGGAGCCACATGCCTGCTCTGGCCCCTCAGCAGCTTCCCACCTGGAGCACCCCATCGCACGACGCTGCAGCCCCCGGCAAGCCTGGAGCTGTACATCCAACAGCCAGCCCCAAAGCCTGGGTCCCAAAACAAGGCCAGGCAATATTTCCAGCAGGGTCCAAGTGCACCCAAGCACCTTTGCTGGGGTCTGCTCGCCCACCAGGCTGCAAACCCCAGGCTGGTCCAGCCGGCGAGATGGGTTTCGCCACTACAATGGCAGCTACGTAGAGCTCCAAGATCAAACGGCCCGAGCATGGTGTGGTGGCTGCCTAACCCCACCCAGCAGCAGGTTCTGTCCTCACCACCATGCTGTCCCTGCTCCTGGCCAGCCTTGGAGACCAGGGCTGCTCACGCATTCCTCTCCAGCTCCCATAATCGGCTTAAAGCAAAACACTTCTTCCTGTGCAAAACGGTCCAACAATAGCCTCGAGTGGCAAAACCCAGCAGGAAAAGGGAACAGGAACTGGAGCTGTAAACACCTCCGCACGGCCGAGCCTTCACACCACTCTGAGCTGTGGGAGGAACGCAGCTCCCCAACTCCTCACCACCTCCTCCGTATGCGTCCCCGGCTCCCGGCTCCTGGGGTGGCCGCCGCATCGGGGAGCTGGAGCAGCTCTCCAAGCCCAGCCCCTCCATACCGGGACACGAATGAGCAGCAAAGCATCATCCCTAGAGCAAACCTCGCCAGCCACAGGGCTCACAGCCCCCTAAGCAAGCACAACAGAGGCTCAAACATGAGAGCCAGAAGACACTCTCACCCCTCAGCCAGGCAGCAGCACGACAGATGGCTGCTCAGGGTACCGGCCTCTGCCGGATGAGAGGGAAAGAACAAAACCTCCCACTGGCTCTGCAGGCAGGGCCGGGTGCCAGCAAGCTGGGATGGGGCTGCAGGAGCAGCCAGTCCCTGGCTTTGCAGCGGGAGACAGGAAACCTGCTCTTGCCTCCATCATCCGAGGGAGACATGGTACCACTCAGGCCCCACTGGGCACTGGGAACACCAAGGGGCAATGCTGAGCCCAGGGGGCTGCAGCCCTTTGCTTGCCAACACTGGTGACTTTTGCAGCTGCTTGGTTGCTAGGACCCAACCTGACTCCCACGGGGCAGGGAGATGAGCGACAGTGACAGTAAATTCACTGCAGGAGGTCCCTCTCTTCTCTAAACACCCTTTTCCTCTCCATGGCAAAGAGGGGCGCTTCCCTGCTCCGTCCTGAGGGCAGATCAGCGCCCACCGCTCCAAACAGCTGGAGATGCCAGGGGCTGCACCCACGCCTCAAGAAGCTGCAAAGAGGCTTCCGCTCCTCCGCAAGGACATCTGCAGAGCACAGCCCCGCGCTGGCGACAGCTCATTCTAACAAGCGCTAGTGCCAAGGGAGGCAGGAGCATGCAGGCAGGCGTCCCGACACGCACAAACGCACAGGCTTGACACGCGAGCGCCTGCGAGGCGGGCAGATGGGCAGCGCCATGCCCGATGCTCACCCTCTGCAAAGAGCTCTCGTGGCTCCAACAGTGCTGCGGGGCTGTGAAACGCAGTTTGCGGACCCTCCTGGGCTCAGAAACAGGTTGCCTTCTCATTCTTCCTGCCCTGAGCCCAGCCTGCCCACATTCAAACCTGCCACGAACCCCATCTCCTAGACGCATTTTGCTAGACAGACATAGACCCAGCTTGCTCCTGGCACCAGTCCTGAACCCTCCCTCTCACCCCATAAACACAGAGCAGCTTCAGACAAGACAGGGCACCAGCACAGCAGCTCGGCAGCTGAGAGACTCCTCTGCATACCCTGGTCGTACTTCCCAACTAGACGAAAACTCCCCTCTGTGTTTCCTCAGCACTCAGGTCTGGCTTCCCAGGGAGGGACACACAAGCTCCAGCAAGCTCACAAAGTGCTCCCCCACTCAGATGCCTCCAGGTCTAGAAAGCAGAGGATGGTGGAGCATCGTAACACCTCTCTGCTGAGACTGCTAAAACTGGGTATTTTGCTTGCAGGGGGGTGCAGAGGCACTCAGCAACAATTAGATGGGGTCTATGCAGGCAAGATGTGGTTTGCTGGGCTTAGCTCAGACCCAGAGCAAAAGGCTCAGATCAGAGGCTTGAGTCTCCAAGCTCCCTAGGTTTGGTGGGGTTTTGCCACACTGGCTTTACTCCTCCATTATCTCAAGGATCCCTCTTTGTAGGAGTGAAGCCTCCCCACCATAGGGTGCTGAGAACATAAACCCATTCATTTCTAAAATGGTCAGATATTACAGTAGAGAGCCACAGAAAAGCTGGGAAGGTGACTCCTAACTGTGTCCAGGAGCACTGTGACCTTGGGGTGCACAGCCAAGCAAGCGGGAACAGTATGCCGAGCCCCAGAGGATCCGGCCGGTGCCCGGAATGGAGCAGGGCTCTTAGAGGGCAGACGGTGGGGACCACGCAATTACCGATTGCATCTTAACACCCTTGCACGTGGGGCCAAATTAAGGTTGCCCAGGAAACTGCATCTCCGACATTTCCTAATCTGAGCACTGGACTTGACAAGCCGTGCGGGGCTCCCTGCGGCAGCCACGGTGCATGCAGCCACTCCCCCAGCACAGGAGGGGGCCACAGCCGCTGGTGGGGCAGTTCCCAGGGGTGCCCCAGACCCCTCCCCCGGTTCGGTCACAGGCCAGGCATTTCCATGCTTTGCTCACCTCCCGCGTCGTGGAGACTGATGCTCACCACCCGCCGCTCAGATGCCTAGGTACCAAGGCATCGCCTGCTCATACACACAACAAGCTTTGCTAGATTTGAAATAATATGGTTGCAAAGCAAAAGCCTGACACACAGGGTCACCATCCCAGGGCAGCTCTTGGTTTCAGAGAACAGCCGGGCACCGCTGGCACATGGACACACGTCCTCTTTGTGCACGTGAGTGTTTTTCACGTGTTTATCTGCCGTGGCAGTGCATACCTAGATCCCTGCTGCAGTATTGGGCTGGTCTCACTCTATTATTTATGCCAACTGTAAGAAAAAAAGAAAATCGAAAGAAAATTAAGGCAAAGGACCAGATCATCACTGGATTCTCACAGTAAAACAGCTTTTGTGCTGCCCACCAGAGAAGGCGACAGACGGCAGCTCTCCCAGAGCATTCACAGTTCAGAGGCCAAGATCCAAGGACAGAGCTGGGGCTCTTCACCCCATCCTGCCTACAGACGACATCCTACCCGCCACCACCTTTTGCCATAACAAGATGCTTCACTCTATAGAGAGGTCCCCAGAGGACATCTGGGGAGATCCTTCACTTCAAAAACAAGTTTCTTGACCTGGAGATAAAACGTGTTTGGGGTCCCCCCAGGAGATTTCTGGGTTTAACACTGGAGCTGCTCTGAGTTATAATCAAACTCAGTTCTTTAATTCTGCCAGGTGCAAAATTTTCCCAGTTTCACACATCCTGCAGCTTGGCTTTCAGTGGATGCCGAAGCCAAACCCAAAACCAAACCTAGCACTGGCCTTCTAAGAAGGGTCCGGCCTGCAGCCCATGGGGGACAGCTGGGTCAGGCAGGGAGCCCACGGCTGCACCCATGGCACAGGAGGAGGGAGCACGGGGCAGACAGCACGGCATCGCGCAGGATGACTCAGTTTGGGGAGGCTCTCACAGGAAAGACACACGCCCAAGAGCTTCCTGGCTGGCTGTTCCCACACCCCGCAGCACTGACCCTGCTCTCCCAGCAAAAACACCAGCAACCAGTCCCAGCGGGCATGAGACAAAGATGTCCCCAGGCAGATCCCCAACCTAGTACCCAAACATGCTACTCCCTGGGAACAGGCGTCCCCATGCAGGGAGGTCCGTCACCACATCTCTCCCCACTGCATCCTGGTGGCATTTCTCCTCACGTCTAATCCAAACATGGCAGAGGAGACATCTCCAGGGTATTTGCCTCGCTCAGGTGAGCCATATAGGGCCACTCCATCGTCCACTGCTGTAGGGAAAGGCCTGCCCAGACCAAGCAGATGGAGAAGGACCTGTGTTGGTCCCCACCATGTCCAGCAAGCACTTCTAATGAAGTAGAAGCCACTGCAGAGCTCACTCTAAGCACATCCCCACAAGATGCTGCAGATCCCACACAAGGCAGGAAGATGTGACAACTCATGGTATGACAGCAGAGCACCACATGGCCCAGGCAGGAAGGATGCCATTGCTGGGATGTTCCTGCCCCGTCTTCAATTCTCCAGAACGGGCAGGGCAGCTACAGCAGGCACAGGGCTCCCAGGGAACACGATCGGTCCCCCAACCTCTACGCAGCATCCGTACTGCAAACCACATGGCCTCGGCCAAACCACACAAGCAGGAAGTGGTGACCAACCTTCTTCCACTTCTGTCCCTCCTCGTCCTCCCCGCTCGGAAGGGCTGCACATTTTATTAGTGCTTTTCACTGTCAATCATTAGCAAAAAACTCTCTGCTCCAGCAGCCTCACCTGCACCTAGAATTGTACTTGTCCCTTCATCTTCAGCATCACCACAACTCAAGGTCCACACCCACGGGCTTTCTGGAGTCCCAGTCCCTGCGGAGGGTAAGGAACAGTACCTGCCACCTCTTCCTAAGCGTGGGAGCTACAACCATCATCTCAGCTTGAAGAATTCAGCGGAAGCTCCAGCCCAGACCTAATGTGCCTCCCCCACTCCAGGACATCGTGACATTGTCACCAAGAGTGAGGGCCACAAGCATCAGCATTCCCCCAGCAGGCGCCTCCACCCTCCTGGGGCACTACCACGGCCTCGCAGCACCTCCCACCGCCCAGCCCAACGTCAAGGCCAGCAGATGGCAGCTGCAAAGGGCGCTCAAGCCCAACAGAGATGCTCCACGTGGTAGAGGCTCCCCGGCTCCTCCAGGGAAATGGATTTAATGGACAGCTGCATGCGCTATCAAATACTCCTGCTTTATCTCTGCCTTCACTCAGCCTCCAGAGCTCTGCCTGCGTCCATCACGTACTGGAGCCCTGAAGAATTAGAAACCTCCTCCCCACAGAGGCACTCAGGGGATCGGGAGATAATCTAATCGCCGTCTATCTTGGATAAAATGAAGGGTCTTCTTTGGCCTAGTGCTGTTAGCAGGGTTTCCCTGAACACATCCCAGCTTTTGGCTTTTCCCTAAACTTCCCAGCTTATCCCCAGCCCTCGGATGCCGGCACAGCCCTGGCTGTACCTGCTGGCAGTCCCCACTTCCTGCAGCTCCTGCTCAACCCTTTGCACATCACAGCCCGAGTCCTTCCCATGTCCACCACCCGTCCCTGGTCCCTCTGATCCCACACACGCATATTCCAGAGGAAAAAACATCCAGCCTGCCTCAGAAAGCCACATCACCACACCAGCACCTCCAGTCCCCACTGCCAGTGCCCTCTTTCCCCTCCTCCTCCTCCTCTGCTGCCCACAGCAGCCAACCTACAGGATCCCAGATCAGAAGAGGGTTTCTTCTGGGCCCCTCTGGAAACCTCCCAAAGGCGATTAGTCAGTACAAGCAGCTTTCCAAGATCCAGCAGCGACAAGTTTTTCTATCTGCTTAAAATACTCCCAAGCAGCTTTTGCCCCACGCTTGTTCCGTCGTTCTGCCCAACGATGCCAGGACCACGGATGGAATCATTACATCCACCATTCCCTACACCAGCCAGATCTGCAATCCCGTCGAGTTTGCTCGACAAGCCCTGTCTTGCAGGCGGCAGTGCTGGCGGGCACTAATTACCCCTCCTGCCTTTATTTGCACAGTCCCCCATCAACCTCTCCGCAAGAGGCCCGGCACCGACGGCGGCAGCCCCGGCGGGTTTATTCCTCTACAGGGTCCTTGTGCCGCTCGGAGCCTGTCTCCCCACGGGGAGTTTCTCCCCAGCTCCTGCCTCTCGCCGGGGACGTTCCTCGCCTCCTTCCTGGCCGGCAGGGCCAGGCTCCGCTCTCACCCCTGAGAAGTCGGCTGGGAGGCAGCAGACAAAGAGGCGCTGAGGCTCCCTGACAAAGCAGCTCAGGGGCACCCGGCCGCTGCCGCTGGCACGGGCAGGCTCCGGCAAGCGGGCAGAGGGAGATCTGCGGGGCTGGGCACGGAGTGGAAGGAGGCCCAGGGCCACCAGCCCCAGCGCTGGAGACCACCGGAGACGGTCCTGTGCCGCGCCAGGCCTTCCCAGGCTGGAAGGTCTTCAGTTGTGTAGAGCACCAAGCACTTGGCTGCAAAGAAATTGCAAGGAGCCGCGGGGGGAAGGTGCCGGCGGGCCCTGAGCCCTTGCGCCTCGGCGAGCGACGCTTCCTGCTGGGGTTATACCTGCCTCCCGCGGGAGCTGGAGGAGAGGCCACTGCTGCTGACGTGGGACCGGCATGTCGGTGCTGCCGGGGCGCAGGGGGACGCGACGCGGGAGCCCCTGCAGAGCCCAGCCGTGGCTCCCGCCACGCCGCGAGCCCTCGGCTCCGCCTGCCCCGGGGGCCCCGGCCCCGCTCCCCGCAGCGGGCGCTGCCGGCGGGGCAAAGCCAGAGCATCAGCCCCAGCCGCGGGGCGGGCAGCGGGGTGCCCGTCCCGGGACACTCACCTCCTGCGGCGGCTCGTCGGGCGGCTCGGGGCAGTCCGGGGGCGAGCTGGGGGCGGCGGGTACCAGCAGCGGCGGCGGGGGGCTGGCGGGCGCCTTCTCCACCGCCTCCACCTTGATGAGCCGGTGCTTGGGCGAGACGTAGCGGGGCCCGTCGGGGGCGGCGGCCGGCGGCGCCCCGCTGTAGGGGTCCTCGAAGTCGCGCTCCTTCTGCAGCCGGTAGGCCGCCACGATGTCGGGCTGGGCGGCGGCCAGCGGCTCGGCGGCGCCCCCGGGCGGCGGGGGCGGCTGCGGCGGCGGCCCGGCGCGGTAGTCGGGCTTGGGCGGCGCGGGGGGCGCGGGCTTGGCGCTGCGGAAGCCCAGGTGCTCGCGGAGCCAGCGGGCCATGGTGCCCACGCACTGCGGGGCCCCGCCGGCCCCCGCCCCGGCCCCCGGCCCGGCCGCCGCCCCGCCGCCGCCGCCGCGCTCCGAGCCGGCCGCCGCTCCGCTCAGCAGCATCGGCGCTGGCGGACTGAGCGCGGCGGCGGCGGCGGCGGCGCCCGGGCCGGGGGGGGAGCGGGGGAGGCGGCCGGGGGAGGCGGCCAGTGCCACCTGCCGGAGCCGCCGCGTCGGCTGCTCCGAGCGGGGCTTCCCCCCCCCGCCGCCCCGCTTACCCGGACCCGCTCCCCCCACCCCCTTCCCGACACGGCTCGGCACGGCACGGCCTTCCCCGCCGCCCGGCCCGGCCCGGCCCGCCTCCCCCGGGACCCGCCCCGCTGCCCCGCCGCCCGGCCCGCCTTCCGCCGCGCCCGGCCCGGCCTTCCCCGGCGCTCCGGGCCGGCCCCTCCCGGCGCTCCGGGCCCCGCCGCTGCCTCTCGGCGCCCTCCCCGCGGCCCCGGGCCCCGCCTCGGGGGACAGTCGCCCCCCCCGGGCGGCCTCGGCCCCGTCCGTCCCTCCTGCTGCGGGCACCGCGGGCCTGAGCCGGCCCCGCCGGCGGATGCCGCTGCGCCCCCCCACGAGCACCACCCGCTCCGGGAGCGGGGGAAGGCACCGGGAGAAGGGCCGCCGCGGCCGCTGCTAACGAGATCGGAGCAGTAAAGGGCCCCTGATGGCGAACCCGCTGCCCGGGAGGTGCCCGTGGCGCCAGCCCCGAGCAGGGCGCGCAGGGCAGAGCTGAGCCGGGCTGGCACCCTGCAGGCCCGGGGGGAGCGGGGACAGGCCGAGCCTGGGAGCGCGGGGACTGGGAGCGCAGGGACTGGGAGCGCGGGGACTGGGTGCACGGGGACTGGGAGCGCAGGGACGTGGGGCCGAGCGTGCGGGGCTGAGCCCCAGCACACGTGGGGCCGGGGCGAGGGCAGCGGACGTCCCCTGGGGTGCAGCCCAGGGAGGGGCCGGTGGTGACAAGCGTGCAGAGCAGGGCAGCGGCGCCGGGAGCAGCATGTTGGAGCGCAGCAGCAGAGGCCGAGGCCGCTGCGGTGGCAAACAGCACACTTACACGTCCTGACTGTTACCCCACACGCACCCCGTCACCAGCCACCGCCACCCCTGCCCACCCCCCACCCAGGACAGACGGTTTCCCCATGCCCTCCTAGCCCCTGGGGCGCAGCCCTGCCTCCAGTCCTACACCCCCAAATCCTCCACAGCCCTTCCTAAGTGCACATCACCACCCAAATCCGCTCCCGGCCCGGCTTGCGGGCTGAATCCCCCGCAGGCCATAGTCAGCCACGCCTGAAAGGGAAGGGGGACGGATGGAAGCAGGATGCTCTGAAAGTGGGACCACCGCAGAGGTGGAGCCGTGCAGAGGCACAGGGTGAGGGGGGAGAGGTGCCACAGTGTGGTCCTGCCCATCCCCACACCATGAGCCAGCCTCCTACCCCACTGTGGGAACAGATGCGGGGATGTGGCTGCCGGGGTGCCTGCTGCAGGGAGGAGAGGATGTCTGGAGATAGACGCTTCTCCTGGTGACCTCCCTTCCTTCCAGCTCCTGTGCAGGAGAGAGCTGGGACAGGGCTGCAGAGCTGAGCCTCCTGTGCCAGCCTGGCACAGCACATGCCAAACACCCGCCCAGTGAGCCCAGCGAGTCCCAGATTTGCTGATTTATTGAGTACGCACACACTGCACTCTCCTGCCCAAGAAACCCAGCCAGATACCCCAGGTCCAAACGGACATCAAGGGACCTTCCTCCCTAGGGAGAACACAGCCAGGGCACCCAGAAACCAAGACTGGAAATCTCAGAGCATAGGGAGTGCAGGACACGAAAGGCATCAGGAGAAAGAGCATCTGCCAGGAACGGAGTGAATACAAGGCAGTGTTTGAGGTTTAGCAGCAGACCTCGGTCCTGGCAGATGCAGATGATGAGATTGTTATTAAAATGCAGAAAAGACAGAGATTCTCAATAAATCTGTCTGTCCAGCATTCAGGAGGAAGCAGGATGCAGGGCTGATGGCACGTGAGACTGAGCATACTTCTACCCTCTGTCAGTAACCAAGGAGGATGTTCAGCAACATCTGTTAGAGACGCCTCTTATTAAATCCTCAGGCCTGGAAAACACACGCTCAGTGTCTCCTGAGAGGTGACCAAGGAGGGATCTAGCTTGTGGTGGTGCTTTTTTTAAAAGCCACACCAGAGGAATTGCAGAGGCCCTTCCTTCCCATCCCATTCTGGTCAGAGCCCTCCCATTGCTCTGTCCTTGGAGAGGCAGCTGCCCCAGGGCTATGCTGGGGATCGGAGAGGGTCTGTGGTCTGAGCCTGCCCAGGACTCCAGCACCTCTTCATCATTTGCTGGGCCTGTTTCTCTTCCAAATTCCTCTGAGGCCTTTTGGTAGGTGGGTACGTGGCCCAACATAGCCCTGTTCTCTGTTCTGTGCCCCATGGGGTATCCCCTTCCTCACCTGAGGCTTCAGCAGAGCCCGGAGTGACATCAGGAAGATCCCTGGACCCACCTGAGCCCTCGGATTTGAGCTTCCCCTGGATATTGCCTTCCCCTGGGCCAAACCACCCAAACACCAACATGGGGTGAGAAGAACATAGGTGGGGTGGGAGCTCCACTCAGGAGGCTTCTTGGGGAGTGCTTCAGGAGCTTTGAAGCTTAAGTCCGGAAGGAGACTGAGTGAGCTGCTGACACCCTGCACGGCTCCACACAGGCACAGGCTGCTCATATTTTTTCTGCAGTCATGATGAGACACTAGCGACATCCCTCCATTCACAGCAGTTCGTTTCAGGTTTGAAGAAGCAGCGACAGATTTCTGCATTCGCACTGCCAAAGCCAAGCTCCATCTGCGTCTCACGCTGCAGCTGGTGTTGCTCCAATCCCCAACTGTTTACATCCCTCGTGTCTGATGCACGTTGGGACCCAGGTTTGATGCCTGCACCGTAGAGACTGGCCCCGATACCACAACCGTGGCCGCAATGCTGCTCCGCCTGTGAGTCACCGTGGCCCAGTGGATGGCTGTGACAGATGGCTGTCACGTAGCATCTCTTGCGTCAGGATGGGAGGGGGACGCGGGGTGGGACTGGCAGACGGGTGAGGATCGGGAAGTACACACTGCGCCACTTTCGTGCCAGACTCCACATTTCGGCTGCGGGAAGCCCCCCCGCTGGGATACGCAGCCCCGGGGGGTGCCCACTGCTCATGCAGCCCGCGGAGCCCCCAGGAAGGGGGGAAGGACAGTGGGGGAGCCACCGCACACATAGTCCTCAGTCAGGAGGAGAACAACCCATGGCTGCACAGAAGTGATTTTTGGCTCACTCTTACGGACTGCGGGAACAGGGGACACAGGAGGCCCCTGCAGTGGCCTGCAAGGACCCAGGCTGAATCTCTGCACCAGGAGCTCTGCTCACACCCTCTTCTCCATCTTTGGAGGGTCCAGGAGCTCTTCTCTGTTGTCTCTGGGCTGAAGCTCATAGCACAGCCCTTCCTCTCACCAAAGGCAGCAATAGCTGCTCGCCGGCGTAAACACTTCCCAGGCAGGTCAGAGCACGCACCAGGAAGAAAAAGCCAGGCAACATCTTCCGTGCTCCTGGCAGCCCTGCAGAGAGCTGCGTGCGTCCTCAGCCCTCATCCGTCCTCCCGGGTGTGAGGAGCTGCTTCAGCCACCCCACGTGCTCCTTGTGCTCACCCACAGCTGGGGACAGGAGCCCTGTTTGGCAGCCGGTGCAGGACCTTCTCTGGGTCTGGGAGGGCTCAGGCCACGTCGTCCTGGTAACCCCTCCCCTCCAGTTTAGCCCTGGGTGTTGTGGACGCAGTCCAGCGTCCCCCAGGCAGCAGCTTTGGGTGACTCAGAGGAGAAGGTCTCTGCTCCTGCATGCTCTTGAGGAGGTGCTGGAAGATGATTCACCCACAGGTGATGTGGGGGCTGAATTTAGCCAACGTGTCACTTGAGTCAGGCGCTGGGTCGGCTGCTACCCCTGACACCAGCATCTCCCCTGGCTTGCAGGGAAGCCTGCAGCCCCTTGAATCTCCCGGTACTTCTTTTGCAGGTTCAAATAAAGACCATCCCCAGGAGCTTAGAAATGTCTGTGGTGACTCCAGCCCCTTCCCCCCTACATAAGCCCTGTTGTGCAGTGCAGCAGGGACCAGGAGGATGTCACATCTGCTGGGTGACACCTCAACCTCCCCGAAGGTCTGGGTACAGCAGGGAATGTAAGGACTGGAAGGTGGCAACTCTGTGACACCAAAAATGCTTCCCAGGAGGCAGCCAGGGAGCCCCAGGCTGATAAATGACACATCTGTTCTCTGCAAATGAACAAAAATTGGCATAAGGAGTAGGAAACTGGCATCGTTAGGGGACAGATGGATAAATATGACATATTGGGTAAGAGTCGACACAGCTCTCTTAAAGTGAATTTCTTTTTTCCAAAGCTAGTGGCTGTCTTGTAAAGAACCAGCAGGGTGATCCAGCTGGGAGAGGTCACCTGCATCTCCACAAGCAGATCCTTTGAGGAGATGAGGTCAGTAGAGACATGACAAAATCTGCTAATAATATTGAATTATTCTGGATACTACAGATTAATGGTAAGAATTGCAGGAGGACTTTCAGAAGCTAAAGAACTTGGCAATAAAACGAGGCAACAGCCAGTGTCAGGGAAGTGACACACATGGGGAAACCAAGCGCAGCCTCACGTCTAAAGCGATGGGCTCTGAGACCATGAGCTCTGACAGTCCATGAAAACCCCCCCTCAGCACTCAGCAGAGGCCAAAACCGCAAAAGTTCTCCATCGGAAATGATAGAAAGGGTTAGGAAAAGGTAGAGAAGACATCAGAGGTGCCACTATTCCCTGGTCAGTCCCAGCCTGTGTCAGTCCTGGTCCCTCCATCCTGAGGACACATCAGAGCTGGAAAATGTGAAGAACGGTGACAGAATGATGAAAGGCTTCTGCACATGGGGTGTGTGATGGACCAGGGCTCTTTGGCATGGAAAAGGGACAACTGGGGTAACAGGGCAGAGTTTGCACATCTGGGGAAGAGTGAGCAGAGACTGGTAGATCAGGTGACTCCACGCACAGCAGCCCTCCCTGCCACGGGCTGCTGCAGATGCTATGTGGTTTAGGAACAAGACTGGACAAATACACAGAAAGAAATCCATCAAGCACCACCAAATACAAAGACCAGCACAAGGACCCTTGCAAATATTTAGAGGCAGGGATCATGTCCAGGGGGAACGTTGCACCAGGAGACCATCAAAGACAGGGCAGGAGGTGAGATGGGCCTCTCTCACCACAGCAGCTGCCCACATGCAGGGGGATGCTGCTCCCAGATACACCATGCAGGCAGCATGCTTTCATTTGGCAAGCCATTCCCAGGCTGGAAACACCTCTATTCCAGCAGCCCCTCATCCACACACCGAGCGCATCCCCCACCGGTTACCCCATAGCTTTTAAGAGCCTGCAAGCCGTGTTCATCCCTTCCGGATATCCCGGCTCCCATCAGGCTGGAAGGAAATGGCCATGCCCAGCCATCTCAGCTTGCTGCCGGGTGCCCTGGGGAGAGCGGGGAGCAGTCTGGTGTGGAAGGGCAGCTCTGCACAAGGTGCTCTGCAGCCCCTTCTCACCACAACCTGCCACAATGAGTTGCACAGAGGTGGCAAGGGCCAAGACAAATGGTAAGTTGAGGGAAAGCAAGGAGGAACATGAAGAACATGGGCCCGCACCAAGTCCCATGTATGATGTGACATGTTACTGCCCCCCGGCACCACAAACTAGGACATTTCTGTATCAACACCCACACATGTCTGTCCAGACATGCAGGACATGCCCAAAGCATGTGTGTTTACCAAAAGGGGAAAATTTTTGTGGACACTTTTTACAGCTCCCCAACCTTTCTGTCAGAAGAAATCATTATGCAGTTGATAATGTAATTGAAACCATGCTAATTCACCAAAAGAAGAGACGACAACTCGCTGACAGACATCTGCCAGCTCAGAGACAGTTGTCTCCTTGCCTCAGCTGCACTGAGTGTCTTTTCTGCCTCTGCTCTCTGTGCTGACAGCCCTTTGCACATCCATGACCCTGAGTGTCACAACTGCTCTCTGGTATGATCCGTTATTTCATTAACACTTGACGATGTGTGGAGAGCTGTGGGCAACTTCATTTCCACAAATCTAGGCGTAGCACCCTGGAAATGGGCCAGCAAGGGAGCTGGGTGACAGATTCAAGAGAAAAATGACTTCAGGACTGACATCCAGAGGGTAAGAAATGCTTATTTCACTGACAAATGCCAGGTATGGGCTTGAGGGAAATTTCTAAACAGCACTCTTTGGCATTATTTTTTTTTTCTGTAAAATCATTTCACATGGGCTTAAGCCCTGAAGAGCTGAAGCCACACTCAGTGCCTGTGGGGACAGGGCAGCCAACCTGCAGGTGGTCTCAGTATTTCCCCTGCAAAACCAAGCTCATGGCACGGAAACCTCATGACAGATGCCTGGTGGCAACAGCTATATTATATCATGCAGATCTCATGGCCTCATCCAGCTACCTGCTTTCACACCCTGCCCAGCCAGGGTGACCCTTTCAGGGCTCCAGCCGTAGCATAAATTCAACCCCTTCATTGCTGGCCCTGTGGTGGGGAAGGCAGGGAGGAGCATCTGCATCTGTGGGGTATGATTTGCTCCTATCAGGGGGCTTGACCCTGCAAGGTCACAGCACTCTCCAGGTGGGATAAGATGCCTGAATTCCTCCTCTGAATGAACAAAGGAAGCAGGACCAGCTGAGAGAGCACGGATCTGAACTCAATAGCAAGTGGTAAAGTGGAATTGATTGGAGCCGCCTGCACTCATCGATCTGAGGCAGAGCAAAGTAAGGAGCTGGAGCATTTGCAGCTCAATCAGAGCGACGTGCTGGTTGGAGACCTGTGCTCTGGGGCTGGCAGGGGACCTGTGTGCCCCAGGAAAGTGTTAATGGTGGGTTTGATTAATCCAGCTGCAATGGCCACGCTCGCACAGCTGAGTCCTTCTCCAGACAGACTCTCACTAGCTTTACGTTGCCTAGAGGGTGTGAACCACCCCTGGAATCCCTCTTATATCTCTTAATAGGGCTGTCATCAACCGTCAGGAAGATGAATGCCCATCTGTGGACCAGAGCAAACCAGGGGCCATTCCCCCCACGCAGAGGAGAACAGTTGATTTTGCCACCAACTCAGCCCTGTGTTTCCAAAAGGGCTGGGAGGCAGAAAATGAAGGTGAATTCCGAGGTGAGTGCAAGATGTGGAAAGGTGAGGGCGGGGCTCCTGTTTTCTGCCCATTCAGCATCACAAAGAGGGGTTAAGAGGTGGCTGTGTGCAGGCTATAAATCCCTGCTGCGGCGCAGACAAAGGCGGAGTGAGAGCTCAGGCTGGCAGCTGGAATGATGCAGGGCACATGTGGCAACGTTTATATAGGGGTGCGGGGTGGCTGACTCTCCCCTGGGGTGATTTTATCACATCTCATCTTCAGCTGGATGCTGGACCCACAAGGAAAGGGCTTGAGACTCCAGGCTTCGTGCTCCCTGGAGGTGGGACAGGACAGCTTTAGTGAATCTCTGCCCCATACATTCTGAAGACCATCTTCCTTGATCTCTGAACGTTGGAGCCAGGCAAAGGGATCCCAAAACATAATCAAGCAGAAAATCTGTCTGCTGTAGCCTGTTTGCCTGCCCTACATAGTGCTGGGAGACTGGAAAATGCCCTTAGAAGCTTGGGCTTTAGAAGAACCAGGAGCATCTCATGCACTGTTGTGGGGTTATAAAGCCTCTCAAAGCATCACAGCTGAACATTCATGTAAAAAATGCTTGAGTCCTCCTTGAGTCCTTGGTGCACATATCTCATGAGCTAGAGAAGGACGAGGAGATGGACGTTGGGGACAGAGCTGTGTCAGGTTTCTTGCAACTGTCTCCCAGCTCGGATGTACAGACACTTCTTCAGAAGGACACTTCTCCCCCGAATCCCACCTAAACCTTCACCTCCAAAATTATTGCAGCCCCACGACACTCCCCTGGCCCGCTCTTGCTCCAGCATGCTGTGCTGGCCTGGCAGTGCCTGTGAGTATGGGAATAGGGGATAGTGGGATAGATAGTATGTCAGTGGAATTGCTCTGATTTCCTTAGGAAGGAAGGTGGGCTTCCAGCAGCAGAGCAAATTGCAAGCTGAATTTATGGCCTCTGAATACCCAGAGATGAGTGCTGGCCTGTATCAGTGCACGGTTTTCTATCACCAGTAAAACACGGAGCGCCTCCTTGCAGCACTGGCTTCTGTCCTGATTCCCCAGGCAGCAGTGCTGTTCCTGGGACTGGTTTAGGGATCTAAGACCAAAAGAGGAGGTGGGGAGGGATCTCTCTGCCTCCCATCTGCCCCCTTGAGATGGGGAGAGGAGGAGGCCAGGGTCTGCCCCAGCAAGGCAACAGCTGGGGAGGCCACTCAAGGGCCAGAGCAGCTGAGACAGCCACGCAGTGATGAATTGCTCTTGTCCCTGTGCCAGCAGGAAGATTGATGTTTGTGCCATGGAGTGGCAACATCTGGGCCCAGCAGCACTCTCTGCCTGGCTGCACTGGCGTTTTGATATTGCAGGCACCTTTAAAATCACATTGAACACAACCCATGGGCAGCAGAGGGCTCGGAGAAAAGCACCTTATGGACAAAAGCACGCGGCAAAGGGCTCCTGGGGCCCTGACAACCTGGCACAATTTCATCAGGAGTGGTCGTAGCCGAATCCCATTGGGGAAGGCAACCCATGGGAAGGAAGCTGTGCTGGGACAGGGCCATCACTGTCAGTGACGGGTGGCAGCAGCTTCATGACTCCTCTTCTGCACCTGCCAGGCCCCTGCCACTTATCTCCCTGTGCACTCGCCACCTCCCTGCTCACTTCCATGTTTGGCTGACTCCTCCTTATAGCTGCAGCGTTTATCTCAGTCATGCCTGTTCCAGCAGTTGAGATCATTGTTATTCTGCCAGCTTCCCCCGGCTAGAAGCATCTGCCGAGCACCCAGAGCACAAGCCCCGCTGCCTCCTCCCTGCCTGCTGCGGAGCCCGCACCATGCACACCAAGCGAGCAGCGCCCGGCACGCACCCACACAAACATCAGCCCTGCACCACGCCAGGCCAAGAGTTGGGATCAAGACGGTGATGGACACCAACCTCAGGGGTCCCATTCTGCCTGCCCATGCAAGTGCCCAAGGAGGAATCCCCTGGTCACTATGCACGTTGCTGTAGGTTCTCCATCCCCACCAGGCTTGGGCAGCACATCCTGCCAGCAGTGCCTCACATCCTCACACCATCCCACCTTCTCTCTTGGGTGCTTCTTCCCCACCACGGCAGCACTGACCCAGCACAGCAATTGTCCAGGGCCGCGCAGGAGAGCAGGCCAGCATGGAGCTGGGCTTGTCCTTGCTGTGCCACAGCTCAGCTCAGTGGCATTGCGACACCGCCAGCTCAGCTTGGAGGAAGGCATGAGATACCAGGCACGGGGCAGAACAAGGACCTCTGCCCTCCACAGGCTCATGCCTTGAGATTCAGGGGTTGTGGTGACCCCATCTCTGCGGCTCAGCTGCCCCTGTCCTGCAGATGTCTGGGTGCTCAGATCTCTTGCCATGGTGCAGCCAAGGGGCTGATGACAGCGTTAAACTCCCTGGACATGGGAGGAGACACATGTATCTCCTACCAGTAATGCTGTACCCACTTTAGGTCCAGCATGAGGACACAGATGCTGTCCTGGTTTTGGCTGTGACAGAGCTAATATTTTTTTTCCTTCTTAGTACCTAGAATGGTGCTGTGTTTTGGATTCAGTATGGGATTTGGTATGAGAAGAATGTTGATAATGCACTGATGTTTTTGGCTGTTGCTAAGAGATGAAGGACTTTTCAACTTCTCATGTCCTGCCAGTGTGCAGGTACACAAGGAGCTGGCAGGGAGCAGAGCCAGAGCAATGGACCCAAACTGGCCGACAAAATATTCCGTATCATATAACATCATGCTCAGTGTTTAGATGAGAGTTGATTGGGACTCTTACTCTGACTTCCAGGACTGTGGTTTTGGGATTCTCTCTGCTCTGGAATTGCTAGCCAGGAATGAGCTGGGCACTGGTCAGCGGGTGGTGAGCATTTGCATTGCACATTACTCATTTGTAATTTTTTTTATTATTATTATTATTATCATCATCCTTGTTATTTTATTTCAATTATTAAATTGGTTTGATCTCAACCTACGAGTCTCCTTACCCCTACCCCTCCAGCTCCACTGCAGGGTAGGGGAGGGGGAGCGAGTGGCTGTGTGGTGTCTGGCTGCTGGCCAGGTTTAAACCATGACAGACGGTGACAGGGTTGGTCACAGATGAACAAGAGCAGGTCCCTGCAGCCCTGTGGGAGGGACAGGCTGGGATGCTTGGAGGGCAGATGAGGGAGAAGAGCAGCACTGGGACGGGAGGGCGATACCAAAAAGCACACAGACACCCAGGTCATTCAGAGATACCACCAAAGAGTCCCTCCTCCAGCACCTCCTGGTCAGCTAGGTTGGATGATGTGGGGAGCATCTCCCATTATAAAGTGCTGAGGGACCAACATGCGCACCAGTGCCTAGGACAAGGCAACAGCAAAGAGGCTGATGGAAGAAAGAGGTAGGCACAGACAAAGGGAGAACACAAAAGCCGTTCTGTCTTCCTCTACCACTCTGAGCTCTTTTGTGTTGGATACGAGCAAGATGAGGAGCTCAGGGTGGCAGGAGTAATTACTTCATGGAGTAATCAAGGTGTACAGGGCCTGGGGTGTTGATTGACAGCTGGCTGAACAGGAGCCAGCAGTGTGCACAGGTGGCCAAGAAGGGCTTGTATCCACAATAGCGTGGCCAGCAGGGACAGGGAAGGGATCTGAGCCCTGGGCTCGGCACTGGGGAGGCCGCCCCTCGATGGATGGGTTCAGTTTTGGGCCCCTCACCCCAAAAAGGCCATTGAATGACTCGAGCGTGGCCAGAGAAGGGCAACGGAGCTGGGGCAGGGTCTGGAGCACAGGTCTGCTGGGGAGCGGCTGGGGAAACTGGGGGGGTTCAGTTTGGAGAAGAGGAGGCTGAGGGGAGACCTCCTGGCCCTCTGCAACTCCCTGCCAGGAGGGGGCAGAGAGGGGGGATGAGTCTCTGGAGCCAAGAAACCAGCGCCAGGCCCAGAGGGAATGGCCTCAAGCTGCCCAGGGCAGGGTCAGGCTGGCTCTGAGGAAGGATTTCTGTGCAGAAGGGGCTGTTGGGTGTTGGAATGGGCTGCCCAGGGCAGGGGGGAGTCCCCGGGATCCCTGGAGGGGTTGAAGAGTCGGGCTGAGCCAGCGCTGAGGGATCTGGTGGAGTTGGGAATGGTCAGGGTGAGGTTCATGGTTGGCCTGGAGGAGCTTCAGAGTCTTTTCCAACCCAGATGATTCTGTGATTCCTCTGGTTTGCCCCAAGACTCAGGAAGGCTCATTTAGATTTAGGATTCACCAGCTGCAGCAGATATACAAGGACAAACGTGGTGCAGGGGCGTACCCCTGCCCAGCAGGGTTGCAGGAGGCCTCTGCCTCTTCCAGCACCCCCTCGCACACAAGCAAACCACGCAGAGGTGTGTGCGAGTGATGCCAAGCGATGGGCTCCCTGCGCCCGCAGGAGCAGAGGTTTCTGTGACCAGCTCTTCCCCCTGACGCAGCACAGAGGCGTGCGTCATCGTCTGAGCCACTTGACTGCCTCCAAATGCCACGGTCCCTCTAAAAAGGTGGTAACACAAAGAAATCTTTTTGATCCCAGGTGTTTCGAATTCTTTGCATATCTGTGAAAATAAAAGAGCCTTTGATGCTTGGAGCACTGTACAAATCAGCAGGAGCAGTGACAGCAAACAGCCATTAACTATTAATGTTTCACCAGGAGGAAAGAGGAACCCCAGCTCCGACTGATACCTGCCACTGTTTTGGGCCACAAAGACAATTTCATCGTTAGCCCCGCGTCTGTAGGCACCACCCCGGTGTGCCGAGTGGTTAATGCCGCAGTGAAGAGAAACTTCATTGCCAGAGAAACCCCCCCGGGGGTGAGAGGTGGGATCAGAGCCGGGGTGGGCACAGGCCGAGGGGGAGGCCTGGGGCAGGAGCTTGTGGGGGTCGCTACGGCGGGAGCGGGGCCAGGGGCAGCGTCTGGAGTCGGGGCGAGGCCAGAGCGGGCGGGTTGGGGTTAGGCGGCGGGTCAGAGAGGGTGAACCCACGGCGAGGCTGAGGGGGAGACGGGGCTGGGGCCAGGGAAGGAGGAGGGTGGCGCTGGCGGGGGCGAGGAGCGGGGCCAGCCCGGGGCGCAGGGTGAGTCCGGGCCGGGCTCCAGGCGGGGACCGGCGGCCGGGCTCGGGAGCGGGGCCGGGCGGCGGGGCCGCAGCGTCGTCCCGCCCCGGGGCGGCGGCGGGGCCGGGGGGAAGGGGGGGGCGCCGCGGGGCCCCTCAGCGCCGCGCCAGCCCCGCGCAGGCGCGGCCCGGCCAGCCCCGCTGCGGGGCGGGGCACGCGGCACCTGCCACTCACCGCGCGTCGCCATGGGGATGCCGCCGCGCCGCCCGCCCCGTCAGCGCTAAGAGCGGCGGCGCCGCGCCGCCCGCCCAGAGCCCCGGTAGCGCGCCGTGATCGTATAGTGGTTAGTACTCTGCGTTGTGGCCGCAGCAACCTCGGTTCGAATCCGAGTCACGGCATCGCCCCGGCGGTACCACGGCACACGGGCTCCGGTTTTTTTCTTACACTCTTCCCGACGCCGCCATTATTTTTATTTCGGTTTAATATTTAATTTCCCCTCGCGCCGTTCAGTTAGGGGGACATGAGGAAAAAATGTTTCCCCGAAACAGTGGTCAGAGAGTGGAACGGGCTGCCCAGGGAGGGGGGAGTCCCCATCCCTGGGGGGTTTCAGGGCCGTTGGGACGAGCTGTGGGGGATGTGGGGTAGGGGAGAACTTTGTAGACTCGGGCTGAGGGTTGGACTCGGTGATCCCGAGGGGCTTTTCCAACCGAATGGTTCTGGGATTCTGTGAATTATGCAGTGTCCTGTCATACGAGGAGCGGCTGAAGGGACTGGGGGGGTTCAGTCTGGATAAGAGGAGGCTGAGGGGAGACCTCCTGGCCCTCTGCAACTCCCTGCCAGGAGGGGGCAGAGAGGGGGGATGAGTCTCTTGAGTCAAGGAACCAGCGCCAGGCCCCGAGGGAATGGCCTCAAGCTGCCCAGGGCAGGGTCAGGCTGGCTCTGAGGAAGGATTTCTGTGCAGAAGGGGCTGTTGGGCGTTGGAATGGGCTGCCCAGGGCAGGGGGGAGTCCCCGGGATCCCTGGAGGGGTTGAAGAGTCGGGCTGAGCCAGCGCTGAGGGATCTGGTGGAGTTGGGAAGGGTCAGGGGGAGGGTCATGGTTGGGCTGGAGGAGCTTCAGGGGCTTTTCCAACCCAGGTGATGCTGTGGTTCTTTGATTCTGCACCCGCCGCCCCGCAGAGTCCCCAGGCCGGTTGGGCACGGTCGGGCCCTACCAGCATCCGAGAAAAAAAAAAAAAAAAAAAGTGAAATATTGGCGCGACGTAGAAGAAAAATAATCCTACGGGAGCTGTCGGAGAGGGGAAAAGGAAAAAAGACCGGAGCCCGTGTGCCGTGGTACCGCCGGGGCGATGCCGTGACTCGGATTCGAACCGAGGTTGCTGCGGCCACAACGCAGAGTACTAACCACTATACGATCACGGCGCGCTACCGGGGCTCTGGGCAGACAGCGCGGCGCCGCCGCTCTTAGCGCTGGCGGGGCGGGCGCTCCCCGCGCACTCCGCGCGTGGGTCGGGGCCGCGGTGCCCCCACGGCCGCCCCTCCCGGCACACGCGACGCCGGGTGCGCCCAGAGCACCCGCGGGCGCAGGAGCACCGCCCGGGCCCCGCACAGCTCCACGGGCGTTTGCGCGGGGGGGGCGCACGGGCGCGGCAGCGGCGGAGGGGGGCCCTGCCCACGCGGGACGCGCTCACCCCGGTGTCGCACAGGGCTTTACTCCCCGACATCCACGCACTGGCGCTTCCCCAGCCCCAGAGTGAGGCAGCAGCTCTCACAACAGGCCCCTGTCAAATCCACGGGGGAAAAGGTGCCGCTGCAGCGCGTGGGGGAACGCACACGGGGAGCGTTTGCAAACCAACACCGTGTGGCGCGTGGGTGCCCCGAGCATCCCGTGGCGTCATTAATCCATGAACCCTGAACTCTTCCTGCTCATCCCTGGGGTCGGCACCCTCAGAGCCTCACCCCTCCCTGCGCAAAAAAAAAAAAAAAAGCACGTGGGGATGCGGCTCCCACTGTCGCGCGTGAAAAAATGGTTTCCCACATGCACTGGCAGGCCCTGGCCTTGCCGGCCGCAGCCCCTGGACCAGGTGATGCGACTTTGCACCGCGTGTGCCCGGCTTTTTACCCGGGAAGCATTTCCTGGGGTAGGGTAAAGGTTGGATTTCTGCTATTAATATCATCCCTCGAGGCTCATTTCGCCAGGGCGTGAAAGTATCGCAGACAGCCTTCCGCGGGCGGCACAGCGCCCTTCGTGGCCGCTGCGCTGGGCTCCCCGCACGCCCTCGTGGGTGCCCGGGCGTGAGCCCCGGGAGGAGTCGGGGCAGCCCGGGCCCTGCGGCGCCCAGCCCAGCTCTTTGGACCGAGCTGTTAATCGGTAACCGGGGCACAGGGCCGGGAGCTGCGCGGCCGGCGGGGCTGGCAGGTGAGCGTGGGGGGCTGAGGGTGGCCCTGGGGCACGGGGGCAGCCGTGGGGCACGGGGAGGGTGCGGGGACACGGTGGGGGCGTGAGGGCGTGGGGACATGGCGGGTGCGAGGGCGTGGGGCGCAGGGGCGGCCGCACTGCACCACGAGGCCGTGGGGGTCCGCGAGGGACAGGGGGGCACCGGGGGGGTCCTGGGCATGGGGTGAGGACAGGGGCCGCTATGGGGTGAGGGGGGCATGTGGGGGCACCCACCTGCTGGCCCCACTGATTGGCTGCCTGTCCACGTGGCCCCAACCCCGAAGGGGAGGGCAGCCAACGGGGCTTCACCAAGACAGGAGGTAGATGAAGCACGTGGGGAGGGGGGTGCCCTGGGGGGACGTGGAGGTTACACCAGCTCAGGGGCCCGGGAGGACACTGAGCCCGGGAGGTGTGGGGAGAGCCAGGAGCCCTGGGGGGTCCCGCAGCCTTGGGGCGTCCTGCAGGGGTCCCTGAGCCCAGAGGGGTCCCAGGAGTGTGACCCCTCCCCTCCCAGGGCTGGGCCTGGGGAGGGGGCGTCCCCCTAACCCCTGCCGGGGTCCTGGGGAGGGCTCCCCGAGTCCTGGGGGCGGCAGCCCTGGAGGAGGTCTGGGGTCCTGGGTTCCTGCCATGGCCCTGGGTCCTGCCCTGCTGCCAAGCAGCCGCGAGCCCAGGGACACGCCGAGGGCCAGCACACCTCAGGGGTCCCACCCGTGGAGCCCGCCGCCACCTTCAGCTGCTGTGAGGTGCCACCTTGAGAGGGATGTTCCCCAAAATTTCTCACTTCCACTTGTTCCATCTGGGGCTGGGTCGCTCCCTTCAGCAGGCCCTAGTTCTCACCCTGAGAGAAGCAGGCGATGACCCTGCTACCTCCACCTTCTCCATGCAGACCTCTACAACCCTTCTCCAAAGCAAGGACAACTCCCTGCTCCCTCTGACCTCACACAGAAGTGCTCCCACAGTCGATCACTGTCTTTTCTGTGACTTCTCTGCTCTTTCCTCATCCTTCTCCAGGTAGAGAAACCCAGAGGGTGTCCAGATGGGATGATCTGAGGGTTCCTGCCCTGGCATAACACTGGTTCTTCTGGCTTTGCTGGACCAGTTCTCCCAGTATGATCCTCCTTTAGGAACAGTCCCTGTGCAAACTATCACTTATTCCCACCCATTGTTCCTGCATTGTATTAGTTATCAACATGAAAGGACTTTCTTCCTTATTGTACTCGGTTGCACCAAGACCTCTCAATGAGGGATGCAGCCGTATTTATTTTTTGCAAAATCCCACTTGCAAAGGGGCTCACGGAGGCTGGTGGCCACTGCCACCAGCTTGGAGGAGTACCTGCTCTCCCTGCTGCACCCAATCCCCTCCTGCAATTCCTTGGAAGCATGGAAGAGCAAAGACCTTCCCAGAGTTACAGGAGAACAAGGAAGTCGGCACACCAGCCCCATGGCCTGGGGACCTCATGGGATGGTCCCTTGATGGGATGGTGCAGGAGCTGCTCTGAACCCCTGCTGCAAAGGGCGTTCTCCTCTGAGAGACCCCAAATTGAAAATTGGGGTTGGACATCCATCCTTCCCAGAGGTGATCCTGTCTTTCTCTCCTCAGCCATCATTGGGCTGTTTCTCTCATGCATTGAAGTTGCGGCACTTCTGGAGATGGAAGAAAACCAGATAACCCTGGACAACCTTGAGAAGGGCGCAGATAACCCAGCTTTCAGCTCGGTGGTAAGTGCCCTCTTCCCTTCCCATCAGGGTGCAGGAGCTGTTCAAGGTGCTCCAGCTAATGCTGTTTTCCAGGGGGAGGAGAGAGTCTACGAGGAATGCCATAGTCCATGTGGTAAGAGCAAAGAGGAGAAGAGAGGGAGGAAAGAGAGATTCTCCTCCTACTGCAGGTAGGACAGCCCCTGCAGATGTGTGTATGTGGGGTATTTCCAGTGGTCGTAGCAAGTCTGCAGCCCTTGGGCCAGCGATTCTCCTGGAGCCAAACCTGCTCTGGGAGCAGACTAAGGTCATGCTGACCACACAGCAGGGACAGTGCCTGATGGCTTTGTGGGGTGACAGTGGCAGGTCTCTGTCCCCACAGCAGCCACCCAGAGCAAGCCTGCACTCATGGTGTTGGCTGTTGGGGTGTGTGGTGGGGTCTCCCCTGCCATAACAGACCAGCTTGCTCCTCCTGGGAGCACGCAGCAGAGCTGCTAGGGGCCACAGCATTCCTACACCACCGTGCTGCTGCCGCACACAACCTCTGGGAGGCAACAGTCACGGCCTGGCTCCGCTGGGTTGGGTTGGGCTGATCAGGATCCATCGCCTGCACCACTCATGTCTCTGGCGTGTGCCTCTCCCCAGGAAGGCCCTGCAGCCAGCATCCAAGGCAAAGCACTTCTGCAAGGCTCATGCCAAGGTGTTGAGAAGGGTCGTACTGGGGCTCCTTGGAGTAGGTGAGGACTTCCCGTCACTGAGACCCCATCTCCACATCCCTTTGGCTGGCCGTGCCTCCAGCCTCCCAGCACTGGGCATGGCCACCCATGTGCAGGTTGTATCTGCTCCCACCAGCCCCACTGCCTGCCCGCTCCTTACCCCACCATCCTGTCCATGAGGGCTACCTGCCCCTCACTGTCCTCATCCCCTTTCTCCACCTACCCCAAAGGTTTTCCGCACCTCTTCCACTCACTCCATGTGCCCCCAGACAGCCTGTGACCAGTGAGCCTGGTTGCTGCAGTGGTGCTCCCTAAGTCCTCCTCACACACAGATGGGAACCTCAGGGGTGGCCAGGGAAGGACATTTGGAGGAAATGAACTTCACTGTTGGCCCTGGTTAGTGTTACAAATCCATGATACTATGGACTGTATGTTTCTGACCCACAATGTTCCTTCTCCAGCCTACCTGTGCTACTTTATTGCGGCCTGTTGGCTCAACTTCCAGCGAGCCCTTGCCCTGGTTGTCATAACTGCTGTCGTTGTCTTCTTCGTCTGCTGGAGCCTCTTCAAGAAGCACTGTGGGGCAAAGGTATTGCTGCTGCTCAGCCCTGCTTGGAAATGCTTCCTAAAGTACTGGCCGTGGCTGAAATGGTGAGTCAGGAAAAGGCAGGGCCAGATCCCTCCCTGCACCCAGATCCCCTCTCTCATGGCTGCCCTGACAGCACAACCAACAGCCGGTTGGGCACATGCCCTAGTGACATGCAGGCACCTCATGAATGATGAGACATAGCCCAGCCTGGGGACCACTTAAAAGCCATGGCAGAAACGTCTTGCTGCTCTACCTCACCCCTCATTTGTGCCCAAGCCCCAGATTTCTTCAATTGCATGGACCCTACGGTGGCATCTCCAACATAATTTTCTCCTGCCCTTCATGAGCTGCTCTCCCCATGGGGACATCTGCTCTGTGACAGTCTGGGATTTCCTTTGCAGGATACTGGTGGTGGGCCACGTGGTAGGCCTGATCCCATGGCTGATTTTGGACTCCTCCAGAAATCCAGAGCAGCTCATCTCCTTAGCTGGCTTCTTCTTTTTGGTGCTGTTCCTGTTCGCCTGCTCCAAGCACCACGGTGCAGTATGTGTTTCAGGTTTGGCTTGGCCATTGGTGCCCTCACATGAGGTGGCCACCCAGCACTGGGGAACAAGTGCTTCCTTCCCACTGGCATCCCCTGATGGCCCATCGCTGGAGCTCCCTGGAGGAAGCAGAAGCCCAGCAGGGCTCCTGGGCAGAGCTGGGCACAGGCTGGGGAGCCAAGTTGGTCAGGTGGATGGAGTCCCAAAGCCACTGCACTGCTCTCCTTCCCACTGCTCAACCCAGGGCTCCCCCATGGTACCTCCATCCTATTTTCCATCATGTCCCTCACAATGGGTGAGAGCCAGAGACCCAGGAACAGGCCCACGCCTGAGTTTCAGGTGCCTGGGGGTGGAGGTTGGGCCTGAGCTTCAGGTGCCCTGGGTGATGTGGACAGAAGTGATTGAATTCCCAGTGGCTTCCAACCCAACTTGCTTCAATGTTTTGGGCAATCCCTCCACCTGCCTCCTCCAAAAAGTTAATGAACAGAAAGTTTTGATCCAGCAGGTCTGTACTACCAGTGAACATTAGAAGTTCTCTGTGCTCATCTCCTGGTTGAGCCTGGCAGGTTATATTCCACCAGCCAGTTCCTGAGTCCCACCAGCTCATCTTCCTCTATCACCAATCTACGTTTGTGGGTTTCTATGGGATCTTCTTTATTAATACCTCCATGACCCTCACCCAGGGCACAGTGTTTGCCATGTGCAGCTGTCGAATGGGTGGGAAGACAGAGAGGGAAATCTACAGGCTTTGCTAACGTCTCAGTCTCAGTCCCCATTCTGCTCTTGGTCCCCAGGTGTACTGGAGAGCCATTTTCTTAGGTCTTGGCTTGGAGTTCTTATTTGGACTCATCGTCCTCCGAACAACCCCCGGCAACCAAGCTTTCCAGTGGCTGGGTGACCAGGTCCAGGTACTGCGTCTGCTCACACCATCCTGTGCTTGTACCATCCATGTAGCCCCCCCCCGGGATCAGCAAGAAGAGCAGAGGGTGGCATGGGGTGGAGAAACTGCAAGGACTGCACGCTCACAAATGTTTTTGTTTGGGACTGGAGAAAATCCAGCTCTTTTCTGGTTTTCTGCAGCAGCCCAGACACTTCGGTGTGGCTCCCTTGCAGGCTGGAACAGTGCCCTGTGGCTTGGAGACAGCCCACAGTGTCCCCAGCTTAGATTTCAGAGGGTCATTCTCTGGAGGGGTAGTGAAGTGAGCTGTGGGGCTGGGGGCACAGACCCCTACTAGGTAGAATTGAGATGTCAGGGAAGGAGCCAATGGAGATCTCCATCCTACCATGTAACTTCTCCACTTGCAGTTCTTCCTGGGCTACACCAGAGCTGGCTCCAGCTTCGTCTTTGGGAACACGCTCATTGAAGAAGTCTTTGCCTTTCAGGTCAGCTTGGGGAATGGGGTATGGGGAGGGAGAGGTAGAGCCTGGTTTTCTTCTGGTCTGGCTGCCTTGCTGGCTCCTGGAGAGCACCAAGCTAAACGCAGACAGTTTTGCTGCAGCAGAGCTCAGCCACCTCAAGGATGGGTCTCCGTCAGCTTTGTACCCTCCCATGAGCTGCCCCAGTGCCATGGGGGGTTTGTGCTAGACCCTGTCTCTCCTGCCAGCCCGGTGCAGTGTTGTGGCACCCCAATAGCATGGACTGGCTGTGCAATACCACGCCATGCTCAGCTCATGGGGCAGGGATGCTTGGTCCCCAAGTGTACTTAGATGTGTTGCTCAGCTCTCCTTTAACTCCGTGCCCTGGTGTCTTGCCTGCAGACTCTGCCCATCGTTGTTTTCTTCAGTTGTGTGATGTCCATCCTCTATTATCTCGGTGTCATGCAGTGGCTCATTGTCAAGGTAGGGCCTCACAGCTGGCTCTGGGGTGGTGATGGAAAGGAGAAGAACCTGATGGGTTCTCTATCTATTATGATCAGCTGATGGGTGTCCTAGGAAAATTGGCATGGTAGTAATTTGGGGTGATTTGTCCTGCTTAAAAGAATAGGCACAAACCTCTTCTTTCTTGCATGCCCTCCCGAGAAAGCCCAACCCTGGAGCTGATGTTGCTATCTGGTCTGTGGGCACTTCCCAAGATCACCTCTGTGCAGATTGAGGGCCAAACAGTGCCCTGCTTCATGGGGTGAGTGGCAGGGTGCCGGGAGCCTTTGTGAGCGTGGTGGTCTTGTCTTTCCCCAGATCTCCTGGCTGCTTCAGGTCTCGATGGGCACCACTCCTGCTGAGACCCTGAGTGTGGCAGGGAACATTTTTGTGGGACAGGTAAGGTCCTGGGTGGGAAATCCAGCTCCTCAGCCCTTGCAGCTGAGCCTGCTCTGAAGGAAGGGACTTCTCCCTTCCCAGGAGACCCGTGGCCCTGCGTGGCCCTGTCTCAAGGACAACAGGGTGTTCTCTCTCGCAGACTGAAGCCCCACTGCTCGTCCGCCCATACCTTGCAGACATGACCCGTTCAGAAATCCATGCAGTGATGACTGGTGGATTTTCCACCATTGCAGGCAGCGTGATGGGTGCCTACATATCCTTTGGGGTGAGTGCATGAGCAGATGTATGCCACATGCTCCCTGCTATGGGGTCCTGACATGCAAGAAATGCCCTAGACTGATAGGTGGGGGAAGATGCCCAGCAGATGTCCCGTGGTCCCCTTCCATAAGCAGGAGGAGGGCAGGGTACCTCCATGGCCAGCCTCAGCTTTGCTGGCCTGGCCAGAGCCCCAGAACCTTCCAGGTAGAAGGCCCTGCCGTGGGACCCTCACTGCACTCCTTGCACAGTGCGCAGGGCAAATATCCGTGAATCATGGGATAATTTAGCCTGGAAGGATCCTCTGGGGGATCTCTGACCCACCCTCCTGCCCAAATGAGGTGATGACAAAGACCAAGGGTATGCCCAGGGCCTTGTCCAGGTTGGTGGTGAACATCCCCATGGATGAAGATCTCTCCCCACCTCTCTGGTCCACCCCACAGGTGCTTCGGTCATGTGGAACTGGGTTTTTTCCTTATATCCAACTGGAATTTTCCCACTGAAACAGTGCCATTGCTTCTCACCATTTCGCTGGGCACCTCTGTGCAGTGTCTTCCCTCCAATGCCCTTTTAAGTAGTTGGGAAGAGCAACTACAACCCGTGCAGCCCTCTCTTCTCCCAGCCGAACAAGCCCCCCTCCTCCAGCATGGCCTTAACAGTCCTGTGCCCCGACCCCCCCAGGGACACCCGCTCCAGTTCATCAGTGTCTCAGCCCTGGACACAGTGTCCAGATGTGGCCTCATCAGTGCTCTATAATGGGGCATAAACCTTCCCCTCGACCTGCTGGATGAGCTCCTGCTATTTAAACATTAATTAGTCTCCTTAAATGGTGAGTCAAGGGTGAAAGGTCAGAGAAAGGAGACGTCACTCATCAGGCAGGGGAGGAGTGAGACTGGGAACTCGGCTCTTTGTCAGCAGATAGAAGTTTGCAATGTTGCACAACCTATTGCTTTGATATTGATAAAAAAGGACAAGAATCATCATGATCAGGTCAAAAAGCAGGAGAGATTATCACCTCTGAGGCTGCCATTGCTGCAGCTCCAGCAATGCCTCCACCCAGGTGACCTGCCCTACGTGCTGCAGCCAGCTGAGATGGGAAAAATGTCTCATTTTTCCCATCCTGAGCAAATGGAGAGACCTGAACTGCTCCGAACATCTCTGGATGATGCCAGCCACATGCTGGGCTGCCCTGAGATGGCACGTCATGGGACGCAGCCTTGCACAGAGGTGCCTAAGCCCACGGTCTGCACGTTGCAGATAGATGCAGCATCACTGATCGCAGCCTCCGTCATGGCTGCACCCTGTGCCCTCGCCATGTCCAAACTCGTCTACCCTGAAGTGGAAGAGTCCAAGTTCAAGGACAAAGCAAGCATCCACCTCTCCAGTGGGTGAGTGTGAGAAGGGGGATGGCGGAGTAGGGCCACCTGTGCCCTGAGCGGACATGGAGGGTGACCTGCAGTTGAGAGAGCCTGTGGGGTGAGAGCGGGCCTTGCACAGGGGGTTCCCAGCCACACGAGCCCACTGGGGTCTCTTTTCACACAGGGAAGAGCGGAACATCCTGGAAGCTGCAAGCAATGGGGCTGCTGCCTCCGTGGGGCTCGTGGCCAACATTGCGGCCAATCTCATTGCCTTCTTGGCGATGCTGGAGTTCATCAACGCTGCCCTGCGCTGGTTCGGGGAGATGGTAGACATCGAGGGGCTCTCCTTCCAGGTACCCCTGAGGGCAGCCCCATGGTCTGGGCTGCCAGATCCTGCATCCCCACTGCCAAGCCCCTTGCTGGGTGTTTGGCAAATGCTGGCAGCAGGTGTCCAAGCTGGGGGCTATGCAGCTGGCCAGCTCTGAGCTGCTCCCTTCTGGGATGCTTTTCCCAGGTGATCTGCTCCTATGTCCTCATGCCTGTGGCCTTTCTCATGGGAGCAAACTGGGCAGACTCGCCGCTGGTGGCTGAGCTCTTGGGGATGAAGATCTTCCTGAACGAGTTTGTGGCATACCAGCAGCTGGCCACGTACAAGAAGAACCGTCTGTCGGGCCTGGAGGAGTGGGACGGGAGCCGGAAGCAGTGGATATCTGTGAGGGGCACCTGCTGCCCTGCGGGGCACAGGGCAGGGATGGAGCCAGCTGAAACGGGGCATGGGATGTGGCCAGGCAGAAAGGTGGTGGGTGGGCAGGGGGATGACATTGTTGGGGTGGGAGGGCACCCATGGCCAACTAGACTTGAATGTTCACTAACTGCTGGGTATGGGGTCATCCTGAAGGAGTCAGTGAAGCCCTTTCCCATTTACCCTGCTCCTTGGTGGGACAGACCATGGTGCTACGGGGCCCCCTGTCTCCCCATCCCAGCCTCTCCCAGGGGCAAGCTACCTACCCCTGCATCCTCGCTCCCAAAAATACCTGGAGAAAGGGTTGGGATGGGAGACTTATCTCCATCATGTCTGGCTGGACTGGGAGCTACAACATGGTGCTGGGCACTGGGTGCTCTGGGGCTGCTCCTGGGTGGAGGTGACCATCCCCTGACGCTGTGTCCTCCAGGAGCGATCTGAGAGCATTGCCACCTTTGCACTTTGTGGATTCGCCAACCTCAGCTCCATCGGGATCATGCTCGGAGGCCTGGGTGAGTGTGACCCATGTCCTGGGTGCCTGGGCACGATGCAGGGGGATTCTGGGCCCAGGGAGCAAGGGATCAGCTGGGTCAGGAGCTATTTGCTGCCCTCAAGCCTCCATGTGTGGTCTCTGCCAGTGGATCTGCATGAGGTGAGAGGGATGATTTTGCACTGCACCCACAGAGAAGTATGTGCATGGCCCACAAGCCCAGCAATGGGACAAAGGGCAGAGACTCCAGTGCCGAGAGTGCCCAGGGCTCTGGCTGATCACCCACAGGCGCAGGGCGGGCAGAGCACTCTGCCAGCACCCACCACTGCCAGGACGGACAGACAGCACGATGGGTGCTGGCTGGGATCACCATGTCCCCCAGACACCAAGGGTTGGGGCAGGCAGGGCACTGTGTGGCAGAGACAGCTGGGGACCTGGGACACGTCCCTCTGTCCCCAGCCTGGGGTAGAGCCTGAGCAAGGATCTGATTCGCCCCAGTCTCTGCTTTGCCCCCACAGCCTCCATGGTACCCGAGCGCAAGGGTGACTTGGCCTCCATCGTGCTGCGAGCCCTGCTCACTGGCATCTGTGTCTCCATGCTCAACGCCTGTCTGGCAGGTAGGTCCCTGCCCACCACCAGTGGGGCCAGAAAGAAGTGGGGAGAGACAGGCAAAGGGCTGAAGACCCCTATAAATGCAGGTGCAGGGGTGGGGATGGCTGGCCTGTCCTCCCCATGGCTCTGCCAAGGCCTCCAAACCCTCTGCTTTCCCCTCATGGTTTTGCCAGGGGCTGCCCAAGCCCAATGGCTCTGCTGGCACCCCTCATCCTCATCTAGGCTGGGATGGGGACAGCTCGGCAGCTTCTGGGGCACTGCAAGGAGTTCCCTGGGGTCACTGCTGCAGCCGTCTCCGGGGCGAGGGGGGGACAGTGCATGGGTCCTGCAAGCACTGCCCCAGGTACAGGATTTGCAAGCGTGCTCAGGGTGTGGGACTTGCATGCATGGTCCCTCAGGAGCCCCAACCAGAAGACCTTGTCCCCCAGGTCTCCTGTATGTGCCAACAGAGGTGGGCGACTGCGTGACCTTCCTCCGCACCACCAACTTCAGCTCTACCAGCTACACCACGTACACGTGCTGCAAGCAGCTCTTCGCCAGGTGGGTGGGAAGGGCCCCGAGCCCTGTGGTCCTGCCCAGGGATCCAGGTGGTGGCTCAGCAGCTTGTCCTGACCATGCTTCTCTCCTTCCAGCTCAGTGCTCACCAACGGGACACTCTCCTTCACGGGAGCCTGGGCTGGCCTGGCAGAGAGCGTGCTGTGCCTGACGCAGTGCTGTGGGCACTACAATCACACCTCCTGCGCGGGGACAACCTAGAAACATACAGGCAGCTGCCTGCTCTGGGGGTGAGGGCCTGGGAACACCAGGGTCTGCGAGACCTGGGCCCAAATGTAAAAAACCCCAGCAGAGATCTGTGCGTTTGGTCTTCTCCCCTCCAGGGATGACAGACAGCCACATGCACCTTGCAACCCGCACCCTTAGATGCTGGACCCGCAGACACAAGGGAACTACTCCTAAATAAATCATAGAAATCCCTATGTGCTTGCCCTGAGCCCCACTCCAGCCCCTGGCCGTGGCTGTCCCACAGAGGACGAGGTGCTTTGCCCAGGCTGCACCCCACTACTGCGGCTGCTGGAGCCAGTGTCCACTGCAGCCCAGCCTCCATCAGCTGCCAGCTTTGGGGTCTGGCCCCAGGCACCCTCTTCTCCCCCGCAGGGTGTGGACGGGGGTAAAGCCATTACTTGAAGATGTTTCCTTCCCCCGAACACAAAGCCACCCCATCCTGCTGTGCTTGGGTGCATCTTTTTGACAGAGACTGCAGGGCTGGGGACTAGGCCAGTCCTTCTGGCTTTATTGCACTCCAGAGCCTCCCTTCGCCAAGGCGGCCACATTATGTACATCGTCATTTTACAATGACCCAACAACAAAGCACGAGGACCCCAGACCACGGTGCGCTCCCTGCCCGATCCCCTCCCTCCTCCGCCAGGCTGCACCGAGCCACCGTTTTGGGCACCAGCCTGCGGGGCAGCACTGCTGGCGCCTGGCCCCCTCCTCCACAGCCCCAGGGAAGGGGCAGCTCTGTGGCCAGCTCAAGTGGGCAGCACAGGGGCTCTCAGCACGCCTTGCTGCCCACCACCACTCTGCTGCTCACTGCACCCCAGAGCGAGCTGATGGGCACAAGGGAGCCTTGATGCCATGGAGGGTGCTGCAGCTTCCAGCACTGGCCTCGCTGCCTGTCCGCACTGCCTCGTGCCACGTGGCAGGAGGCTCTGGAGTGGGTGCTGCGAGCTGCCACTGGAGTAGGGCCTGTGCCAAGCAGGAGATGGCAACCAAGCGTGAGCAGGTTGTGCTGAGGGGCTGGGCAGGGCCTATGGGGTGTGTGTCGGGCAGGCAGGCGAGGGGGGGTGAGTCCTGGGGGCTAGACACCCACATGCTGAAGCAGCACCCTGGCATGGAGGGGAGGTGTCCCCTTCACCCCGCTCCCAGTGCCCTGTGTGAGGTAGAGCATCTTTGCTGTGGCATCGGCTGGCACCCATAGCAGCACTGCTGCCCTCAGCATCCGCCCGGCAAGGGCATGGAGGGACACCCTGGGGCACAGGGAGGGCCACGATGGCAGGGGGGCAAAATGCCAGTGCCCTGCCAGGGGACTGGCCTGCACCCCAGAGCCCCACACAATAGCAGCAGGACCCCTTCAGCTCGCCACTAAACCCCTCTGCAGAAAACCTTGTAAATCACAGTGTGCCAGGACAAATGACCCCATCTGGGTGCTGCTGGGTTCACATCCTTGGCACAGAGCTCTGGCAGGGCTTGGTACAGTCACTTTACAGAGGATACAAAGAAGGATGTGAGGTGCTGGGAGCCAGGAAGACAGCCCGGAATCCCAGTTTGCTCAGGGAAACCAAGCAGGGGCATGCTGCCTGCAAAGCCAGAGGGAGCAGGTCTGACAGCCCCTGCCTTAAGGAAGGCAGACAGGAGAGTCAAGAGAGGGCAGCTGAGCCTGAGCATGGAGGAGCACGTGGCCCCACCGGCTCCACCACCAGCAGCAGCTTCTGTAGAGGTATTGGCGAAGGGGTCCATGCTGCCTGCGTCTCACAGCCCCCCCGACCCCAGCTGACCCGCTCACACTAGCACGCACTACACAAGGCAAGGGCTGTGGGCCAGGGTGGGAGCCAGAGGGAGGAGAGTGGGGTGGCAGCAGCCACTGCTGGGCTCTCCCCTCCCCAGCCTGGCCACATGCTGCCTCTGGGAAGCTCAGGCTGGGGTCCTGGGCTACTGAGGGCAGCCAGACCTGCCACTCTCTCCTGATCCAGGTTTGGAGGCTGCCAGGGCCTCCCCTGTTTCTGCAGCCTTCCGGGAGCTCTTGGGGCTCACGGCAGCCTTGCGGGTACCCTGGGGACTTGCCAACCCCTTCTTCTGCAGCTGGGGGCTGGACTGAGCAGATTTCCTACCCATGGAGGGGCTTCTGGAGCCCTTGGGCTTGGCTGGCTCCAGCGTCTTCAGGCCCAGGATGCTGCAGTAACGGTTACACTGGTGAGCAGCCACGAATTGCTCCAGCAGGGAGGGGAAGCAGCTTTCCTTCAGCCCCTGGTACCTGCCAACACAGCCATCCTCAGCCCCTGCTTCACACCTGGAGACATCCCACTGGAGCAGGGAGCCGAGGACGGAGCCTGGCCACCCTCACCACCATGGCCCTTCGCCACGTGAGCAGTGGAGCTGCGGACAGCCAGGGCCGCCCTGCACCAGCAGCGCAGGGCCACTCACCCTTTCAGGTTGGTAGCAATCCGCACATTGGTCAGCTTCCAGCCCACTCCTGCAATGAAAGGGAAGACAACCAGGCTCTGCCCAGGGATGGACAGGCACCGGCACCAAGGGCAGGTCATTGCCCTGTGAGTTGGGCTCCACGGCATGTGGGGAAAGAGGCAGGAGAGCAAAGCTGGGGCTTCTCCTCCTCTTTTCACAGGCCAGAGTGGTGAGGAGTCACAGGAATCAGACAGGAGATCCCTTTACCTTCCATGTCAGTCACGAGGATGTTTCCATTTGTCCACTGGTAGACCCAATGCTGGAAGGTGCAGCATTTGAGCACAATCTCCGAGGTGCCTCGTGCCATCAAGCTGCCATCTCTCTCAGTGACACAGTACTGCTCACAGGGCCCGCCCAGGTCCTCCTCCATCGTGGCATAAGGGATGTTGTTGGCCGGTCGGTAAATCAGGTACACAGGAATTATCCTGCATGGGAGCACGCAGAGGGGGTCAGCACCAGCTGGTGAGCTCTCCCATCGCAGCAAGTGGAGATTCACACCACGGTCTGCAACCCTGGCTTCTGCCTGCCCCCCCCAGTATCCCTTCAGTTTGAGGGTAGGAGAAGAGCGTGCTGCCCTTCGGGATGTCCTCAGCACCAATGGGGAACCCTCCCACCACCCCTGGGACACTCTGCTGGGATGTCAACCCAGCAGAGACACAGCACCTTACTTACTCGGGCACTGCTCCAAAATCAGGGACGGCTCGTGCCTCAGCAGCAAAGATCTTGCAGTACTCACGGCTGGAGTTCTGGATTTTACATTCCTGGAGATGCAAACAGAAGAGTCAGGAACTTGTCCTGTCTTGCGCCAACGCCTCCCTGGGACCCCCCGCCCGGCCAGGCATCCCCTGGGACCACTGCCAGTTATTTCCCTATCCTAGTGGTCAAAGGACAGTGACAGGAAAGCTCCAAGCTGCTCCGTGTTGCTCAGAGAGAAGAGCTGGAGCCAAGAATAACAAGGACATTGCCAACCCGCTGGAACATGGCTCAACCCCTCCAGAGCATTCAGAAAGTGGAAGGAGATGAAGAAAGTGGGCACAGAGCTGGGGCCTGTGGCACAAACAGGCAAGGGGAGGTGTGGGGGAGACAGGCAAAGGGTGTCCCACAAGGATGCCCACCTGGATGGTGATATCGTAGTTCTTCTCGATGAGGCTGTTCTCATTCTTGGTCCCAAAGACAATGAAATTGTGCACTTTGATGACGCAGGTGCAGCCAGACTCAAAGATGGGCTCCAGGCCGTAGATGGCTCTGGCACGGCAGGCTTTACGCAGGAAGCCAGCACCCACTTCCACATCCTCGCTCACCACGCGCCCGAAGAGCTTATCCCCCCAGTAGCCTGCGTCAGCCAAACCCTTCGCGAACACCATGGGCGTCATCTCAATCTCCTCTCCAACTGGTGGAGGGAAGAGTTTGTGAGGGGGGACAAGAGGGGCATGTCCTGCCCCCACCACAGAGCTGCCTGCCCCCTGCGCAGCAAGGGGCAGCAGTTGCACGTGGCCCTTACCTTCAATCTCTTCCCGCAAGATAAATCCCGACAGCACTAGAGGAGACAGAAAGCAAAGAGGTGTCAAGGTCCTGCCAGGATCCACCCTGCGCCATGCACTTCCACACCAAGGGGCAGCAAAGGAGGGTGGTGTGAATCACTCCTAACTGAGCACGCGGAGGCAGATGCACCTCACAGAGGTGGTGTTAGGGGCTGTGTGAGGCTTCCTGTCCGCAGGCTGGCACCAAGCCCTCTCCGCAGGTTGCCACGCCACCCCCCCGCACACCTGGGCAGCTGGAGAGCTGCCAGGCTGCTGAGGGCTCCTCACCTTCCGGGCTGAGCAGGAAATCGGTGGAGTCGGTGCCATACTCATTGCTGATCACACACCGGTACACCCCGCAGTCCTTCTGAGACGCCTGCACAAGAGCCAAAGCTGCCTGGCCCTCGTCCCCAGCACTGGAAGAAACCAGAAATGGCTTTAAACTGCAACAGGGGAGGGTCAGACTGGACATTAGGAAAAGATGCTTCCCCGAAACAGTGGTCAGAGAGTGGAATAGGCTGCCCAGGGAGGGGGGAGTCCCCATCCCTGGGTGTGTTTAAGGGCCATCTGGATGAGCTGTGGGGGATGTGGGGTAGGGGAGAACTTTGTAGACTCGGGCTGAGGGTTGGACTCGATGACCCCGAGGGGCTTTTCCAACCTGAATGGTTCTGGGATTCTGTGAAACCGGAGCACTGCAGGAGAGCACTGTGCTGCCCTTGGAGGGCTGGAAGAGGGCTACAAAGGGAGCCAGCCCAAGGGCATCCTAGTTGTGCCCCTGGCACCTCGCAGCACCAGGAGTCCTGCCCTGCAGTTTGTACTCACAGAAATGCTCAACTTCCAGGAAAGCCCTACAAAATCTGTCCGGGATTGGGCTACAGACTGATAAAGGTACTTGCTTCTGAGTGTGGCTGGGCCAGGGCTGTGCTTGAGCTAACAGACCTGCATCTGGATGGGATGGCTGGAAGCTGAACAGCCACATTTTCAGCTTCATTTTCAGCTGTTCTCAAGTGAGGGCAGACACCACTCCCCATCCTGCAGCCTGGCCCTCTCCAAGGGACTGGAAAAACACGAGCTCTATATCAGCAGGCTGCCAGTCCTGTCCAGTCTGCAGCACCAAGCTTTGGGCTGGCAATTCCTCTAGCCCAGGTGGCAACACACCTTGCAGACAGGCCTGTTTCTGCCCTATATGGCCAGCATGAACCAGCAGGCAGATGACAGGCCGCGGATGGGAGAGGTGGGACCGGCATCCTGAGACCTGCTGGCTGAGTAGGCTCTGCTGTGGTCAGGTACAAGCCAACGGCCCCTCCTGGCCCATCTGTCCCAGCTCAAATATCTGCTGTAGGAGATCGTTTCTGCCCCAGAAGCACCTCTTTCTGCCTGCATGTTATAAAAGGGCCCCAAAAGATGCTCAAAGGCATCAGGCAAATCCTGTCCAATGTGGATGATGTTCCCACACAAGCTCCCTTGGGCTTGAGAACAAGTTGCTCCCCATGAGGCATCCAAAGGAGCATCCAGGATAGAAGAAGCCACCCAGCTGTCTGGACATGCTCTCCCAGTGTAAGGGCGGTACCAAGGGATAGAGAAGGCACAGCCAGAGCTGCTTTTTCCCTGTTGGTGCTTGCCAGTAGTGGCTGCATGGGAGCACCTGCTCGGGTGCAGTGTGCCATACCCTCACATGTATCACTTGGGGTCCCAGTTTTGCAGCTCATACCCAGCTCTCAAACTCTGAGGTGGGCACAGCACCTTCTCTGCCCTCCCCAAGGTTTGTGTTCAGCCCCTGCCCTACCCAGGGCTCTGCTACTCAAAGCATCAGCCCTTAAGCCAGGCTCTGGATAGAGTGTCAGCAGGACAAATTTGGCAGCAATTGCCCATCTGGGTGACCACTCCCTCCCTGGGCACCGAGAAGATAAAGTTCACAACACGCAATGAGCTTCCCATGCAGCTTTAACAGAAGAGGCACCTCCACACCAGTAAACGCAAGGAGCTGAATTTAACACACCAACCCTGGGCTATGCACAAAGACTACAACAAAGTGAAGCTGGCCAGTTACCTCCTTTGGGCTTCTGCTACAGGGATCTCGTCCTTGTACCACATCAGCTTAGAATCGCTCAAAATATTGAAGAACTGGCACCAAAGTTTCAGGTTTCCTGATGCATCGGAAAATTGTTCTGCCCTGATCTTACGAATCACCTGTGGAGCTAAGGACAGGGTGAAAAGAGATTGAATGTGAGACATGCAGTGCTGGCTGCAGCTTCAGGGACAGGCCAGCCTGACCCAGTGCTGCTGCTTAGGACTTTGGTATTGGGCATCTCAGGTATCTCACACAGCCTGGTATAACATCACCTTCCCCGGGAAGGCCTCAGAGCTCCATTTGGATAAATACAGCGGGATACAAGTAACACAAATTTATTCAACAGTGCAGCACTACAATAGCTAGCAGGGCTCAGCCAGAGGCAATGCAGAAAAACTCTATGCAACATTGGAGGAAACATTTATCTGCTGAAGTAGGGATTTATCAAGGTTACTCTTACTTTTGCAAGAGTGCTGGTTTCTGTGAGGGTATCACGTGGCACCCGCAAGCATTTCAACACCAGGATTATGACTTTTCTAATTCAGTGCCACAAAGGATCAAATTATATTGACTATGGAGGTGGAAGAGAAGTGTGCACCCTACTGTTGCCCACTGGACCTCTTACCAGCACGAGGAATGGTGAGGACTAGGACACAGAGACCAAGAACAAAAGGATTATAAGATTCCTTTGGCCAGGGAAGTCCAAGCTGTAGAGACAGCCAGTTCAGTGCTGCTGTCTCTTGTGTTCTTCTACCCTCCCTGCACTAGGGAAGAAGTCTTGGGGCAGACTTTTGGCTTTCACGTGGCCAAAGGGCAATGCTGAAAACCCTGCAAATGCAGAAAAATCACATGGTCCCAGCTGACTATCACCATCTCAGTTGGCCGGGGTTCCTTTATAGACAACAAGGGAACTTGCTTCATAGGGATTACCTCTTCCCTTACCTTTAAATGGGTTATTTGCTTTCTTGGACTCCGCTGGCTGTGCTTCTGGCTTAGCATCTTCAGGGACCTCATGGTCACCACTGCTGTCACCTGTGGGCTCCTCATAGAGCTTTGGAACCTCCAATGTGGCCATCTTCCTTGTGAGGGTTGGTGAGCGCTGTTCTGTGGGAGGGGATGGAGCCAGGGCAGGCGACTGCAACAGGGCCGTATTCTTCCTGGATTGCCGTGGTGAAACGGTAGGACTTCTCATGTGCCCTGAGCTCTCTGAGGTTTCCTTCTCTTCCTCCCCCACCTGCTTGGTTTTTGGCAGGTATATTTTGCGCCGGGCCCCAGAAGCAAGCTCCTCTGGTGTGGCACAAGGAAGCACTGCCAGAGGGTCACCAGGGCTCTCTTTTTCAGGGCTTGCTGGAGGCAAATCAGAAATATTATCAGGAGGCTGTTCTGCTCCTGCTGCTGGCAGCATGCTGCCCACCACGATGGAGGGCACAGAGAGCTGGGGTGACCCCTCTGCCTCAGGAGCCACCCGGGTACGTCTCTTTGGTGGCACAGGCCTGCAAGCCAGCATCTCCTTGCTGGTAACGAATTCCTCGTTAATCATGCCCGTGATCCGCCTAGATGTCCTGGGGGTCAGAGGCAGGTTCTCTGCTGTCTGGAAGAGCTGATTGTTTTGTACCTTTTCCAAAACTCTCCTTGAGGTGCGGGGGCTCAGGCCTGCAATGCCTATCTCTGGGACCATGACTTCCTCTGCATCAGGCTGCTCCTCATCCCTGGGGTCAGTGTCTTCTTTCATGACACCCTTACTGCTATCTGACATTTTTAAAAGCAGCAGCAGATAGTTCTTCAAGGAGGAAACGAGGTTTTTGTGCTGCACCTTTTCCTCCAAAGACATCTCCTGAGGTCTCTCAGGGCTAGGCAGGACCAGAGGCACTTGTGGCTGAACCTCAGCACCTCCTTCAAAAGCACCTGAAGGTGCTGCCAGTACCCGGCGTGGAGCTGTGGTTGTTTGCTTTTCTCCTTCCTTTCCCCCAGGTCCCACAGGTGCTGGTTTGGCACTCTCCTCCCCTAATGTACTAGCTGAAAATACCTCTTGCTGGGCAGATCCATCTGCCTCTTTGATTTCCATTTCTCTGCTCGCAGGAGGCAGCAGCTGGGCTCCAGATGGGGCCTCTCCCGCTGTGGCCTCCATCTCTGGGGCACTGTGAGCTGCAGGCAGTGCCTCCCGAGCCACTGACATCCCCGCTGAAGGAGCAGGACACAGCTCTTCCTTGGCAAGTCGAACTGGAGCAGGAGCCAGCGTTTCAGTCTCCTGATGTCCCGAAGGTGTCCCTCCCACCTCTCTGTGCGCAGCCCCGGGAGATGCTGCACCGCTCCCTCCTGCCTCTGCACCAGGATGGCTCCCGGACAGCTCTGCTCCCGCCTCTTTGTTCTTCCCATCCTTGACTACTGCCTGACGTGTGATCTGCTCAAGAGGAGTGCTTTCTGCAGGCTCTGGAGGACGCAATTTCTTTAGCAATGGCTTTTCCTCACCTTGGCTTTTGGCGTCTTGATTTAATAGTCCTTGCTGAGTCTCTCTGCCCTCAAGAGAACAGGAATGTCCTTCTGCCTGCTTCCTAGAGGGAGGGTGCTCCTTGCTGGACTGCACATGCTCTGAAGGTGCTGGTGGCTTTGGTGGCTCCTGAAGCCTCAGCCGAGGATTTGTCCTTTTCCCAGCCCCCCTGGTCTCCTGGCAGACAGGCATATCTTTCCTGAGCTCCTCTAGCTTACTGGCTTGCTGACCAGGCTCTACAGTTGCACCGGACACTGGATGTTTTAGGTCACTAGCCGACTGTTCCACCGTTGCTGCCACCTAGTCAGAAAAACAAAACAGAAAATCAGCACAATTTTACTGCTTGGGTCTGCTCAGTGGTGCTCGTGGTCCATCTGTACCATATGGCACTGCCCAGCATCTGCCTGAATCGTAAGTATTAACCTGGTATCACTGATACTCACTCATCCAGGGCCTCCTGGCTTCATCATCATCTGACAGTAGTGAGTGCCACAGCCCACTCCCATGCTGCACAGTTTTTTTTAAAACAGCCCCAACTCTTCTGTCTTTCAATGCCTTGGTTGTGCACAAAGAGGCAGATCTGCCTCTCTAAAATATTAAATGGCTTTTAATTCAATCTTCTCTGACACAGCACCTTCCCAAGGAGGAAAACTCCCATTTTCACCAGTCATTGCCGAGACGTCATATAATTTCCTTGCTCTTTTTTAAGACTCAGTGCTCCCCCTACACTATATCTGCAATCTCCACTCTGAGATGGGGCGATCGGCATGTCACACGTTATCTGGATGAGGCTGCCCAAATGATTTATAGGGAAACTCTACACCATGACGTTATCTGCACTATTCAACCATCCTGGTTTTTTGACATTCGGGAAGCTCAAATGTTTCCGACTACAGCTGCACACCAGCAGACGTTTCAGCAAACTGCCCACTGTGACGGCTGAGCTTTATCCTGAGGAGATCTGGCAAAATCCTCCAGCCAAGGGGCACTATTTATTTTTGTAGGATAAGGCTCAGGGGAGGCAGCGATACTGCTGATACACGTTGTACCCAGCTGATGCTCAGCCTGCAACATCAGGACAACCCTGAACAATGGGAACAGGGCATGCACACTACAGGTTCCCCTTCCATCCCAGAGGATCTGCTGCTGAGGATTTTCTCCTGAGGTCTCCAACTTGACCTTTAAGCCTCCAAAATGATGTCCGTGGGAAAGGAGGACTGTGGCACTTAGCCCTTCCATTTTGTGCCACTTCAGCTTCATCTGAATGCTTGGAAAAAACAGAAAGGGTAATGCCAATCTCAGAGCAGGCTCTTCCCCAAGGAATTGTTATGACAATGTGAGTATCAGAGGACTGGGGTAGGAAAAGCAGCCTTAGTGGGGCTATTCCTGCACACAGAATTCATGTCTGCTTCCTTGGTAGACTCCAAAGGATGCCAAAGGCCAGGCAGTTTCTGTCTCCACACACAGGGCGTGCAGAAATAGGGCCTCAGTTCACAGGGTCACACAGGGGCATCCCCAGATGCCACATGTCCCTGCTGCTGTCCCCCTAAAGCCAAGTCCTCACCTGCTTCAATGGGCTAAATGTCACAAACACAGCACCCCAGTGCTCAGGATTAAAAGATTTTATTTTAAGAGACAGACAGGCTTCATGCAGTGAAACCTCCCCCACAGCATTTGGTCCTCTGTGGCACAGAAAGAGATGAGGACAGACACAGCCCTGGTCCCACTGCCCGGGGGCTGAGCAGCACAGTGCCCACGGGGGCTGGACATGGGCTTGGGCTGGTGGTTCACAGATGGATGCAAAGAGGCAGCTCTAGGAAACAGTGCTGGTCAATGGGGACATCTCTTTGGCTGAAGACAACTTGGGGCTTGGGGGGGGATTTGCTTATCATTGGTGCACAAACCAAAGCTTATTCAGAAAAGATTTCTGGGAGCTTTTCTGAAAAGCATCCGTCCTTATGTAATTGTAACACACTGAAACTAGGGGCATATAGAAGAAATATAATAAAATCGCCAGTTTCTAAGCTAGGCAAGAGTGATCATCACACAAATCCAGTTTCTTCTCTGCTCTTGTGCCTGAGGATGTTCAGATACTGGCTATGGTCTGGCATTTTACAAAGCCCTTCTGCTATGGATAAATCCAGCTCAAAAGAGAAGCCCTGAGCATGAGGCCCAGCTAGGTTCCAAGGCCAGGAAAACACTCATGCTACAACCCTGTCTTGTTTAAGGGAAAGATTTAAAAAGACAAGCAACCCACGTCCTGGGGAGTGAAAATATCCTCAAACACCTTCAGACTCAGCTTTGAAGGGCTTTAAAATAGTTTATTTGGTCACACAAAAGCCTGAACACTTTCCCCAGCATCACCAACTAGCTGAAGCATTCAAATTCAAATAAAAAGCGTTCCCTTTTGTCTACTCGAAGGCACACCAGCTGACAAGTTACAGGTTTCCCTCTGTGAGTGGGTTTTTGAAGAGGAAAATACCTTGATGCATGTCAAAGGCTCAGAGATGACAGCTCAAGCCTGACTGCTACCCATCAACACTTTTCACCCTTCTTAAGAGCAAGGAGCATAAAAATTAACAGAGAGGGACAAAAATTGCTTTGCCATGGGCTTGCACGCACAGCAATAATTTTTGCAGCAATATGTGATGGGTCAGGTTAAAGATGGGTTCAGGGTGCTGCACTGTGGTGAGGCCAGGACCCAGATGCTCACTTCACTGCATAACAGCAGGTTTCTTACCAGTAAACGGTGCTCCTACCTTTGGCTAAAGAAATCTAGAAGACAGGAATTTTTTTTTCACTAGAGCAGCTGGCAGTCCCACTTTCCGTATCATGGATGTTTCCACATTCTGAAGTATTTGCATTACCTACTAAGGGAGCCGTGCTGCACCCAGAGTGACTCTGATAACCTTGGTCTGTACTGAGAGTGTGCACCTACCATAGCTCAAACACCAAACCCTGACAGCACCTGCAAATTGGACTTGGAGACGATTTTACCACGGAAGGGGTTACTAAAGAAAAATGGAAAATAAAAAAAAAAGGACTGGTAGCTTCCAGTCTAATATTTTGATGGAAAATGCTTCAGGTTAAGTGACAAAAATAGAAGTTGACTAAAAGATGCAGTGAGCGTCAGGAGCAGGTGCTGTGCCCTGGCGCTGTGTCACCACCACAATGAGTCTTGTAACAGAGTTTTTCCAACAGGGAAGAGCCAAAAAATAACCCAGATCTACTGTATACATGTTGCACTGTAAACAAAATTCAATGCCCTGCCCAGCACAGCTCACGTGGCATACCTGGCACGCTGCACTCATTTGCATGGGGGGCCCATTAAACGCCGGCTGAAGCTCAGGTTCAGTTGCTAAACTGAACAGATGTCATCAGTCTCGCCGCCTGTTATATGCACAAGGCATCCACCCCCAACTATAAATAGCCATTCAGTGCTCCCTGCTTAACTGATTTGGAAACATTTCAGATGAGGTCAGCCTGCCGATTAAACAGGAGAGCTCACAGCAGGCCCTAGGCCGCCCAGAGACCAGCTGCTTGGCCAGAGGGCCCTGACGTACATCTCTCCTCACCACCCCGTCTGACATTTATTTGGAGATGGGGTGGAAGCTCTGCTGTCTGGGCACACAAAGTCCAGAAAGCCCTTTTTTCTGGGTGCTTTTGCCAGTGGACATCTACGAAACCTCGGCAGCAGATCCTGTGGGGCAACACAACTGTGCAGCACAAATACTTTCTTGTTGCAACCCCTGCATTGGCTGCTTTCTGTCCTAGTTACCTCTGGACCGATGGCTTTGTTTCCCTCCAACTTCTGTGCTTGCTGCTGGCCTCTCTGTCCCTTGGACGGCACAGATCCTGCCTCCGACACCTCTGAGGACGACAGAGCATCCTCTGTCCGTCTGCCAGCTGCCACAGGCTGCAGGGCAGCCTCGCTCGCAACCTCTTCCTTGGCTCCTGCCTCCTCCTTCCCTGCTGCTGGCTTCTCTTCCTTATCAAAATACATCTCTTTCAAAGAGAAGTGCATGTTACCATTGACTTTAGTGTCCTGATTCACAGCTTTCCCGGGCTGTTTGATTTTTTGATTGTTTTCCACTTCTTGATCATTTGCCACCCTCAAACGTGCACTCCTGCGTAAAGGGACAGGAGGCACAAACCTCGGATTTGGAGAGGGGTTAGGCCTGTCTTTTCCAGTTTCTTCTCGCTTGGAAACTTCCTGCTTTGCTGCTGGAGGAGCCACAACCTTCTTCTTTTTAGCTGCAGAGTCTTTTGCCATTGGCTTAGTCGCTAGGTCCTCCACTGTCTCATAGATGTATGCGAGGAAGCTGCTCCCGTTCTCCTCCACACTTTCCAAAGAAGTGTCTCCATTGGTGGTCACATCTGCTTTCAAAGGTGCTATCAGCTTGTTTGGAAAGCCTGTCACCACATTGACCGGCTGCTCCTTTGGCTCAGCAACATCCTTCTGTAATCTGGACTGAGAATCGGCAACATGCACTTTTGCTGCATCCTCCTTCTCCCATGGAGAGGCTCCCAACCGGAGATTCAGATCCCTGGCCAGCCTCCGCTTTCTCTGGAGCCGATCAGGGCTCATTCCCTGCAACTTCTCCACCTCCACATTTTCTTTCCCTCGCTTCTTGCCCTGTTCTATCTCTCGCAGTTTTTCTTCAGCTTTTCTCTTAATTTTGGCAAACCACTTCTGGTGGATTTTGAACTCTGTCATGGTTCCCACTTCCAGCACGCCAGAGCAGGACACGATGCCTTTGTTATTTCTAGCTGAGGCCTGGTAAATGCCTGCATCTTCTTCTCGGCACCTGGAAACCAAAAGCTCTGTGTGAGACCTGCCCGTCCTCCCCAGGCACTACCACTGGGCACGCAGGCATGCACGCTCTCCCACTTCTTGCTCCAGAGGGGCCAGAAGACGAAGACATGGCCTTTGAGGTGCCCACAGGAGGCCTGGGGCTGGCCTTCCTCCCTGGGCTCTGCCTGTACTCAGTACTAGCAGATAAGCAAGTTGGACACTGAATCAGTGCCCAGCTCACCCCTGGGCTCTAACTTTGATAAGAGAGGGCTGTGATGGAGGGGAAACAGCTAGCACCAGGCTTCCTGACTGTTCTTGGCCACATTCCTCTGCAGGATCTTCTCTCAGCTCTTCACAGCCTACAATGACATTTCTGTTCTTCCTTCACCCTACTGCCTTACCAAAGCCCTCCCACCTTGCCTCAGACACCAGCACAAGCATGTGCATGCCATCTCTGCTGTCACCCCTCGGGGATGCCTGGCCCATGGAGAGCCCTGCTCCTGTGAGAGGTGAGCCAGCCTCTGACAGAAACCTGGAGCACACCTGGGGCAGCAGAAAAGCCCAGGCTAGAAGCATGAGGATGACAAGACTATCAGCAAGACCAACATTCTGCACTTTAAGACAGTGCTGTGCCTGTCTGACATCCCAAATCCAGGACTTGAGGTGCAATGCATCTCTGCTTGCTGGGAACATGGTGTGACTGGCTCTCCAGAAACAGTGCTCATTTAAAGTTAAAAGAAGCTGGTAGTCAGGGCTGAATAAAGGAGGCCCTTGGCTCCATCAGTCGAGTACGCCAAAGCAGCCCTTTCCTTCCCTGACCTCATGGTCAGAGGCCATCCTGGAACAGGGCTGCAGCCCTTCCCCCTCTTTATTCTTGCTTAGGACACTCCTATGAACTATTTCTGTCCTTGCCTTGCCTGATCCCCTGGACCATCACCCTGCAGGCAGTCAATGCTTTTGCTCACCTTCATCCAGCCCTGATGCTCAGCACTTGCCTAGTGCAGCCATAGCTCACGCTGCCACCAGAGCACTGGAAAGCTCCACAGAGGAATTTCTCCTGACCTTTTTGCTTCCAGCATGGCAGCTATATCTGAAGGCAGTAATGGATCTCATACTGATGTGATCAGGGAGACAAAGTGAAGAGCTGAAGGGGAAGGGACAGCCAGCAACATCGCAATGGGGAGCAGAAGGAGCCAGCACAGGTGCTGGGGGGGAGATCACTGCTGACACACAGCTCCTCCAAATACTGAAAACATGCTCAGAGCTACCATCACCAAATCCAACCACTCTCCAGCTTCTTTACTCACTTGTACAGCTGGAGGGTGTGGCGATTTCCATGACGGAATATCTCATACTTGGGTAAGCCACAGTAGCGGTCCATCTCTTCATCATCCTTATACCATGTCACCTCTGGCTGCGGGTATCCTGGGGAGGAGACGGATGGTACAAGAGGGTGTGAAAGACTGCAACCAGTAGCACAGCAAGTCTGCTCCCATGGGGACAAGGCATCAACAGCAAAATGAAACACTCTGGCAGAATAGGATACATGTTATTCTGGGCTCACTGCATTCTTTAAATCACACAGCAGAAAAAGTACTGTGAGTGGAAAACTCATGGGCTTATCCAAGTGTTTTATCACTCCTAGGAATAGGGCTATTTTTGAGAAAAAAATCTCAGCACTTCATTCCTGAACAGAGGGCAGTGGATCACACAATCATCTCCTGTAACACTGGCTGGGAGAAGGTGAGCATACTGTCACTTTTATGTGAAGAGGCATGTTTTGATGAGACTAAGGCTAAGGTTAGAAAACAGGCGTTTGCCCCTCCGTGGAGCTCACAGAGCCTTTTGCTAAGTGTCACAGCCTGTAAGCTGATCCAAAAGTTTCCACTGAACAGAACAACCCTGATTGCATCATAGCCAGCTTGGTGTCCTACAAATGTCACTTGACAACAGATGTCACCTGCCTTTTCAGTAGAATGACATCATGATGTGTGTGACTGGCTGCCTAGCAGGCCGGGCACACAGCCACGTTCCCTGCCACCAACAGCAGAGGTGGATCAGCATGAGTGCCCCACATGGACCAGTGCTAGCCACAGCCCTCACCTCCCACAAACAGCAGCTCTAGCTCAGAGTAAGAGCAGTTTTCCTCTGAAAACTGCTTGAGCCAGTGGCCAACACTGGCTCCTGTACTTTACATGGGACTCCTGGCACAGCCAAGCTGATCCTAAGGGCATGGGATAAAAGTTTCAATGATAACATCATGCCTCCACTTAAGTCCATGCGCTCAACAGTTAAGTCCCAAGGTAGCTATTTGAAGCTTATCTCCTGCAAATGCCCCTGCTGGCTTTCTGTGCGGCTGAAGTGAAGGAGACCAGCACACTGCTCACCTCCACCAGGCCCCAAGCATATCCCCACCAGCTCCTGGCGCCTCTGAATGCTGCAGAAGGCCAGCACTAATAGACAATGCTGGCATGGGGCCAGAGAGGGTTCTCCAGGAATATTGAAGCGTCCAGACTTGATGGGTCTGAAGCAGAGAGAGCAGGGACAGGGCACAACCTGCTTATCCTGGATACTTCCCAGCTGCCAACCAATAGGTTTCAGGGCTACCAACACCCTTTTTGTCTCCAGGGTGAGAAGCCTCCTACTCACACCAGCCCGAGATGCTGGCCGTCTGTAGCAATGCCTGAGACCAGCTCACACCTGCTCCAGTAAAGGTCCCATAGTGGAAGCAAAAGACCAGGAGCAAAGACTCATCAGCAGGAATTCACCCTAGTTCTGGACAATTCAAAATGCCTTTGACCAGAAAAGCAGCACAGGTCAAATCTCCTCCTCATGTATGCCTTGGTTCCCCCCATCTAGTCTGTCCCTATCCATTGTTGGGGCTCTCCAGCGTCCTCTGGCCCCTCCAAGGACTTAACCCACTGGAACCAGACTGGGTTGGGGAAATAGTGTCAGAAGAGTTTCCCTTTCCTGCCCTCCTCCATGAACAACAGCCATCCCCATAGCCCAGACACCCCTGCAGACCAGATTTTACTCTATTTTCCTTTCCTCACCAAGGTCTCTCACACTTCACTGCCCCTGGCATCTACCCTCCCCATCCTCATTGCCTGTACATCTCTCACATCCTTTGCTGCCTCATTCCCCTCCCACTGTTGCCATTGGCAGCTTTGGCTTTCTGTTGATTAGTGCCTCTTTCCTCCCTTTCTGCAGGAAGCCAAGTCATTATTTTCTCCTAAAGCCCTACCTGCAAGCTCTCCATCAGTCTCCTTCAGTCCCTGTCTCACCACCATCTGCTCTTTGCTGCTGCTCTGGCCCTCCAAACCAGTTTCTAGAAGTGCAAAGCCCTCAGATACTTGTGGCTGAACTGAATGAGCCCTAAACTGCTAACTGGAGGAGGCCATGAGAGTATCCCAGTGATGGGATCAGTGATCAACGCTGCTGCTTATATTTTCCATAAATCTTTGCTACTGACCATACTTGGCAGCAGGACCCTGGGCTGAATGAGCCTGTGGTGATTTCTTTCTGCTCCAGGGATGAGGAACAAAACAGTTTTCATACACAGCTCACACTTTGCCCAGAGCAATCCTACCCTTCCCAAGTGCTCTTCTGCAGGCAAGACCTTCAGGAGGCCCCCACGGTTTGTAACACAGGGAGCTAGCAGGTAGATTTTCCTAGTACCCTGCAAACAGCAATTACAGTACTTCATTCTGGGAACTACAAGCACATCGTTTCCGAGAAGCCCTGTGATGTCCCCCTGTGGCCTCTGCAGCTGATTTCCATTCCCAGCTGACATCTGCTGGAAAGAGCTGCCATTTCTATAGCTGCGCAGTGCCTCGACAAAAGGCTTTTCCTGTTAAGCCTAAACTTGCTTTGACCTGAGTACTTGTGTCCTTGAGTCTATCTGCTCCCTACCAGGGTCTACCACCCCACCAGCCCAGTGCAGGCAAGGAGGGACTAGCCCCTGCTGCACACTCTGGCCTGCAGCAAAAGGGAGCTACAGGCCTGTGCTGGCTGGAAACCCAGAGGCAGAGGGATGCTGAGAGGGTTCCCAACTCCCACGCAGAAACAATGGCCTCAGCTGCCTGCTCAGACACCAGCCATCCCTCCCCAGGGGCTGTAACCGGATCCAAGCAGGGGATGGAGAGATGCCTGCGCAGGGACAAGGCTTCCTGGCATGCCCTGTGCTCCGCTGGGGAGGGGAGCTGCTGCTGACACTGCAGGCATCCATCCTCAGGCTGCCAAGCAAATAAATTCCCCTGGTCTGGGGGCGAGGGGGACAGGCATCACTCTCAGCACATCCCCTGAAACCACAAAATCCGCAGCTTGCCCAGCTGCCAAGACAGGCCAGTTTCAAGGGTGCCAGTAGGCCAGAGTGGTGGAGCCACAGGGTCCATTGGCAGGCAGTGCCATGCTGCAGGGTGTCGGATGCCCACCCTTAACACAAGCACGTTGCAAGACAGAGCAGCCACTCATAAATCAGGCACTTGCCCTTCCAAAACCTATCACTCCCATAGAACCCCCCTCTGCAGCTGGTGTTGACAGGGATTTGCCAGCAGCTGGTCCCCTGCATCCACCAGCAAGTGCCCTGAAGTTGCAGACAGAGCGGTGCTGGGCGTTCCTGGAGAGGAGTGCAGGCATCTGCTTCACATCTTTGAGCCCAGCAAAATTTTTTTGGGATGCATGTCTTCCAGCAGCACTGCTCTGGCATGATGGCCAGTTACTGCCAGAGGAGGCCAGTTACAAGCCCAGGAGACCTTCCTGAGCAAAGCACTTTTTCATGAAGACTGCAGGGTTTAGATCAAACATTCTTTTTCCCAAAGCTGTTGAAGTCTGAGAAGTCTTCAGAGCTTTGGTGACATTCTCCAAACAAGTTCTTGCAATAGTTATCCAAAATCATCCAGAGAAACTGTTTAAATCAACTTTCTTTTTTGGAATTTTTGGGGCAGGGGTTGAGGGGAGCTAGTCTTCTGAAACTCGAGAAGGTAGAAAGATTTTTATAACAATTAGACAATCTCCACCACTTTCTGCTTTTGCTCTACACAAGCTACATGGAGGCAGTTTTGGGAGCAAAAATCATGGTAAGATCTCACCCTTTCTGGCATTTAAAGAAGACAAGGAGGCTTCCAGTAATACTAACAGGAGGGACAGATGCTGAGCAAGTGTAGTAGTTCCCCATGCCACCAGCTGTGAGCAGTGTTCATTCACCATCCCTTTCTTACCCTGGCTGCCCAGGCACCCTCATCTCCCACCAGCCTGCTCTCTGCTTTTGCACTCACTACCTCACCCCCAAATCCACCCATCCACCCCTCTTGCAGCCCCTGCATTTCTCCAGACATCCTCCATCCAAGCACTTCACTCTCATCCTTCAAACATTTCTCTAAAAGAGCCACCACAGATACGAGTTGATACTCCTTTATGCTTATTAAAATCATCTGCTAATCACATGACTGTCTACTCACCTTACCCCAACTCTCTTCCCCAAGCCCTTTCCCCTCCACAGCCCTACAATAAACCTAGACTGCTTCTGGGCATGTTGCTTTGGTCCCATCCTCTCTGGGGACATGCTACTCACCACAGTGCAGATGATGGAGCACCTGCATAGCATGGGAGAGGTACCAGGCTGGCACTTCTTCAGCACAAGTACTGACCCACAAGAGGATTGATGGAACTGAGCTCCTGAGCCGATGATTTGGGTAGGCAGGGCAGAGGGGTTAAGCCTGCCTAAGGAGGGCTGAAATGGCACTGCACAACAGAGGGCAATATGTGGGACTGACACACGATGATCTTGGTTACATCCAGTCATCACCTCTCCCAGGTGGCCTCAGTCCCTAACAAGCAGTCAGAGACCCAGGCTCCTTCATCCAAGCCCCCACATTTCGTCAGCCGACATCTCTCCTTTCCAGCCAATGCTATACACATATGACTGAACAGTTGTAAAAGCCTCCAATAAGGGCCACTCTCTGAAAAGAGCCCAATACCCACTCACTGGGAAGGATCTGTGATGACCCTTAAGATCCTGAAGTCCAGACAAACCCACCAGGGAAAACACTTGGTGCAGAAAGCGGGGTGCGCTCTGCTCTGTAAGAAACTGCATAGTAAATGGAAACGTTCTTGTTTCCTTTTTCACATGTCATGGAGAACAAAGGATGAACTAATTTTGTCTAAAAAAGAAAACATGTCATAACTGATGCAGGATTTGACCAAAACAATCAAATCAGACATACTAGGGACACCAGTAGAGGCAGAACTAAGTAACAGGAGGAAAGGAGGGTTTGTGCAACCACCTAAGAGCATCAGGAAGTCTGCCTTTGCCTGGCTTGCTTTTCCACTTGCCTGCACCACCCAACACATTTGGGAGACTGGTTCTTCAAACACCTGCATCTTGCTGCCTTTCCAGGACATGGCCAGCAAGCCACTGGTATTCACAGATGTGGGACTATCCTGTAACTCTCATTATTGGTCAAGAAGCAGCAAAGAAATATTAAGATGTTATTGTAGGTCATGTACATTTGTGGCTTGAGAGTCAAAACAAGAGCAGCTGATAGTCTGCCCTTTGCCTCCTGCAAGTTTATGAACCAAAGTGTCCCTGGACTCCAGCCACAGCAGTGGGACTGCGCTGGTTCCACTCTGGACACCGGCCAGGGATGCCACCACCACTTCCTTTCTCCCGGTAATGTCTCCCAGTTAAATGCAAACATCATGGCAGGGGGAGATATCTGAACTATTGATCAGACTTTGCAGTCAGCCACCTTGTGCCCCTCTCTCACAAAGAGATCCTGAGCTCCTACACACCAGTCCACAGGACCACATGCAAAAGATGACCATACGGCATAGATGGTCCAGGCTGCTTTTAAGGATGTTCCCATGAAAATTCCTAATTTTATAGGTCTATTAATTTAAGTGCATAAAGACATCCCCCAATCCATCTTACCAGGTACAAAAATACTGTGATAGGCCAGATGCTGAAGATGGTCATTTGATACTTTCCTTCACTTGAGCAGAAAATGAGATCGGTACCAGGTCAAGTTTTAAACTTGGAGTAACACACCAGGTTGTGCTACATAGCACCAGCGGGTCATCCAAAACTAGAAGGCAATGTCCTGCCTACCAAGAGCAAGGGAGGACTGCAGGAAGGGCTACAGTCAATACTTCAATTTTGGTACAAGCAGAGAAGGTTATTCCTTGGCAGCATGTCTCCTGGAAAATATAGAGTGAAGAGTTCCAAGAGCTTCTGTAGCTTTTCCAGGTGAGATGCTGGAAAGGACACAGACACTTGAGTTTACAATGCCTCCTTAGTAGCACTGACTAAAGTATCTCCTCTCCATTCCTCCTGAGAGGAAACTTGCATGTTGGGCACCACACATGCAGAGCTCATGGTGAACTAGAGCTCAGCTGCACAAATGCACCTCACCCTGACAGAGCCCACGTGGAGGTGATGCTGTCATCTGTGCTTTGGAAGAGATGAAGATTGTTAGAGGGAACTGTCAACCTCAAAGTGCAATTGGTGAAGACTCAAGCCAGTGAAAGAAGCTGGGACTAGAGACTTGGAAAGGGGCAAGCACTCCTGAAAGGAGAGCAGTGCTATCGAACAACCTTGCAGGAAGAGCCATGCTCTGGATCTGCAGCACTTCTACACTTTCAGGCAAGGGGAGGTGGAAGACAATTGTATCTGCTCAGGATTTCCTAACATATCTAAACATCACTCATTTTTTGACCTCTGATGCTCATGGCTTGCAGAATGGTGAGTTCCATTCTACTGCACAGCATGTCAAGCTTTTCCTTTCAGAAAACTTTAGTTGGAAAAGTCCTTCTAATGAAGGGCCTGGTTTAGAGGCATCTCCCTAGCAGCTCACTTTTGCCCTAGAAGCAGGAAGTGGTCTGCTGAAGTTAAGCATCAATATATCAGTTGTACCCTTGCAAGTTTAGAAAGTCAGACCTGCAAAACAAGTCAATGCATTAGAGAAGAGCCAAGAATTCAAAGCTGGCAGCTCTCAGAAGGGCTCAGTCTGCATTTCCTGGTGCACTGCTTATTTACAGCATGTTTCTAATAGTAAATTAGATTTTCTAAATCTTAGGAAAGTCTTGGTCCTTGTGACTAAGAGGCTCATTGGAGATACCCTCCTCCTTCCAAAGCTTACAAACTTGTTTAACATCTCTCACTGAGTATCAGTGAATGTCAGAAAAATTAACATGAGTGACATCAGGAAAGATCACAAAGTCATAAACAAGTACATACTATGTATGTAAAAAGTTTTCATACTATGTGTGAAAAGAGAGGTTTTAGAGTCTCTACATAGTCTCATCAGCAAAGGAGCTGCTTGCATTTACACCAATGCCTGCCATGCACCATCACAATGCCTTAGTAGCAGCTCTTTCAGACTCTCCCTCCTCCTCTTATTGGCCTAACCACTTCCTGCCCAAAGTTAGATTTTTAGCTCACTGGGCAGAAACCAGCTTTTATTTCAGATGTTGACAGACACACAAGTTTATCACTGATGCAAACACAGCTGCACTCTAATCATTTACAGCCAGCAAAGAGAGCCAGAATGGGCTCCAGTATGATAGCCTTAGTCTTCAAAACTGCACATTCCTGAGTTATGGAGTCTAGGATTAGAGAAGCAGAGATTAGGACAATAAAATGTAGCTGGCCCAAGCAGTAACCAGCATATTCCATTTTCTGGCCTTTAATTTGCCTTGTTTGAGATGTTAGGTTATGCCTTTGCCTCTACAATCTCAGGTGTTTCCCCCCCTCTTAAATTAAAGCTGAAATCATCATGCAATTGCTGAATCTCTACTTGGCAGTCTGACAACAGTGGATTTGTTAACATGTTGCCTTGTTATCACTTGCTCTAGAGTTTAACTAGCACAAGTCCAGCAAGTGAGGCAGGACCAGGTTATTAACTGAAGACACTGTTACCTGTCACTATGCACGTGAATTTAGCATCAGAGTCCTCGGACACAGAACGGGATTTGATAGTGGTTTCAAATAGTGGCTGGGTTTCCTCCGTCAGCTGAGAAATGATTGCGCAGAAGGTGCTCCTGGAAGATTCAAGAAGCATTTAAAAGATCAAAGTACTAGAAAAATCAAAGGGTCCACTTTCTATCTCACCTCAGAAGCCTGTGTTCTTGTTGTAAATGCCCTCCTTCCCTCCCATCATCCCTACACTAGGTTATTCACAAGTCTAGTCCAGTGTCAGGGTACCTGACTTTTTTTATTCCTAAAATGACTGTCAATTTAAAGTGTCATTTAAGAGACGTTCCCTATGTCTTAGCCCTTATGGCAATCAGGGTAATGAATGTTCAGAACCATTTTAGTTCTTGATTATACCAGAACATTTCTCCGATCAGCCAGCAGGCTTAAAGCAAGATCCTAACAAAGTCAGCTTCACATTCCCAGTACTGCACCATTGGTGTTTCAAGTATTGTTCTGTTCACTGGGATTCTTTACCTGTGAAGACTTCATATGTAATTTCAGGCCAAGTGTGAACCAAACATGTCTCCCAAATACAACAGCCCTCTTTGAAAGTTTTGAATTAGGAAAAGCTAACTGCTGTGGGGACAGCTCAGTGAAGGAGACCTTGAGCCTGACTTGCAGCTTTCTGAGATCAGGAATTATGTGTGAAGCTGACATCCATTCCCTGTTTAACCTCTCACTGCTGCAGGCAGGCACTCACACTACATACTCCATGAGTTCAGACACTGACCTCAAAGTTTAGGCTGGAACGCCTAAATAGCCAGAACTATCCAAATGGTGCAATCTGTGAAGCTCAACATGGACCTTAGATTCTCCAGTCATTTAAGCACTATTCAATGATAGCAATAAATCACCATATTCATACAGCACTGCCAACCCTGCTGGAGCATCACCAGGAGAGGCCCCAGAAGATCTGGGCTTTCTAAATTAAAGGAAAATTAATTCATTCCAAGTTGGGTCTTCATTTGGATAGTGCTCTGGGGCTTGTGGAAGGGAAGAGCTTCTTCTTTCGTTTTTCCCTCTGCAATTAGAACACTACACATTTACACTAGGAGAGAACACCTCAAGGTCTCAAGTGCAAGGATCTTAGGAGAAACAGCAAATATTGCAAGAGAACCAGTAGCTGGCAGCTCTACTTATATCATTTTTAGCAGTGAAAAACATTCCTTAAACAAGTGATCAGCTTCTAGAGACATGCAAGAGGTGGAACAAACCCCCAGACCATTCCTGACACAGCTCCACCACGAGCAGAAGGGCTCATAGCACGTAGTGAGGGCTCCTCAAGAAGAACCCCAGCCTCACTAGCAGCGCCCGGCTTGTAGGCAGGATGCTGGTGCTGCTGCTACTCATGCTCTACCTGCTGAGGAAGCAGACTTGTTCAGGAAAAACAAAAGAAGAAACCACATTTAGCATGAACCCAGCAAGGTCAGGTGCATTGACAGGCTCTGCAACAGGGACTGAACTGCAACATACAGCTGAAGGTGCCAGGATAGCTATGGCCACAGCAACTGCCTGCTTCATCCATCCAGAAGACTTACCTGGAGGTGTTATGATTTTCACTCTGGCTTCCTACTAGAATGGGTTTGTAAGAGACGCAGGGAGAAGAACCCCTGAGTAACAAACAACCAGGGTGCCATGGGAGTCTCACCCAGGCCACAGGCACTTTGTGTTGGGTAAGGGTACAGGACAGGAGCAGCTAGGGCTGTTGCAAACTTGACTCATCTACTGAACAAGGGTTATAAGCACTGTCTGTATTCAAACACACGTGTGGGATGGGGTGAAAAACAGATGCCACAGCTCAGACTCTTTTCTGTGGAAATCAAGGGTCCCCAGGAGACTGGTCCTCGCAAGCAACTCTCTACACAACTACAGGGCTAGGAAAGGCCTGTGGGAGCTAACAGCTGTTTCATACCAGAGAAACCTTTCCATACTCCAAACCCAGGAGAAAAAACTCCAGTTTCCAAAGAGCAAGGCAGACAATCCCATATCAAGACAGTTACTGGCAGGGTTTTGAAGGCCTCTTCAATACAGATCCCCAGCCCTAGACCAGTAAATGCCTTTTAGATTCACATAAGGAACTTCCCAAGCATCAATGAACATTTCATACCCCAGCAGAAGAGCAACCAGATCAGCATCTTTAAAAAAGTGATGCGCACACACATAGTGACATTTGGGACCAAGTTTAATCCCAGTACCATGCCACCCATACCAGCAGGAAGCACCAGGAATAAGTCTGGTCCATTCAGTGCAAATCCCACAATCAGGTGAAATCCAGCAAAGGCTACTGAATAGTTTAGGAAAGCAGCATCACCAGAAGCTGGTGGCCCCACAGGCACAGCAGATGAATCAGAAGAGCCTTGCCCAATGTACACCTGGCAGGAAGCCCTGGAAGGTCTATTTAATCTTTCAAAGAAACCATTGTGTTAGTCACAGGGGGCTTTTAGAGACTGCAGCACTGTGGGGCTCTCAGCTGACTCACTCCAGCTGCAACAGACTTGTCCAATTCAAATTGCTTTCTAAACCAGTAATTCAGAGCATTCAAGAAATCTGATATAAGCAGCAGCCGCTCTTCCTCCAGGCCTTCCTGGAGCTGCATCTTTGTTGCAGAAAAAGCCCTGGAGCCTAAGAAGAGGACACCAGTAATTCAGTAGCCTTTTACATTAAAGAGGGATTTCCATACAAAATCAGTCTGCAGAAAAAGATTTGAGAAGTATATTCCTCTTCATCATGATTTTCTTTTCCTGATTTTTTTTTTATTAGCAACCCCACAGCTTTTGGGGTATTCTGGAGAGACCTGTACCCTCCACAGTCATTCCTCTACCTGCTTCTGCAGCAAACCAGTAATGTCAAATGATTTCCAATTGTGTTAGTTTGCCAGAGGCAAAGTACAATGCTACAAGTGCGTTTCAGAGCAGAGTCCAAATGAATGAGGATCTTCACAATAAAGCACAGGATAGCAGGGGGAGAAGAAGATTTCTTCTTTGAAAATCTTAGGGCAGGAACATCTAATTTTTAATGTCTCTGTATGGAAGTCCCACTTTAATAACAAGAAGTAGCTGAACACCCATCCTATGGCTAAGAAAGAGGAGTATTTCTTGCACCTTAACACAGGAATTACAATGAACATTCACTTTGCTGTCTATAGTTCAAGCAAGTATTAGGGATCCAATCATGCAGAATAAGGTTGTTAGATCACTTCAGGGCTCTCTACTAATTAGTTAGTACCAAAACATTACCGATTAATCATGTGCAGTCAGATTCAGCAAAGTGTTTGGACAGAGCAGTTTAATGCAATGTAGTTTTACCTTCCTAAACTGGAGGGAGAGAATCTGCTGCTTGATAAGCTAAGCAAAAAACAGCATAAAATCCATTAGACATAGAAGCATGGAAAGGAGCAGAAATACCATTACAGAGATGTATTAATGATGAGTCGTTTTGCACAGGTCAGAGTTCCTATTAAAAGAAGGTACAGCTGCCTTACTCAGGCTGACTGCCAGGATGAGCAAGCCACATTGTCAATTGAAATCAAAGGCTGTAAAAATGAAATGGTCGTTAACCGCAAAGAATAAGTGTAAGGACATTTATACAAGTAGGTTTCCAAGAAGCAGCACCTGAGCCTTCCATGCACCATCCGCAGCGTTGTGCTCAAAGCAGGCAACTCCACCCCGGGAGATGTTCGATTAAACGGCAGGCAGGAGTACAGACCGTTGCAAGCCCACTTCTCTGCTGGCAAGCAGGTGGCCTGAGCTGGTCACCCTCTGTGCTTCCAAGGACAGCTCGCTCTTTGGAGAAGCTGAAAACTCTCTGGTCACTATACACCGCTTTCCAGCTTGCCAACCAACTCACTAAGGTCTGGCAAAAAATTAAAATAAAATAAAAGAAGTGGACTTTACAAGAATCTACAAGTTTTGTTTTCTTTGCAGGAACATGTTATAACATTAACCAATACAGGGGAAAAAAAAACAAAACAAAACAAACCACCCAAGTCCTACACAAGGGACCCCCAGATGAGCTACTTACCAGTGGCCATCAGCTCTCCCAAAGGAGTGTCTTCAAGGACTCATGTCCTAGCCAAAAGACCACACTGCCATATTGTGGCAGCAGCCTCTTGCAGGCTGTAGAAAATAACCTCTCAGCATTGACCCTCAGCAGTCAGGAGCAGTTCCTCAGAGCCTGAGCTCACTCACATGGCAATCAAAAGCCTAAAACTAAGTAGGTACCAGCTAATCAACAGCACATAAGCTCAGTGATTTAATCACACTAAGATACACGTTAGTTATGCCTACGCAACAACCTCACCATATAGCTCCAGAAGCAACTGCAGCGTGGACATCCCTTCTGGGATATAAGAAGTCAGACTCCCACATCGGTACATGCAGAGATATCAAACCTTCTCAGCCTTGTGCACTGAAGACCACCATTGAACAACCAAACTTCAGCACTTTATGATGATGCTACAGAAGACAGCATGAAGAACCCAGAAGGGTGCATCTTGTCAGGTCTCCTACCCAAATGACCATATCCAGGCTCTGTGCAAGTCCCAACTGCACATGAGTCAACAGGACTTCAAGTCTTGCTCTAAAAATTATCACAGAGGGTCTCCAAAAATTGCTCCTGCCAACCATATAGCAATTCCATCTGTGAAGACAGAACCTCCATGTGAATAATAAGTAAAAAAGTAGTTCAGTTTGAAGGCCTGACACTTTTACACAAACAATTGCACATTTTCATTAGGGAAAAAAACCAGCACTCTGAAGAGCTCACTGACTCCTTCTGATCAGGAGAGCAAAGACAGAAGTTTTAGACAGCCACTCAGGAGCAGCTTTAACCAAACAAACACGGGTGGCACTTGCCCTTTCGGCAGCAGCTTCACCCTTTCCACCCCCAGCCACACGATCCTGATCCCTCTCCAGTGCCAACTGCTGTTCACGCAGCCACAGAATGAGCAGATGAGGTGTTATTCAGCTGGAAAACTCAAACACTAACATAACAGGCTGAGGATCAGCCACCCAATCCATCTTGCATGCACTGTGCTGGCCCATGGGAGAAGTCAGACAGAGGAACGCTGTCTTTCCTGCTGAGCCCCACCACCTGGGGCATCCCTTTGAGCCCCATGTCCAGCCCAGCACTTCAAGGCATGCCTTTGCATTACCTGCCTCACCGAGCAGCAAGTCACCCAGACCTCATCATTCCCAGCCACCCTAACAGCCTAGAAAGTTCAAATTGCACCTGCAGCTGCTCTCACCCTGCACTGACCTCCCAGGGGGATCGAGCCTCCTCCTCCCCACAAGCCTCCCAAGCCCAAGCACCGCCACCCCAGGCGATCCCAGGGCAGCAGCACAGACACGCTGCATCCCTGTGCTCTGGGTCGCCCCCAGGAAGCTCTGTCTAGCTGGAAACACGGGCTTAAATAGTCTCCACCACCAGCTTTTCCAACAGTGAATGAACCCCAAAACATTTTGCCTACCACTGCATGGCAAAAAAAAGTCCTTATAGCCTCCAGGAATACAAAGGACCTGGGCATCGCTTGAGGAGCCAGCAGGGAAGATCCTAAAACATTTGCTGGAGAATGTTAGTATAGGCAGAAGTGTAGTTTTAATCACACTGTCCTGCATAAGACAAGCAGGAAGGTGTCTTTGCTTGGATGTAAAGAAAATCACTCAAATAGCAAGAGTCAGAATGAAGGGTGCCTGTGGCACAAGCTCCTTGCGCTCATGAATGTGATCAAACAGTGAGCACTGTCAGTACTTTTTTTTAATTCCCTGTGTTGAGCACACACCCTGGGCTTTATTCACTGCACATGCTGCAACACAGTGCAAAATGCTGGACTGAGGGTCTCTTGAGGAGCCTTGATATTATTAAAAGAAATAGGCCATCACCACAAAGATCCACGTATTAACTAAAGTTTAACCTCAATATGCTAAGGAACCAAGCAAAATTTGCTTTTCAGACTAGAGATTTAAGCCCAGAGAGAGCAAGATCAAATTCTGAATGCTTCAGCCAGAACAGCCCTGCCTGCAGGCAGCTGGCATTTCACTTCATTTTAATTACATTCACAGCATACCCACACAGAGCTGCAACAGCATAACTACAGATTCTAAACCAAATCTACCCACTTGGAAATGTGGGACTCCTGAGCAAGGCACAACAGCTGCCCCAGCATGCCCAAGTCTGACACTCTCTGGGACTGGGCTGTGTGTGTCTTCAGCTTCCCAGAGACTTGTTAGAGCACACAGGACAGGACTCTGCTGATGAAACACAGCATCAGCAGCAGATGTGGGCCCCCCCCCAGCAAGCTTGGGGTCATTAGAGTTACTTGATGAAGGCAAATGCTTGTTTTATCCTGAGGAACAATTCTCAAGTGGGTGAATCAAGGTCTAAATGTACTGCTTTCGCTTCACTGAAGAAGGGGAGCTCAGAGAGGTCTGCTTCAGACATGTCCAGCATTGGTGGGAGGAAAGCCTCCTTGGGCACTCTGCATCTCTGAAGTGCAGTACAGCTTGTTAAAATCTAGCCCTGAACATACAGGTTTGGTTACTAACTGCTGTGGCACTGGACTGTGGAATTATACTCCTCTACTATGCACCTTCTAGCAGCCCCAGTTCTTTAAATTCTGTTTTATCAGATGCTTTCAAACTCCTTTGGACATTTATCATCCTCTTAAAGGTTTTTAGCCCTTCAACTACTCATAATTTTCTTCAGAAGTGAAGACAGTCTTCTCCATTTTTCATGCACTTGCCAAATTTCAGTCTTGCTGCAAGGGCAGGAGGCAGAACTGTCAACCCCAGCCACTTTTTTTTAATTCACTGAGAACATTGCTCAAGTTGATGGCTTAGGCTGGTATCTCACCCCATTGGCACCAAAAAGTTAACTCCAGCAGCTTTTCTAACCCTCTCACACAATCACTGCATGAAATTCTCCTCTTTCCATATTTCTTCTCCCCAAGATTAAGAAATCTTTCTCCTTCCAGCTCACGTCCTCATATAGAAGTCAACAAGAGCTCAGGAGGCTCTGAAATAGGCTTCACAGTGGCTCCATCCTCACACGTACACATACAAGTACATGGACTTGATCTGCTTGAGCTGCAACAGTTATTAATATATTTCAGTGCTCTTCCACAGCTCGAAAATTGAGCCACACAACCTGTCCAGTGCAGCAAGTAAACAGCAAAACTTGTCAATGACAGCAAAGCTGAGACCTCTGAGTTATGTTTTGACAGAAACAGCATTGCTTAAAAGAAGAGCCTACTGAGAACTGGGCAGCCCTTCCATCCTGTGAGCAGGACAGGGGGATGGCCCTGGCAATCCCCTCCAGGCACTCCCTCTTGCTGGCACTATGACCCGTGACATTATTGGGCATGTTTTGCACATGCAGACTTCCAAGTATAAGATTTCATATGAACTTCTCTGCCTCCAAGGTTAATACTACTTGAGACAAATACAAGCCACGCCAAATATCTTCTCAGCTGTCAGTAGCAAACCATTTTCAACATTTAAAAGCCAACAATGAAGCTTTCATGTACATATGGTTATGCTTAAGGCTTCTTTCCTGCCACGTGTCCTGTTTCTTATCAAGCACTTCATGCACACACAGAACAAGTGTGTTTGTTTCATATACCATGGCAGTAATTATCAGCAATCCTGTGATAAAGCAGCTGTGAGTGCTATGGAGCTGTACAAGACACATTGTTATTTCACAGACTGGAAAATGGATGTATTGAGTCTTTGCCTGTCAAGGTCATGGAACAAATCGATGTCAGAGCTAGAGAAATATGGCATTTTTTCTGCCAGTAATTTACTTAGAGCTGAGATAAACACAGACTTGCGTGCAACAATTTAGAGCTAGATTTCATTAACAGAGAAGGTGGAAAACAATAAATTGTTACATATTCCTGTATCAGCCTCTGTAAGACTCTGAAGATGGCTCAGATCTGTGATTTTCAACTCTCAATTATTGTTGCCTTTATGGTCCAAATTAATCTAGTAGTTAGTTGAAAGACATAAAGGAATGAGAAAGGACAAAAGGAAACAAAGCAAATATGGGACAATGAGATGCCCAGAAAAGCTGACGTCTTCCTGATAACTCACTGTGCGTAGAAGACTTTAGTGGCTGTGGGTTAGAAAAGAAGCAAGTTGTTCCTAACAGCTCTTCTACCTTCTTCTTGGACCAGGCAATGCTGTAAAGTATGAGACTGAACTGGTGTGAGATAACAGCCTCATTCACCCAAGACCTTCCTCCCCTCACTGAAACAGAGTGAGGACAGAGCAGGTTTTAACTCCATCTCCTGGGAACTGCTTCTACCGTGGTGCCTCTGAAGAGGTGCCTCATTCAGAGGAGACCACGCAATCAGATCCCAGGCATGGGAAATGTCTCCATTTATGAGGTTTCCAGAGAAAAGCAAAGTTCACACATGTGATATTCTGTCTTGTAACAGTGGCCCTGAAGAGCACTGTTTGTCCAGCTCCACATCTTCATCTTCCAGCCATGATCAGCTCATCAGCCCACATACTCAGCTCCCCTTGAATTTCTAGGAGATAGGAACAGGAGGCTTTAGAAAGGGGGCTGAAAAATGCAGTTTGGGATTATTATTCACTGTGCACAACTGCCAAGGAGCCCCACCCAAAACAAGGCACCCCTGTGCAGACAGTTACACCAACCCAAAAAAGATGCCTCTACCCTAGAAACAGGCTGGAGATTAATCCATCAGTGCTTTTACTTTTGCCTTTCCAGTAGGTACCATATGTCCCTCCTTTCCGAGTTTGAGACACTTCCATCTGACAAGACAAATGGACCAAATTCCCTCAGATGCCACAGCTGGTTTCTCAGGGATTTACACCACTTGTTGTCAAAAGCAAGGTCCCATTACAGGTGCCCAGCTGCTGAAAAGGGAATTCCTCTGAACTAAGAAAGCTAAATATGCTTTTCAGGAACTAAGTACTCCTGAGTTTTCAGCTCATTTTATTATAGTAACTGATCATTCACCTTCATTTGATATTATGTGCAAAGCAAGAGGTACAAGATGGGGAATGGTTCCTAGCCAGAAAAGCCAGGTGGCAAGGCACTCTCCTGAGCTCAACTGCCACCACAGCCAGAGTCAGCCATCCAAGAAAAGATCAGAGGCAATGTCACTATACTCTATAAATATCTGCATATGATGAAGCTATGACAGTAGAAAGATATTTAAGCAAGGAGGCAATGCTGTAATGAGACCAAGGAGCAGACATCTGCATTAGAAAAGAGGTGCAGATCACTTCACCTGAGTCCTAGGCAAGCTCCTCTTTTGGAAGTTTTTACATAAAAATGCATCTCTCTGCACAAGACATTCTCCAGACTCAGATAGTTCTTACAAAAAAGGATACCTAAAGAGATGTCTTGAAGTTGTGGCCCATGAATGCAGCTAAGGCAGGACTGACAGCTTCTCCTCTCACTTTGTGAAGTAATTATAGTCAAGTGCTTTGAGACATAAGAGGTTTTTTTAAAAAAAACCTACCCCAAAATAAAATAGTTCTGTCAACTTCCAGGGCAGAAGGCAAATTACCATGACCATAAGCTGCTCCTCATATTGTCCATTAGCAGGTATGTTAAAAGACCAGCAAATGAAAGGAAGTAATCTCTTGTCACTGAGCTATCTGCTCACAAGGAAGATTCTTCCTGCAGACCAGTTCCCAAGGGCACAAAAAATAAGTATGCTGAATACTCTGTTTAATAAAGTGATGATGTTCTCTCTGCAGCCATTTTCAGCACCTCTATTCTTTTGGTCCCCACAGCACCACCTCTGACATATTCTAGAAGTTAAAAAACAAAAAAGCATATACCAGTTTCCAAATTGTATCCATCAACTTACACAACACGCCTTTCCTCCTACAGGATTAGGGAGACCACGTAAAATCATCCAGACTATTCTCTACATGGTTCATGAACACAAGCATAGAGGTGAAACATGTCCATGAGATACCCCAGAAGCAGGGATTCCTAACCTCAGTTTCTTTTCATAAACAGATATTTCCATGTCTGTAAGTATCTCTACCATGTCACTACGCTTTCTACTGCTTTACAAATGGGTGAATAGAGCAGGCAAATATTGGGTTAAACACATTCTACAAATGCATATAAAGACAGCAACAGAGAACTCGGAAAAAAAAAACCACTTTCTTCAGATCACAATATCCTTTTTTGCTTTCTAACTACCACAGCAGCCTCCCAACACAACTGTGTGTCTCAATCACTTGTCTTATACTTTCTTAGCTCCAAACCCACCAAATTCAAATATGTTCTGCATTAAAGAGAGTTACTGAATGTTATCTGCTGTTAGGCATGTCACTCATCTTGCTTTTCAAGTTCTCCCAGGCAAGCTCTCCAGATGTTCCTGGATTTAATTAAACTCATAATTGCTTTCTGAAAGTCTTCTTGCTACACCATTCCACTCACTTGCTTTCCAGAATTGTTATTATACATTATTTAATTACAGGACAAAAAGCCCCAATTCATTCAAGCCCCTGCCCTGCATCACAGACAACATCACAATTTCCACACATCCTGGCTCAAGTCTTCAGCACTTGTAGGTGCTCTCAGGGCTGTGCAGGGAAGGAGACTTTTGAATTACTTCTCCTTAATTCATGGAGAAGTCAGGGAAGATGGCTGGAAGAGCTTATCAACACAGGGAAAGTTCAGTTTCGCTATTTGGTGAAAATTTATTTGCGGCTTCTTACAACAGAAAGGGCAGCCACTGAATCACCTCGGTTGGAAAAGACCCTGAAGCTAATCCAGCTCAACCATGACCCTCCCCCTGACCCTTCCCAACTCCACCAGATCCCTCAGCGCTGGCTCAGCCCGACTCTTCAACCCCCCCAGGGATCCCGGGGACTCCCCCCTGCCCTGGGCAGCCCACTCCAACGCCCAACAGCCCCTTCTGCACAGAAATCCTTCCTCAGAGCCAGCCTGACCCTGCCCTGGGCAGCTTGAGGCCATTCCCTCTGGGCCTGGCGCTGGTTTCTTGGCTCCAGAGACTCATCCCCCCTCTCTGCCCCCTCCTGGCAGGGAGTTGCAGAGGGCCAGGAGGTCTCCCCTCAGCCTCCTCTTCTCCAGACTGAACCCCCCCAGTTCCCCCAACCGCTCCCCAGCAGACCTGTGCTCCAGACCCTGCCCCAGCTCCGTTGCCCTTCTCTGACCACGCTCGAGTCATTCAATGGCCTTTTTGGGGTGAGGGGCCCAACACTGAACCCACTCATCAAGGGGCAGCCCCACCAGTGCTGAGCACAAGGGTAAGATCACTTAAGTTAACATGCAAAACAAAATTACTTTGCCATAGGCTTTGACAAGCAAGTACACAGTGGGCTGAAAAAAAGAATTGGACAATTTGTGGAAATCAAATGCACTGCTGATTAAAGCGTAGCAGTACAGTGTCCCTTTACCTGCAAAAGCATTAGGCTCCCACAGATGGAAATTGGGGCACATCCACCTACAGCACTAGCCTGACAAGTTCAAGGTGTGAATTCAGGACTCAAGAGCTTTGCAGTCACAGGCTGGATTTACCGTGTCTGAGCCACAGTGTCAACACGGACAGAAGACACCAGTCTCACTGCTGGGAGCACCATCGCTGTCGCTTCCTCAGCAGCCTTAAGGAAAACTTCATGGATTTGGGGAAGCCAGCTGGGAACACCAGAGGTATTGCTTGCAGGACTGATGAACCCTCCTTTATGGTTAAACTGTTTAAAGCTGCAATTTGAACATACTAGGGGGGAATCAAAATCAATCTGTAGGCAACCACCCTGACATCTTATTTATTAAAGACTCTCTTCTACTTGTAACCCGCAGAGTTATAGTATGGCTTGAGGTCACATATTGGTTATGGACACTGCACAGACATTTGTTGGTACTGAAGATGCCAGGGTATGCAGACAGATTGCTCACTATGATACAAGCACAAAAGAACTGAATTAAGGCAACTTAACTTTGGCATTACCCCAGTTTTAACATCTGACTTCCAGGCAGCATGTTTTCATCTCTTTTGGTCCTGTATTTATTTTTATGAATCTCTGATTCTTTGTGGCATCAGTGCTTGACACGCTGGAAATGGCTAATTTATAAATCATCAACAGGGAAGAGGCACACTTGTTTCAAGAGCTTACAGACTGAAGAGCATTCCTAGTGAATCCAAAGTAATTTCTAAACCTTATTTTGAACGACTAACACAATCACTGACACCTTTGCCTTCACTGGCACGTTGCCTTGTATTTTTGTATTTGCTAACCTCATCCAGTCTCAGTTGACAACATGTTTATCATACCTTCTGCCGTGTGAACAAAGCCTTATTCCTACCACAGACACCCTGCCTAAGGACATTTCTGACCCAGGAATGCTGTTCTCATCGTTTCTCGGCCCATATCTACATTGTAGAAATACCTTTTTGGCAACGAGATAAGGCACACGCACAGTGGGCCCCTTGCTCGGAGGCTGGTGTCGATAACACAAGCAGCTTCACTACAGTGAAGATGGGAAGGTCAGTGCAGTCCCCTCTACACAAGTTTAACTTGAAAGCCACAGCAGCTCACGTCCATCAGGATTTCACAGCAAGGCGACCGACTTAGTACACCTGCCCTGCTATAAAACGATGCGCGACACTGACAACCCCTGCCCAGGCAACACCTGCCAATAAACACAGCCTGTTTCTTGGAAGTGCGGTGCTGGTCCGCAGCGAGCGGGCGGCTTTGGAGAGGCCCAGCCATGGCTTGGTTTTTGCACCCTCGCGCCGATCTCCAGGGAAGGGAAGGCCCAGGCTGCTGCTCCCAGCCCAGCCGTCCCCTCGGTCAGTTCGGGGCCGGGGTGTTGCCTCACGGCTTGGTTCGCCGCCAGCCTGCCCTCCTCCCGCTGCGCCTCCGGCAACTCGTCGCGCTTCCCCGCGCCTCGGGCCTCCTCCGGCCTTTGCGGTGGCTGCCGCAGGCCCCCGGCGCGGGGCCGGGCAGGGCCCCCCCCCACGGCAGCGCCTGCCCCGGGCCTGGCCCGCTCACCTGTTCCGCGGCCGGATGCTCAGCAGGTAGCTGCGCCGGTCGGGCCGGGAGGCCCAGGCCGCCTTCTCGGCCTCCTCCGCCCCCTCGACGCTGCCCGTGTCCCGCCCGTAGGGGCCCGCGAGGGCCCGGCGGGGCGAGCCCATGGCGGCGGCCGGGCTGCGGCTGCCCGTGCCCCCGCCGCCGCGCTCTGCCGTGTCACTCGCCGCCGGCATTTATACCGGCCCCGCACATGCCGCTGTCAGTCGCGGGCGGCGGCCACGTGACACGGCGGCCGCGGCCCGGCCTGGCCCGGCCTCCCCGCGGCCCGGCGGCTCGGGGGCTGCCGCGGGGCCGACGCCCGGCCTCCAGCATCGCCCCCGCCTACTCCCACCCCTGCCAGCCCCAGTTCACCTTTTGGAAGAAAGCGTACTTTGCTATTTTGTTATGATAACCCCCGCCTCCAGCTCCATTTAGGGAATTTCTCACACCTCGAAGATGTCTCAGGATCAGCTAGAACATTCCCTGGTCTCCTGCCCGCACACGGCTCCTGCCCTGGCAGCGTCACTAGCCTGTGCCCTCATGGCAGCCACAGGAGCCCCTCACGCCTCAGCAGCCTGGTGTTATCCTGGAGAATGTCTATGATGGTATTTATTTGGTCTCCATGAAAAGGACAGAACAAAAAAGGGCCATAGAAGGTGGGTACATGTCGCAAACTATTACCAGCAGTGATTTAATACCAAATGAAAACATAACGCGCAATACAATGGGATTTATTCTTGTTCCGCCTTCGTCTTGCCTGTCAAGCTGCTGTATGGCACACTGCAGGCACGTCGCTGGTGGCACCGCATCTCTCCGGCACAGGATTGATGGATGGAGCAAATTTGCTGTGCATCAGCTCTCTGCCCACGACTGCACAGCAGCTATTCCTGCAGAAGTGAGAAGATGATGGTGGAGAGCTCCAGACTGGGAGACAGCAGGCTTTGAGCTGATCCTTCCTGAGCAGGAGAGATAAGGAATGCGGCTGCAAGCAGCAGGGCAGGTGCTGGCTGCCTGGATCACTTGGTGCAGGAGACCCTTGATTCCTCTTCCCCAGTAAACACTGTGTTTGAATGGTGACTTTGTAGAGGGACTGGCACAGTGTGTGCATCACCTGTACAGGAACAGGGTCGTGCACCACCCAAACAGGGGCACAAGAGTATGCATGGACACACAGTGTGTGCATCAGGTAACTCAGCCTTGACCTAAGCTGTTCTCATCAGTGGTATAGCAAACCTCAGTCCACATGAAGGGGGTGGTTACAGCTTGAGCCACATCAGCATGTGGATAGCCTGATGTCCACCAAGAGAATTGCCAAGCCCAGCAGATGCCCAAGCCCGGGAGGGCAGTGATGTCTGCAGACCAAGGGGTTGGGGAGAAGTTTGCAGGGACAGGCGGTGACTGAAGAGGATTCAGCCATGCAGTCTAGTAGAACTGCACTTGACAGACACCACCAGATCCAAAGCCAGAACCCTCAAGTGAATTTTACTCTCATATAAAGTTTCTTGGATCCTGTTGACCTGTCAGGGTCAGTGTATACTGAGTCAACAATTTGGTTTTTATGATTGCAGCAGTTATGATGTAGTCTTAAGCACTCCAAATCTGGATTTGTTCATTTGGTTGACAGTGGTCTGATCAGACTTGTTCTTCCACACAAGCCCCAGTGAAAGCTTTTCTCAGCTCAGATCTCAGGTTAGTCTTGCATTTGAGCAGTATTTTGGAGGGAGCGTTCTGTCAGGTGTAGGTGTTGGAGTTTATTTGCTTTTTTTGCAGGCCACCGTGGCAGATGATCACATTATCAGACATGTAAATAGCTGGACCTGTGATACCGGAGAGGGTACTTGGGCTTGACAAATGAAAAGGAATGTGACGGGGAAAGAAGGTGGTCCCAGAGGGCTGACTAAATATCTCACCTTCACCAGGCAGTAAAATAGCAGATGGAATTGCATAAAATGAACATACCATGATCCATAGGGGTCACAACGATACTCATTTTCAATAAGCAGCAGTGGGCTCATCGTGGGCTAATGCCACTCAGGAATAATCCATCTCAAACAGAATACAGGACAGCTGAAAAAAAACCAAACCCAAAACTCCCAGAAGGGCAGCAAGGATGATCAGAGGTCCAGAATGGCTGCTGCGTTAATATCTACATAGACTGGGACTCTATGTATATGAGGTGCATATAACTGAAGTATACACAGCTGTGAGGGACAAGGAGACCAGGGGCATCAAGTGAAATTAGAAGTAAAATCAGTAAAAGGGAGATGCTTCCTCCCTCACCTTGGCATTAAGCTGCTGCCACACATTGCTGTGGCTGCTCGGTGTCAGCAGGGGTTAAGAAACCCCATAGGACAAATCTGTAGAAGGAAAATCTCTTGAGGTTTGCTCAGGACAGAGATACTACCTTTGGTTCAAGAAGTCTCCAAGCTACAAAAGATGTACTGTGTGCCTGCCCCCATTTCACACCCTTCGCTGTGCCCTGGCTGCGGCCCAAATGTGTGAGTCAGGATGTTAGGCTGGGAGGACTCAAGGTGGCATGCTCCTGCTCCCATCCCTTTCTCTGAAAGGAGGACTTTCAGGTCCCACAGCTTGAGGAAGCCTGAATTCAAGTCCCAGCATATGAATTACATGTTATTTTACTATCCCGTCACGATGAGCCCTATCTCCTAGGATGCTGATCTGATAGAAGAGAGCCCAGGCCACCTTGAGAAGAGTGTCCAGAACAGGTAGGTCTCTGTGCCAGGCCTGTAATTGTGTCCAGTTTCAGACTCACAAATACAGGAAAGACACTGGTGTACTGGAGTGAGTCCAGTGAAGACCACCAAGATGATTAAGGAAGCTCAGGCACATGACGTAGGAGGAGAAGATGAGAGAAACTGGGTTTAAGACTTCAGGGGAGGGCTAAATGGAGACCTCCTTTCTTTCTTCAACTACCTCACAGGAGGGTGCAGACCAGATAGAGCCAGCTACTTCCCAGAGGTGCAGAGTAACAGAGAGGCAACAAATGCAATGGCAAGGAGGAAAGTTCTGATTAGAAGTTAGGAAAATAAATTGCCCTGTGAGAGTGATCAAAGAATACAACAGGGTCCCAGAGAGGTAGGCGATCTACATCCTGAGAGACTGTCAACTGTGGATGGCACAAGGTGCCAAGCAAGTGATCAGCATCCTGCTAGGAGTGGGGACCAGAGACTCCAGAGGTCCCTTCCCACCCTAGTCATACCGTGGTTCTGTGCCTCACCCCGGCAGCAGAGGGAAACCAGGATGGTGAGTGCAGGTTTATTGACTACGGTGAGACAAAGCCTGCTGTGGTGTTTGACCCTTCCCCCAGATGCACGGCAGATGCATTTTTTTCTGCCCTTTCTGTCTCTGAATGGTTCTGGTGCCCTGCTGAGACAGAGCTTCCTCTTACAGCATCTGCTCTCCTGTCATTTTGCTCACGGAGAGTGACAGTGCCCTCTGCTCCCATCTCCATTTGGAAACACACTCTCTCACCATTTAGTTTTTGAAGCCTAAGCCAGTCAGCCACAAGGCTTCAATCCTTGTTAGCAAAGCTTTCCTCCTCTGCCTGCAAATCCAGCACTGGCTCACGGCAAGAGTAACAGCATATATCCTTCCCTTTCCCACCCTGAACACATACTCATAGGTTCTTCCCTTTCTAAAATCACAGGCTTCTTCCTGCTCTCCAATGTATTGTCAACAAGCTGTCACCCCTGGTTCTTCACCAAATATTTATGCAGACTGAGCCAGGGCATAGCTCCTACAGAGGACAAGCACGGTGGACTTTTTGTCTAGGTATTGGATGGAGGATGGAGGATGCTCTCTCTGAAGCCCAGAGAAGCAGTCTGTGGGGAACACAGCAACCTCCAGCTGTCTGAAGAGATGGTGCATCAACCAGAATTGTCATCTTTAGCTCCAGGAAAGTGCTGGGGGTAATTTAATGATCATTTTTATTAGCTACCTGTGCTGCATTTATAATAGCTCTACATCACAGGTACGACATGGAGCTACTGGCACATATTCAGACATAACCTTCATTTGCAATCCATTAATATGTTTATTTTAAACCTGCAAGGGTATATTTTCAAATGCTTGGCTGAACCCTGCAGAAATTGCGGAGGGTCTGTGTGATCTCAGAGACAGCTGAGGACATGAGCACAAAGAACAGTCCTACAAGTCTATGCTAAGCATCACCTTCCATGTATCCAGGGAAGGAAAGGATAAGTCCCTGTAGGAGCAGAGACTGATCTGTATCATAGTGCACGGACAGGGTGTAGCACATTTTGCTTTGCAGGGGCACAGTGTGACTCAATCATCCTGCACAGAGGAAAGGCGAAAGGAGGGAGAAAATCCTTCCTCCAACCACCAGTCGTGTTGGGTTTGGTTTTTTCCTACCATCCTCTTCCTCATCCCTTATAAGAGAAAAACAGCAGGTAGAGGCACATCCCTCAGCCCTGCTTAGTCCCTCTGACCCTACGGCATGGCTCAGCTCTGCTCTGGGAACCCAGAGGAGTTGATCCATGACCGCTCTCAGCCACGACTACTTCCCTCCACCATCCCGGAGACCTGCCTGCACCCTTCCACGCTGCAGCTGAAGGCACATGGGAGACACATCCCTGGTGGCCTTGCTCTTCCTTGGTCAGCCCCCATCACAGCCACTCCTGCAGCCCCAGGGGAGAGAAAGGGAGCAAGAGTCTCTCTCACAGCTTCTTCTCCAAATGGTCCGTGGTTCCTCTCATGCTGAAGTCGTGGTCCCTGTTACTCCTGGCACCACGGGCACCTGGTGCCCAGGACCATTGGCTTGGGGAGAAGGTAGCCTGATGGGAATTTGTCTGCCCTGAGTCTGGGATCCTGTCAGTGGGACCCCCCAAGTCCTGAGTCCAGAGCTGCTTCATCCCCCATGGCTTTGTGTCACACTCCCTGCCTGGTCACTTCAGAGTTCTTTGGGAATGGCAACCAGTCACTCCCTGGTCACTCTCCATCCTCTCCGTTCATCATTTCCAGATCCTTTCCACATGGTCCTTCTGTCTCTTGAAAGATAACAAGTTTTGGTTTAATGAGTCTGCCAGCTCTGTGCCCAGGTGGCCAAGAAGGCCAATGGCATCCTGGCTTGTGTCAGCAATAGCGTGGCCAGCAGGGACAGGGAAGGGATCTGAGCCCTGGGCTCGGCACTGGTGAGGCCGCCCCTCGATGAGTGGGTTCAGTTTTGGGCCCCTCACCCCAAAAAGGCCATTGAATGACTCGAGCGTGGCCAGAGAAGGGCAACGGAGCTGGGGCAGGGTCTGGAGCACAGGTCTGCTGGGGAGCGGCTGGGGGAACTGGGGGGGTTCAGTCTGGAGAAGAGGAGGCTGAGGGGAGACCTCCTGGCCCTCTGCAACTCCCTGCCAGGAGGGGGCAGAGAGGGGGGATGAGTCTCTGGAGCCAAGGCCCCAGCGCCAGGCCCCGAGGGAATGGCCTCAAGCTGCCCAGGGCAGGGTCAGGCTGGCTCTGAGGAAGGATTTCTGTGCAGAAGGGGCTGTTGGGCGTTGGAATGGGCTGCCCAGGGCAGGGGGGAGTCCCCGGGATCCCTGGGGGGGTTGAAGAGTCGGGCTGACCCAGCGCTGAGGGATCTGGGGGAGTTGGGAAGGGTCAGGGGGAGGGTCATGGTTGGACTGGAGGAGCTTCAGGGGCTTTTCCAACCCTGATGATTCTGTGACTCTGTGACTTTACTTGCCCTAACAGCGGCAATATGCCCCTGATGTTCACCGCCGCATCGTTGCGCCTGCGAGAGCAGAGTGCCCCGGCTGCCCCCCGGCCATCCCAGTTCTGCCCCGTCCCGGATGGGCTTGTGCAACCTCCGGCCGAGCTGGCCCGGCGCCACTTCCCCTGGGGCCCTCGTGATCCCCGGCCCGGCTGGCGGGGATTTCTCGGAGGAAGCCGCCCGGCGGGGGCTCTGCCCGCCCTGCCGAGCGGAGGCAGCGGAGCTGTGGCTGCACCATGAGCCTTGGCGCTGCGGCCCCCGGGAGAGAGGTGAGGGCGGCCCTGGGGAGCGGGGCCGAGGCGGCGGGTGGGAGCGCCTGGGGCTGAGAGCAAGGAGCCGCGTGGGGGGGACAGCTGTGGGGACGGGTCTTGAGGACACCCGCGGGGATGGGGACACGTGCAAGCGGAGGGTGGGGGGCACCGGGGGAGGAGGTGGGGACACCCGTGGGGGTGCGGGCGAGGACACGCGTGGGCAGGGCAGGTCCAGGCAGCCTTGGTACCCGAGCGAGAGGCGCCTCCTGCGGCGTCCCCGCAGCCGGGCCGGAGCGGGCCGGGCCGTGCGGAGCCGAGGGGCAGCCCCGGCGTCGGTCGGTGCCGCCCCGCGCGGTATCGCTGTGGGAGCGGTGCGGGCCCGGCGGCGCGGAAGTGCGGGGCCGGCGGGGCCTTCCCCGAGCGGCGGCGCCGGCGGCAGGTGAGTGCCGGGCCGAGGGCCGAGAGCCCGCCGAGGCCCCGGCCCGGCGAGCCGCAGCCCGGCCTGCCCCGGCGCGGAGGCCGCCATGGCCGCCCGCCGCCGCGCCGGGTGAGCGGCCCCGCCGGCCCGGCCCGAGCCGCCCCCCCAGCTCCGGGCGCTGCCGTCCCGCCCGCCGCAGGTGCTGCCGCTGCTGCCCCGGGAGAGGAGCCGCCGGCGAAGCGATGCAGGAAGGTGAGCGGCCGCCTGGGAGCCACTGGGCGCCTCGGCCTGGATGAGCCCCCCGGCCCTGCAGCTCCCGTGCGTGCGCGCCCCAGGAGAGCACCCGAAAGCCCCGTGGCATCCCGTGGGTACGGGAGGCCAAGCACCCTGTTCTGCCGGACCTCCCGCCCAGGGTGGGTGCTGGGGGCCCGCTCTTGCAGCCCTGGGTGCCTGGCCGCTGGCTGGGAGCAAGCCCCAGGGTGTTTCCACCTCCGCGTCCTGTTTCTCCGCAGCCATTGCCATCACCGAGCAGCCAGTGTCCGCCTCCGTCCCCGTGGGGTACTCCTTCACCCTGCGGTGCAGAGCCGAGGGACGCACGTTGCTGCAGTACCAGTGGTTTTGTCAGCACCAGGTACCGGTGGGAGCAGAGGTGGATCCCTGCCCGCAGCGGTGGAGCTGGTCCTCTGTGAGCAGCCCTGGGGGGAACCAGGAGGCTGGAAGGAGAGGGGGATTGGATGCATGTCCATGACTAGGGCTCCTGCAGATGCTGGGTGGGGTGTGCGATGGAAAAGCTCCTTCTCCTGCATCCCTGAAGCTGGAGGAGGGGAGGAAACCAGGGACTTCCACTTTTCCTGCTTACAAGGGGCCTTTGGGGCCTTCTGTTACGAGCAACGAGGGGGGACTCACTGCCCATCACCCATGTTTTCCCTTTAGTCTGTCTGCCAACAAATTCCTGGTGCCACCAAGCAAGACTTGCCCATCACTGCACAGCAGACCCAACTTTACACCTGCAGAATCAATGACCTCTACAAAAATGCCGTCTTCTCTGACTGGGTGAAGGTGGAGGTCCATCAGTGTGTTGCCAGAGGTATGAGCATGTCTTTCGGCTTTTCCATATTTTATGCTTTGCCCACCCTTGCAACAGTGATCCTGTGCAGTTCCCAGGGCAGTGGGTCCTCCCAGCTTGGAACTGGTGATACAAAAGGATTGCTCCAGCAACGTGAGCCTGCAGGCCTAAGCCAAACCTCTGTGTCCGTCCCTGTGGATGATTCAGGTCCCTGTCATGGTCCCAGTAACTCTGGCTGTATGTACCTGCTCCTCCTGCTGATCACTCGCTGTGGTTTTCCCAGAGTTATGCTGAGTGTTTGCCTGTTTACGCTGGGCAGAGGGACTGGAAGAGGCAATCTGGCTATTTCAAAACTGATCAAAAATAACTCTGGGTGTGGTTGACCTCAGCATGTTGACTGTGCCCTTGTCAGGAAAGGGCAAGCGTCGGGTTTGGAAAGCCAGAGGCAGGGCTTTGGTGTGTCATTTACTATCACGGGTGTCGCTCTCAAGGATTCCCTGCTCCAAAAGCAGAAAGGTGCAGCAGTGACGCTGTGGGATAGCATCTTTTGGTGCAGTGGAAAGAGCTCGCTTTTCTGGCAGTTTGCACAGGGTCTTATACAGGGGGGGAATATGACTGTTGTTTTCTGTCCTTGTGGAGGGAGGACCAATTCTGTGTCGCTGCTTCGCAGGAGTGCCCCCTCGGCTCTGGCGAGGAGAGCCAGTCATTGTCCTCAACCCCACCGAGCAGAGGGTGGAGGTGGGAAAGCCGCTACAGCTGCACTGTGCCGCCATGGGGGTCCCAGCCCCCAGCTACCAGTGGTACCGGAATGGGAACCTGCTGGAACACCAGAAGAAAAAAAAACTCTGGGTAATGTTGCCTTGAGATAGTTCAGAAACTTTGGCAGCTGGATGATGGGAGAAGCTGGTTGCTGGATGGTGGGTGTGGAATAGCCTCAGAAGCCTTGGAGAGACTGCTGAAAATTGTATTATTGTCATCTTGGACATGGCAGGTGGCAGTCCTGACTCCTGTCTGCCTGTCAAGGCTTGAGCGTGCTTTGGTCTGTGTGATCAGGTGAATGTCAGCAGAAAGCAGTCTCCTTGCCTGTCCTCCCCGTCTCCAGCCCTTGAGAAGCAGCCTCGTGCTCATCTAGCTTTCCCTGCAGTGTTTCAGGGTTGTGAGAAAGCACTCCACATATCACCCCTGTTGCTTTGGTAGATGACTGAAGGACTCTGGTTGAAGAGGGAATACGTTTTATGGGCTTCTTTCAGAGCTGTGGATGTTTCTCTAAGTCAAGGGCTCTCAGCACATCTCTCGTGACTTTTTGCAGCAGTGGCACAGGAACAGCTATTGTATGTCTGTGCAGGGGACTGCAGAGTGAGGGAGCTGTGGGAGTGCTGCCTGCCTGGGAGAGCTAGAAGGAAAAGTGGTTAGTCCTGACAGAAAAGAGTCAGGGATACAGCAAAAGGTCTGGGTTTATTCTGGGTCGCTGGCTGAATGTAAATCAATGCTGTCTTCTTGAAGCAAGAAAGTCAGATTTCCTTATGGGACATCATGTGAAGAGTAGCAAAGACGAGATCCAATCTCTTCTCAGTAGTGGTAGATGATACTACAGGGGACAGTGGCCTCAGAGTGCACTTTTCACGGGAAGTTCAGGCTGGGGATGAGGAAGAGGTTCTTCATTTGGAGGTAGGTAGTACTGGAGTAGAGCCAGGAAGGCAGTGAGATCTCTGTCCTTGGAAGTTTACAGTACTCGACTAGACAGCCATGGCCAGCCTGACCCAGTGGTGGCTTTAGTTCCTCTCTGAGCAGGAGCCTGGGCTGAAGAACCACAGAGGTCCTCACTAGCCAGTACTGCTCTGATTCTTGTCCCTGTCAAGGGAGATGGGTAAGAGTTGGAAACTCATCAGAAGAGAGCAATGGGCATGATCTAGAAAATGTCACCCAAGAGGAAAAAGAGGCAATCTTCTGATGTTGACCGTGTGCTCTCAGTGTGGCTCCTGGGACAGAGTATGGCTATGATACAGGGTTTCAGGGCTCCTGGAGAAAGAATGGAAGGCATTTGGGCAGAGGATTCTTGCACTCTAGAAGCTGGGGTCGGCAGCAGACTTTAGAATGTGGCCTTAGTGAGCTTCTTAGGCAGACAAAAGTTATGGGACATCTTAGCTTTATGAGGCAAGGAATGAGGTCTCAGTGAACAGCAAGAAAAAAGACTTTTTATTCCAGGAACATGCATGCCTTTGGCAGATACTGTCAGGGGGCTGAAGACTTCCACCATAAATAATGTGATTTAACTTTTCATCTGTCTAGATTACCCATGCAAAGGTCAGTGACTCTGGCACGTACCTCTGCTGTGCCTCCAATAGCCACGGAGAGCACTGGACCAATGCCGTGGATATTCACATAGGTGAGCAGAGCCAACCCATGTCTGTTTTGCTGCAAATCACCTTCTAGCATGAAAAGAACTTGCCTGGAAGCACTGAGCTAGTGAGCAAGGAGCCCAGTGCTGGTGTGTGGCTCAGTCGGTGTAGGGGAAGCTGGGCTTCAGGGCGTGGGATTAGAAGTAGGATGTGTGGCTCTGATGCTTGCACCTTCTCCCAGCTTGGATGGATCTTGCATGCTTTTTTTAACAAACAGAAAGGCTACTGGTTTTAACTACTGCTTCTGCAGGCAGCTGAAGGTAAGAAACTTCAGTGTAGACAAGCAGCATGGGACTCTGCAGGGAAGCTGGAGTGTCCTGGAAATCGTATAGCAGCTGTCAAGGAACAGCCTGCAGAGCGCCATTTCGCACCCCGGGTGTGCTGGATAGGATGATCTCAGCAGAGCTGGGCAAGCCCCGCTGAAGAGCAGACACAGGCATCTGCCAGACCACAGTAAATAGGATTCCTTGATAATGGGGTTCAGAGCTAGTGAGGGAAGCGGCATCTGTGAAAGAAAAAATCCAAAGCCTGGTGATACGCTGTACTGTGGCGTGGGATTCTGCTGGGTCCTGCAGTCTGTCAGAAACCTGCCACGTTAGGGCAGGTTGAGTGCGCTGAGATGCTCACTGTGGTTTTTGTGCCTTGCCAAGGTACTGGTTTAATAGCTCCTTGGCCAGATCACAGCAGGCTCCTATGCTAAAGCTCATTTACAGCCTTGCTAAGATGAAGCAGTGCACTCAGACACATAGAGCTGGAGAGGATGGTGTTTATTTCAGGAAGGTTCATGCCCCTTGTGGTGGCAGCCCAGGCCTGATGCTGCATGAGCTGACGGATCCCAGGGAGAAGATGGGTCCCCAGAGCCTTGGGCATGCTCCACCTTCTGTGTGATGGCCGCTTTGGCCCTCTGCCCTCACCCTGTTGTGAGACAAGAACAGCACAGTCTAGTACTCCATCTAGAGATTTTTCTATGCCATAAGCTTCTCATCTTGCCTTTTAGACTGGCTTTAAAATTTCTCCAGAGTGCAAATTGGTCCTGTATAGCTAGAGAGCACTCTCTCTGCCCCCTCGCAGCTGGAAAAACAGCATCCAGGGGGGACAGACAGCAAGAAAGAGTCTACCAGATTGGGTTGGGCTCAAAATGTTACAGCTGGGTAGCTTTAACATACAACAGGCAGCTCTGTCAGAGGCAGGAAAGGATGAATGGGCTTGTTCTGATGGCTTCCCAGGCATCTCTGGTATATTAACAACACTAGTTCAGGTGCTAAACATCTTCCAGACCCCTGAGATTTATGCAATTAAAAATATGCCCTTAATTTCTTCTTTTAGAGCCTGTAGGGCTTTACAGTTTTCTCCTGGGAATTTTTTTTTTCCTAATTTTGAATTTAAATAGGAAAGTCTGGGGCTGTTAGGGTAGTGATGATTTTAAGAGGCTGGGAGTGCTTGGATGGGGAGCTTGGGGAGGTTGCAAAAGTGAGTCACATTTAGGGTGGCTTTTCTGCGCCGAAACTGCTAAAAGGCAGGGAAAGGCAAAGCAGGGTGGTGAAAGGCTCTGTGAATATTATCGCAATCAAAAGCAAACAGTCAGCTTCCTCTGCGCTGACGGCTCATGAGGAGAAGCTCTCTGTTTTGAAGCTTATGTTGACCTTGAGTCGTGTTTCCTTTGCTTTCGCTGCAGTGAGGGAGCAGGCAAGTCATGTCGGGAAGCACGGCAGGCAGGGCTGGTATGGGTAGCACAGACCTGCTGATGGCTATGAGCTCCCCTGTGCTCTCCCTCCTTCCCCTGCTCTGCCCCTTCTCCAGGCTTTGCTTCTCAGCTGCTTATGATTTCATAAATCAGGCAGGATAAAATCACCAGACCAGTGTCTTTAAGGTCAGCAATCAGGCAACGAGTGTTGTTTGTGAGGATGCTCTGCAGTGTTTGATCCAGCTCTGCGTTGCTGGGGGATGTTGGAGCAGGATTCAGAGCCAGCACTGGGGCACTGGGCACAGGCTTATCATTCCCTCTTTCTTTTCCAGGTACATGTCACTCTGAAAAGTTTTTTGGTGAGTGCTGTCATCTCTTCCTGAGCAATTATTCCTGTAATTAAAAGCCAGGCTCTGGGGTGGATGGGAGGACAGGTCTCTTCCTGCAGAGACCCTTCAAGCCTTTGTGCCCACTGTTATGGTCTGAGCCCAGAGGGTAACCAAGCACCATTCAGCCATTCACTCACCCCTTCCCCCTTAGTTCTGGGAATGAGAGAAATGGATCAAAAGGCTCAGGAATGGAGATAAGGACAGGACAGGGTGGCTCACCCATTATGGTCACAGGCAAAAGACAGGCTCCTCAGGGAAGAAAGAAGAATGTCACTTTAGTTCAAACACTAATAAAACCGACACTTAATAGAATGAGACAGTGAGAAGTGTTACCGTATTTTAAAACACCTCCCGACATCCTTCCCTTCTTCCCAGGCTCAGTTTTGTTCCCAATATTTCTATTTCCTTCCCTCAGTGGGGCAGGGGATGGGGGGTGCAGTCAGTCCACCGCTTCTTCCTCCAAGGTGTGGGGGGCAGCACCCTTCTGCATTCTTCCCCCCGCTCCATGTGCCATCCCTCTCATGGGAGACAGTCCTCCACAAACTCCCTGCTGCGAGTCCTCCCCACGGGGTCCATTCTTGTTGGGATGCTCCAGCCCGGGTCACCTCCACGTGTGCAGTTCTCCCAGCACTCAGCTACAACATCGGGGGTTCTTCCTCCTGTAGGGTCCTGGGGGTCCTCCACTGTCTCTACCGGTGACCTCCATGGGTGGCAGAGAGGGGTGGTCCTGCTGTCTCGCATACAGGGGAGCTCCCTGCTCCGGCACACCCCCCACTTCTTTCTCCTTCCTTCCACTGATCTCGGTGTTTGCACAGGTGTCCCCCTCATAACTCCTCAAAGTCTCCCCCCTCTTAGGTTCTCCTTTAAGGTATTGCGGAGGCGCAGCCACCGTGGCTAATTGCCTTGGCCTTGGCCAGAGGCAGGTCCGACCTGGAGCCTGGGCAGCTTCTGAGAAGCTTCCACTGCTGTAGCCCACTCCCCTGCTACCAGAAGCCCTGCCACACAAACCCAGCACACCCACATTGTCAGGGGCTCTGCGCTTTTGGGATCAAACCTGCAAGGCACAGGATGACTCCCACCCCCTGCCAAGCCCTGATCAGTCTCAGCAAGTGGAGTAAGATAATGAGTAACCCAGTCTTGACCTTTATGCCTGCCAAATGAGTTTAAAAGTGTTGTTCACATGACACCTTTTCCCTTCCTTGAAATACCTCCTTGGAACAGGGCAAAGCTCCTTGCTCCCACCACTGGAGCTTCTTTTTCTGCTGTGGAGGGTGGGGATAAAATGAAAGCAGAACTCTGGGGTTTCTCTCCTTCAGCTCTGTGGGGCAAGGACCTCCTAGGCTGGCTCACTGCATCCTCCTCCCAGGCACCACTGGCATACAGGACCTCCATTCACAATAGGGCAGTGTGAAATAAACTCCTACACTCCTGGGATTTTGGTTGTCAAGTGAAAACTTCTCAAGTCTTTCTTTCAGAATGATGGTTTGTGTATTTTGTCAGTGTTCAGAAAGCCAGTGACTTTCTGGAGGGCACTCCAAGCTTTTAGCAGCATAGGGTCTGTACTTCCCTCCTAGATGTAAGCAAAGATTTCCCATGTCCTCAGTCCAGTAGAAGCAGGTGAGACCTTGCCTCCTGCTGAGCATTTACAGCTTTGTCTCTCGGTGTTTCTTTTAGCTACAGGCAAAATAGCGCTTTTAGTGGGCAACAACCACTACCAGCATCATCCCAACCTCATGGCTCCCGTCACAGATGTGTTTGAGCTGAGCCATCTTCTGGAGAAGCTGGGCTTCCAGGTTGTCTCCCTTCTGGATCTGAACAAGACAGAGATGGTGACAGCAGTCCGTCAGTTCCTGCAGCTCCTGGGGAAGGGTGTCTACGGTAAGGCAAAGCCAGCCCAGCTACCTGCCAGTGCTGAGCCGGCGGCAGCCAATGTGCAGGTGACAGCCATCCATGCCAGGGAAGAGCAGGGATTTGGCAATTTTCTGAACAGCTGTTGAATTAAAAGAGAAGAAATGGAACTTTCCTGTGTGGAGGAGAGCAAGGGAGACCTGCAGCATGGTCTGCAGCGGTGCCAGGCTTGGCAGAAGCCCGTAAACACCTTTTAGTTTTGGCCACGTTACAGGCAGGCAAAGTAGTTTGTTTCTCCATCACATGGCTCACCTCCAACTCCAACAGTGTGGTCTCATGCTGAGGTTTTGAGGAGCCAGTGCTTCTGGTGGCGAATGGGAGATGGTGTTTTGATTTTCCCTTAGATGACAAAATTGAGGAGATTGACTGTCGATTGCCCCCACCACTCTTCTTTGTGAGGAGGGGAGCTCCTTTTGAGCCATGACTTCTACAGCTGGCTATGATTTCCTTGTTTCTCTTTCCTGATGTTCTCATCTGGGCCTCTGACAGCCTTTTTACAGAAGAGCATTCCCAGCTGCAGATGGCTCTGAGGGTGGGCACTGGAGCTTATTGCATGCCCTCAGTGGGAAGCGTGCCTCAAACACAAAACCAACCAGCAGATCTTGTAGGTCTTAAAGCAGGTGTTCAGATTTGGTGATGAACATGGCTGCTTCAGGGTTTCTGAGGTTCTCCCAGCCTGACAGATACCCTGAAAACACCTTGCAGATTTTTTTTTTTTTGCTTCCAAACCTCAGTGTGAGGCTTATCTTCACTGCCGTCCCAGCTGTGTGACATACCAGGGCACTCAGTCAGCAGAAGTCAGCACAGGCCAATTCCAGCCTGGTGCTCAGCATGAGGTTCGAAGGTTGTGCAATGGGCAGAGACACGGCCACAAGTGAAATGCTGCAAAGTCACCTCGTTCCGGGAAGCACTGACTCAGGGAGTCTGAGCGGGCGGGGAAGGGCAGTACATGGTTGTTGCTACTCTGGCCAAGCACGTCATCTGTTGACAGCATATTCCTATGACTTCACTTGCAGCTTCCTTTTGTGGTTGCTCTCTGAAATCCCCTTTCATCTCAGGCTTTACCTCCTCTCCCAGGCCAGCGTCATCACTGGGGGGCTGCTATTTTCCCACGGCACTCCCATTCCTACCCTCTGTCTATGGTGCATGAGGACCAAATGACATTGCATTCATGGTGCTTCCATTGTTTTCATAAACACTGCAGAGAAAAAAGGTTTGGAAACAGCAGACCTTTCATGCTGTCATGCCTTATTTAACCTTCTAGTGCTTTTCTGCATTTGTGGCCACTGATCCTTCCTGGCAAAATTGATTTTGTGCATTGGCAGGGAAAACATAAAAAAATAACTGCTGAGTTACTGAACCTTGATAAGCCTCAAGTGTTTGCTAGGCAGAGCCTGCTCTGGATGGTGCTTTTCTTCACAGCTTTCTAAGATGAGTGGTCTGCTATTATTTGGAGGCAGTGAACCCCAGTGCAGGCCAGTTCCAGCAGCATGATTGAGTTCAGGACTGTTGCTGTAATTGGTGGCATCCAGACTTCATGGTGGGGCACTGGGTGATGCCTGCTGATTGCCCCAGGGTTTCTCCATCTGAAGTGTGGTGCCTCTTGCTGTGATGCATCTTCCAGCATTTCTTCAGCTGTTTTCCTTACATAAAATTAAAAGAATGAGGTGAAGTACAAATAATTGAAATTAACTTGTTAATAAAAATGCACATTTAGAAGAAGCTAACAACTCATCCTAAACCCTATGTATCAATTTTTCAAGGCACTGCTCCAGGATAAACATCTAGAACTGACTGAGAGGTTTAGGGTTCAAGTAACTCATAGGCATGGGAAGATAGCAGTGAGTCGGCAGCTCCAGGAACAACCTAGGCTGCCTGTTAAAACTACAAAGACCCCAGGGATGCCTGTGATACCTGGTCCTGTACATCCATGTGCATGTCAGATGTGCCCCTGCACAGAGCGTGCTGGTGCTTCTACCAGTTTTTTCTTGCTTGAGGAACCTGGAGGTGCAATCTCCTGTGTAGCAACCACCACAGCTGAAGTCAGGAGAGCTTTGCATAGACATATGAAGTGAAGCAGGGAGCTGCGGGGAGTGAGCTGGCTGGTGAAAGACTGTCACAGGGCTGAAGTCTATGGTATAACAGACACACCTGTCAGCGTGCCTGAGAAGTGAGTCCAGCTGTCTTCTGAAGCTTTGCTCCAGTGGCAGAGGTGCTGGGGCATTCAGGTCTTTCTGCTGGTGCAGATCAGAAGAGAGGACTTAGCCATGTGGGTTGGTGTTTGAGCACGGTGCTTGTTATTTCTTCTAGAGTTTTATTTTGCTTCAGGGTGCTGCTAAAAGCTGAGGAAGATGTGTCTGACCTCCCTAGACCTCTTTCTTATTGCAGAGCTCTCTGCATGGCTGGCCCTCCCTTATCTGTCTGTGATTTACACTCCTACAGGGGTTGGTGGGAAGGGACTTTGAAGCCATCAACACAAGGTTGGGTTGGTTGTAGTGCTCCTTATCAGGTCTTGAAGACTTCCAGGCATGGAACCCCCTACTTATCCACCTGCCTATCCCAGGCTGCACCACTTTCCAGAGAAGTCTCTCCTCCTGTCAAGCATGACCCTCCATGGGTTGGTGCTCATTGCCCCATGTTGTATGCTCCACGCCAATGAGGAGAGTTGGGCTTTGTTGTCTCTGTAACTGCCCCTCCAGGAACTGTAGGCTGTTGTTAGACCTTCCTCTGCCTTCGCGTCTCCAGATCATCCCAGCCCAGCTCCTTCCCCCTCTCCTCCCAGGCCCTGGGCCCCAACATCTTGTTTGCCTCTGCTGGCCTTTTTTCAACTTCTCCACCTTCCTTTTAAAACTGGACACAGGATCTAAGTGGGGTCTACTCAGGGCCAGTGAGAGTGGTGACAGCTTCCCTGGCTATCCTTCATCTCCTAGTGTAGCTCTGTCCCCAGCCAGTGCTGGCTCATCTTCAGCATAGTGTCCACTGTGGCCCTTATCTCCAGGCTTGCAGCTCAAACAGTACTCAGCCCTAGCCAAAATGCTGCCTGGGTTCATCTGCCCCAGCTCAGGACTTTGTCCTTCTTATTACTGAACCTTCTATGAGATTTTTCAGGCCCAGAGCAAAAACTGGCTTCATTTTCACACACAGGAATACTGTATGGCTGCATGTTTGAGGTGATCCAAAGGCTTCTCTAATTCACCAGATGGAGAAGGTGGCTCATGTGGTTGCTTTTCCTCCAGGTCTCCTCTTAGAAAAGCTGCAGAGGGTTTTTGAAGGCCCCAAACACCCCCTGAGTGGTCTAATTATGCAACCCTCAGGCGAACAAGGAATCCCCCCGGATGTTATTTTGAGCATCCTAAAAAGTCCCAAGTCAAAGAAATAATGTCAGAAATGCAATGAGAGCAGAAAGTTTCAGATTAAATACTAGGAATATGCAGTCATGCCTTAATTAAGCCACATGCTGACATTTCCTGTATTTATAAGCAGTGCCTGGAGCTTCCCCTTTTTAATTTGGTACTCGGAAGCTTGTCTCTGTTCAGCAGTTTTGACTCACAAGATGTGGAGAGCATTGAAATGCTAGCTCAGAATAAAAAAACCCTTTCCTTCTCTAGGCAAATTGTTGACTTACTGGTTCAGGAGAAGAGATTAAGTCCAGGAGAGCTTTGCAGAGTTGCTCAGCTGAGGTGAAATGCATGTCTTTTTTGATTTGAACATGAGTCTGTGGTTTATATAACATGGGGAGCACTTGGTGGTGCATTCAGGGTGCACAGCAAGACTCTAAAGTTAGAAGATGAAATGACTGACTCATTCTTTGTGGGCTTTTCTATAATATTTCAGTTTTTTCAAAGTGTCAGTGATGCTGCCTGGTAATGGATGTCATCACTTCCCTTTCACGTACAGGAGGAGAGGCAGAGGGATGAAAACCATGAGTTCTCAGTGGCTTGAGGGGCCAAACCTGAAGTACCTGTATCTGATTTTTCCAGAAGGCTTCATGGTTTATACTTTTCTGTAGTCTCGGGGGAGGGTTTTGTGACTTTTTTTCACGTTATGAAAGTTTAAAACTTCTGCAAATCAGAGCCCACTGTCTCTGGCTGTCGATCCACAGGAAGAGGAACCAAAACCTAGTGGGCACCTGTGAAAACAGCTGTTTGAGTAACTTTTCATCGTCCTCTAAGAATAGAAACCAAAGGTGACTTGAGGCCTTTTTAACTACAAGATCATGATTTCCATCCTCCATGCAATGAGACTTTCAGTCCTTCAACTCCCGCCCCACTCACTGCATCCCTTGCAGCACCAGAGATGCAAACTACAGGGGCAGAAACAGTGGAGGGAAAATAGAGGAAAGGATACTCGAAGAAGTGTGTTCTTTGGCAGCAAATCTGACTGAAGAATTTCTCCTGCGTCTGCCTTTTAGCCACTTGTTCCCATTTCTGACCTCTCATTCTTCACTGTCCCTCAATTGCAGTAGTGCAACTGTTTGCGTCACCTCACAGAGCTATTTTTAACCCATTTCAGTTCCCCAAGTTGGCTTTCACCAAGCAGTTGCATCAGTGCTGAGAAGGGGTAGCCAGCCCTTATGCAGCTTCCTTTCAGGAAACTACAGCCCACACAGTGATCCCTGTGCAGCAGGAAAGCCCTTTGCTGAACACAGTGCCCAGGGAGAAGCACCAGCTTGGGCCATGCCAGGCTCCTCAGTGCTGGCTTTCCAAGCTGAATGTCCCTGTGTTGCCATCTCTTGTGAAGGCAGAAACTATTGCTAGGTTTTACGTGCTTAAGCATAAAACTCAAAATTCTTGTTGGGCGTTGGACTTCCCACTGACACCTGTATGAGTCTAACTCCTCTCTGCCTCACAGGGCTGGTATCTGGTCTGAGGTTGTTGAAGCACGTGGACCACATGTTCTGGATATCTGGAGAACTCATCTCTCTCTCATTTTTCACCAGCTTATAGGTGTGTAAATACAGGCAGATCTCTGAAATCTGGACAGTGTTTCCCATCACCTAATCTATCACTAGACTTGCCTCCAAAACTAGGAAGCTGAAGAGATTCTCATTTAAAAGACTGTTAATGCGTTTTTCATCATGGTAAAATACTTTGTACAAAGATGGTATTCAGTCTGGCAGGTGCTGAGCTTGGGTATTGTAGCACAGAATGTTATGGAAACGTGTAAACCCACTGTCTTTGGGATCTCCTAACAAATGGTGCTGGAAACCACAAGTACAGGAGGGCCTCCCAAGGCTGCTTCCAACTCCGCTGAAGGGAATGGACTGCAAAAAAAGTCAAAATTGTGAGGTCAGCGTATCTCCTGTTTCACAGATGCTACTGGTCTAGGTCTGCCCTGCACCAGTATCCTGTTGGGACAGGGGGTGGGACATGGCTGCAGGGAGCTGGTTACAGACCTACAGGTTCACATCACGACTCATCCTCTCCTCTCCCTGTTCCCAGCTATATTCTACTACGCCGGGCACGGGTATGAGCATTCAGGGAGGAACTACATGGTCCCCGTTGATGCTCCACAGCCCTACACCCCTGAGAACTGCATCAGCGTGCAGAGGATCCTCCAGAAGATGCAGCAGCAGCAGACGGCCCTGAACCTCATCCTGCTGGACACCTGCAGGAAATGGTAGGATGCTCTTCCCCCTTCCTCCCCGGAATGGGCAGAGCGTGGTATTTCGAGGGGTGAAGGGAAATGGCTGCCAGCCTCAGCCCCAGCTTCAGCAGTGGGCTTCTACACAGCCACATGGGGTGCTCCTGTGGATTGCCAGGGCCACGTACCCTGCTGAGGTGCTGAGCCCAGACCTCTGTCAGAGTTTACTGGGCTGCATCATAAAATCAGCAAGACTGTCAGGTCTTGCAGGATGTCCTGACAAGACCAGTCAGTCATGTGCCTGAGATCTGCTGGAGAGAAGGTACTGGAGACCCTCCCTTGATTTTTTGGGTGAAGATGCCTGGCAAATACAGGCAAGACACCTAAAGCCTCTGGAGGGATGGCTCTGCCCTGGCGGAAATTGTTGACTGAAACTCAGACTAGGGCTTGTCTTTTTGTGTTTTAACCCTCTACACTGAACCACCTGACCTGGCAGGCTGTAGCAGCACCTTGCTGACCTTGTATTTTCATGTGTTATTCATGTTTTGCCCACGTGCTCAAGGTGGGACTGTTTAGCTCACCTGTCTTCTCCTGGCTGTGTTTTTGTTAACACTGAAAAGAGTGCACATGATGGGGAAAATATTTTAAGCCATGCTACTTGGGTTTTACGGGCCTTAAATGCTTCTGAAGTGGTCATGTCATGGAGTGGGACCTGGGCTGCTGCTGAGGTCAGAGATGAGCTTTTTCCCTCTGTGGAAAACCTATAATCCCCCCTTTGCCTGCAGATCTCCATCCTGCAGCTTGCGGGCTGCAGAAAATTATTACTTGTCCATTTTCAGGAGAGAAAATGTCCAGTAGAAGCTGTCATTAGTTGATTTATTTCAGTCTCCTAAGGCAGATTTACAGGTCAGAAGGACCTGCAGGACACATGCAGAAAAGTCTCCCTCTTCCTTCTGTGGTTCCTGCACTAAGAACTAGAGAGACAACAGGGGTTTTGATACTGCTGCCCTGAAAGGCCTGCCAGCCCCTGGAAAGATGTTAAATCTTTGATGCCTTTGAGCTGCAGGGGTGACAATGCTCACTTTGAATAGCTTACAAGCTGGCTGTGCTGTGACTTACCTTGCTGCCACAGCTCTTGAGTTGCCAGCATTGTTGGCACTTGATGTCCCTTGATACCTGCCCTGAATGCCCCATAGTGAAGCATCCCCTTTCTGCCTTCTTGCTCGCTGCTGCTGCTGCTGAGAGAAGATCGTGTTGCTTTCCTGCACTGTCAAGTGCCTCCCCAGCACACGTGGCAGCACCTCGCTGCTCTCCCCAGCAGGATCCTGGGCAGGGGACAGCTTGCAGCTGAGCAGGAGAACCTGGCTCTTGTGGATGCACCAGTGGAGCTGGGCTAATGTGCCTCCGGGCTGCTGGTAGCCCATCCGAGGGCGGTGTGTGATGGGGGGGCAGCGTGGAGGCTGCACAGGGATTGCTAATGCAAATGGTGACAATCTGAGAAACAGCTTCTGAGCTGATGCCTCCTTGTTCGGTGTTGCCAGCAGTTTCTGTGCTCAGTGGAGTCTGAGCGGCGCTTTGGGAAAGGATGCGGTGTGACATCTGCTGGGATGTTTGGGTACAGTTGTGCAGCTGTTCTTTCTCCTCCCCCAAACCTCACACTTGTTTCCTCCCTTTTCCCACAGCAAGCACAGCACGTAGTGCAGTAGGTGTTATTCCCAAGCTCGTGGGGGATTGCTGTAGAAGCTCTTTCCTGAACTCATTTTTCTTGAGAAATCACTGTTTCAGCTCAGCAAAGAGTCTAGATTTCATAGTTGCGTGTGTTTACACTGCTCTGTAGAACAAGGCTCCTGGGGCCTCCTTTCCTAATGTCCTTTTGGTTGGGCTGATGCTTGCAAGTCTGTTGACAGTTCGCTCAGCCATGCATGAACCGGGAGGAGCTGTGTCTGTGCTAAGAGGGATCTCGCCCAGAGTATCTCTTCACCCCATATGCCAGCGTCAGAAATGCCAAGGCGATGAGAAACACATCACCCTTTGCCAAGTGGTAGCAGATGTTCAGCTTCAGCAGAGGAGGAACCAGGAACACAGAGCCTGTGTGTAGCCTCGTACGTTTATGTGCTGATTTTGGGTGGATGCGATTGCCTCTTCCAGGAATTCCCTGATTTATGAGGGTTTCTAGCATGTGCCGCTTAGGACAGAAGGAGGACACCATCTCCTATCTGGGATGCAGATCAGAAACAGATTGCATGAGATGTGCTGTGTAACAGACTTTTTCTGTTCTGGAGCAGGAGGGAGCGGGGCCACCTCCTCTGCTGTCAGGCCTGTCCCTATGTTCAGTCACAGTCTGGAAATGCCCCTGCTGAAGCTTTTCTTCTGAGGCAGGGGGTCACAGCCAGCATTTCTACTGCAGGCACTAGCTGGCCTTGCTGGAGCTGTGGATGCCTGCTGTTGCCATTGCAAAAAGTTTGCATCAACCTGTGTCTGCACAGCTTTGGGTAGATATCTGCAGCATCGGGACAACAGGACCTCGGCTTAGTTTGGGATCCCATGTCTCATTTCTCCCTGGACCTGGAATCCAGATTTCTGCATTCATTTAGGAGCAGCTGAGAAGCAGAAAAATCTCTTTGCTCAGTGTTCATATTTAGAAGCTTATCTCCTTTTCCATATTTTCTCTTCTGATCATCTTCAGAAAACTTCCACCAGCCAGATGAATGCTGCCATTAAACATCTTCAGACTGTGCCACCAGCAGTAGGTAGCGTGCTGGCTGCTGGCAATACAACCATCCCTTCTGCTTTCCTTAATGTGCCAGCTTCAGCCCCAGGAAACTGTGCTGGAATTCAATAACACAGAATAACGCCACCTCTGTGCCTGGCTCTTATCCCTGTGTGATTGGGAACAGCTCCAAGTCACTGGTGTAAAACTGGAGGCCGCTGCTCCCCATGCTGTTCAGTCTGGCTGCAGTCAGATGGGCAGGGCTTGGCCATGAAGTGCAACCATGATATCTTCTTCGGTGGAAATCAGGACTGTCACCATGGGTCTACCCAGTTTTGGAAAGAACAGGGTCTGTGCTCATTGAGCTGCATCTAGACCAGGGTGCTGGGACCAGTTTTTGGCTTCAGGACCTGGGTGCGTGTCCTGATCTCATCTCAGGGAGATCTGGAGGTGTGTCAGCCATGGCATGCTTTGCTTTCCTGCAGCAGAAGGTGTGTGCGTGTGCCTGATCTGGAAGGGACCTGTGGGGCACTCCAGGCCCCTGGGGTGGTTGAGCCGTAGCCGTGCGATATGCACACTCGTGACTTCTTTAGAGACAGTTGTCCCTTGGGCCACAGTGAACCTGTATGTTCTCTGTGCTGTGCCACTGCCTAGATTTGTTAAAAACCAGCCTCAGGGGGAAGGAGGCATGATTGCACCCACAGCTTCAGGCTTGATTGCAGGTCAGGGAGCAGCTCACCAGTGCAGAGAGGTCGAAGCTGGCCCTATCTACTTGTTTCCCTGTGGTTTGTATTCTTTGTAGGACTCCTAACTTTAGCCTCTGTTGCTGCCCAAGTAATATGAGTGGTTATATCTGATGTGAGGGTTGATCTTATTGCCATCTATAGGAGAAGGACTTGGTGGAGCACGTGCTGTGTCCCCTCCAGGCACAAGATACCCTCGACACTGACATGTGCCTTCATCTCTTCTTCCAGGTACAACCCAGAGTGTGCCCTCTCCCAGGTGCAGCCGCTGGAGCCCTGGGGCAACACCGTTTATGGCTATGCCACGTAAGTGCACTTTGTCATCCCCACACCGTGATACAGGACCAAGTGCTGGCACAACCACGTTTTCTCACATCCTCTCATATGTGGTGGCTTTGGAAGCTGGAGAGGGCTTCTCTCATGTTTCCTCTGGTTCTCCCACTCCATCTCTAGTGTGTGCTGTTCAGGCAGTTCTTTCGTTCCTCCTGACATCTCTAGTGGCAGCCTGTGCACAGGTTATGCATGAAGGTGGCATCAGCTCCTGCCATCTGTCCTTCCAGGCCTGAGCCTGATTCCAAGGTGCATGTGCTGTGAGCAGGTCAGCTTGAAGCCTCCTGAGATGATGAGGGTTGTTTACAGCCCCAGTGCCAGTTCTGATGGCTTTTCAACTGCTGTGACCTGCCTAGGCTGGCAAAAGAGGCTGAGGCCTCCTCCCCCATCACCCTCCATTGCTTTTTCTCATCCCTTGTCCTTCCCACCCTCTCCTGAGCCAAAACCAAGCACATAGCTTGAGGAGCTAACTTGGATTCAGACAACAGAGTTTGGATGGAGTTGGCAAGCCCTGACTTAGCCCAGGGCTTTCTGCCCATTGCAGAAATGTGAGGACAAGTCCTTACTCTTGCAGGAGTGAAGATGCAGAAGCCTATGAGTTGCAGGATGGGGCGTTCAGCTCTGGGATCTTCATGAAATATCTGAAGAAGCATATTTTGAAAGAGAAGAAGGTTACACACATGCTGGAGGATGTGTTAGAAGGTAAGGGACGAGCTAGAAACCACTTGCTTCAGTAGCAGGGGTGAGAAGAAATAGCAGCAGAAAGCGAGTGGCTCCACAGCACTCCATCCCAGCCAGCCAGCCCTCCCTAAAAACCAAATCACAGGCCATACTCCGTGTGAGCTGTCAGTAACCTGGCAGAAGTAGAGATGCTCATATAGGGTCTGAAAGGCGGGGAGGTGAGTAAGGAACCTGGAGTGACCCTTGCACCTCTGAACTCTCTCCTGCAGACATCGGCCGGGATCCCTTGGTCACTGGGAAGCAGGTGATGGAGATCAAACACACTCTGAAGGACGCCCGGTCCCTGACGGACCCAGTCTGTCCCTCGGGAGCAGCTGCTGAGCGCTGGGGACACGGCCACGGTAAGCTGTGCAGGGTGTGGGGAGGAGAAGGCTGGGTGTCCCCGTGCCTCTCAGGGACACCAGTCTGTAGGAGGTGTTGGGGGGACCCTCTGAGGAACTGATGCCTCTTGGCTTTCCCTTCCAGAGCTGCTGAGCAGAACCATGACCTTCCCCTGCGGGGCACAGGCAGCCCTCCGCTTCCACCGGCTCTTCTCCAATGTGATGTATGTGTGTGCCAAGCTGCAGCCCCCCCCGGCCCACATCGCTGATGCCCGCCTCCTGCTCTGCCGGCCCACCGTGAGTCCTCTGGCTGGCCCCCTTCCCCGGAATTCTCGCCGGGCTCCTTTCCCCAGGGTAGAGTTAGGAGGGTGGTTAGGGTGAGCCCAAGGGGTCCTGAGGGCTGGGAAAGGCTAAACCCATGTGGAAAAGGATCCCCTCCTCTGCTACCTCTGATGCAAATTATCCTTCTGCAAGCACCTCTTTGAGGGCTCCTTCCATGCATCAGGGCCCCACAGACTGCCTGCCTTGCTCCTAATGCATCACAAAAAGGATTTGATGCCACTTTTGATGCCTTTAACCAGTAACGCCTCAGACCAATTTCTGTCTGGCCTGATTAAATTATTGCATTTAATCTGACTGAGGTGAAGACCCTTTCTGGTTTCCAAGTTTGGAAGCAGATCTGTCTTTCAGAACCATGCCTTCTTAGCCCTCTGTGCTAATGTATCTTAATGTGACAGTATATTTCTTCCCTGTTGAGCTGTACCACCTTCCTTGCACCCTTTCTCACGCCTTTCCTAACAGATCACATGCCCAGCGTGGTCTTTTCTGTTGGTCTCCATGCCACCTCTAAGGATTTAATTTGCTGCTTCTTTTTGCTAACCATCTTCCTCACTTTCTGTAGTCCTTTTGCTGAAGCGTAGCATGACTGGTGGATTTTTCAGCCCCTGTTGCTCGTGGAGGGATGCTGCCCCTAAGTACACTGTGGTCACTGATGCAGCGCCGTGCGTCCAGTGGGAGGTTGGAGCCTGGTCCTGCCCATTATCAAGCTGGAGCATCGTTTCCCCTCGTGAGCTCCCTAACCACGCATGAAAATTGTCTGTATGTGTTTGTGTGCATCCACCCCACATCAGTGACTTTGGGGAAAGAGGAACCCAGCTGCTTGCTCCTGTGTCTGGAGCTGTCTCAGGAGGGATTGGGCACACCAGAAAGGGGGACTGATGTAGCCAGGAGAGTAGAATCCCATCGGTATGGTACTGGACGGCAGTGCTGGCTCACACTGACCTCCAGCGGTGCCTGCGGAGGTGGCAGCACGTCCATCCATCACAGGGCGTCTGCCCCCGTCAGACAGCCCCAGGGAGGCCACCAGGGAGGAGTGCACGACCCCCGTGCAGGGGGCGCCTGGCTCCTCTCAGGATCTGGGCAAGCTGGCTGTATCCTCACTGTGCCGACCCTCCTCGAGGATGCTGCAGGAAGCGGGGGGACTGTCTGAGCCCCACTTGCACTGCTGAGATGCAGGAGCTGAAGGCCAACAAAACCAGGCTGGATGTGAGGTGCATGTTGTAAGCCCTGGCAAATGAACCCAGGGAGCCGTTTGCTTGAGGAAATAGTTTTCCCACCATTTGCCACATTCTCTTTTATCCAGGTGACTTAGGCAGAGAGCCTAAGTAGGGCTTGCCAGAGACAATTATGGGATTTTCTAGCATTGATCCATTTCTTTAGTTGTCCAGTGGTAGTATTCCCCTCCCATGTCTTGCCTGGCTTGCTTTTTCATTTGACAAGCACTGTCTTCAGAGAGAGAGGCTGCTCTAGGACATATGTAGAAAACAGTGATGCTGAGAGCTCAGAAATTCACATCTTTTTTGTTCTGTACTGTTTCCTTCTACTTTTTACTGTTTACTGCTTACTTTTAAAACCTTTTATGTTGGATCTCCTTGTTTTCTGGAGCTGTTTGACCTAATGGTCTCTCCACTCACATTTTCCCAAATTTATTTAGACTGTCTGAAACTCTGGGCCAGCCAAAACTCTGACCTTGCCAGTTTCTGAGCATCATCTTCATTAAAAAATGCATTCCACCATGGGGAAATGTTTAAAAATAATTATGAATTGGCTAAAAAAAATAATTTAGAAAATCCTTTTCTCCGTTTCCTGACTCCTACACAGCCAGCAATGATAAAGGAGACTAATGGAAGGAAATACTTGCCTGCATACATTGTAATTAGATTGTGGAAGTCATTGGCACAGGAGATTATTGAGGCTGGGAATTTAGCAGAGTGCAGATACTTGTGGATAACGAGTTGCTGTCAGCCAAGGGGATTTGAATCTCATGTGTCAGGGCTTTAACTGATCCCTCAAGATTAGGTAGCTCCTGCCCAGGTGAATGTCTTGCGGATCACTAGGCTGGAGAGCTGTGTTCCTGTCGGGCATGGCCCTTGAGGGATGAGAGGTCCAGGAGAACTGGTGGATTTTCAAGGATCCTGATGAACAGGGAGTCAAGCAAAGGCAGAGGGAGGCCTGCATGGATGTGCCAGGGGCTCCTAACTGAGCTTGCATATGAAAAGGAGGCATGTGAAAGGTGGAACCAAGGGCGGGTGATTTAGGAGGACTGTAGAGATGTGGTTCAAGCATGTAGGCATGGGGTTAGGAAAGCCAAAGCCCATCTGGAACTGAATCTTGTGGCAACAAGAAGGGCTTCTACAAGTATATCAGCAGCAAAGGGAAAGCAAGAGGAAATATGGGCCCACTGCTAAATGTGACAGGATCCCTGGTGACACAGGGCATGGGGAGGGCTGAGGTACCTGATGCCTTCTTCACCTTACTGGTCAGACCAGCCTTCAGGACTCCCAGACCTCTGAGGCCAGGAGGAGGGTCTGGGTCAAGAAAGACTTACACAGTGGAGCAGGACCAGGCCAGGGAGCACTTAAACAAACCGGACATTCACAAATCCATGGGACCTGACGGGGTGCACCCATGAGTGCTGAGGGGGCTGGCAATGAGATTTGAGGCCACCACATGGTAGTCTTCCTGGGGCCTGGAAGAAAGCCAGGGTCACTCCTGCCTTCCAGAAGGGCAAGAGCGAAGATCTGGGGAGCTACAGGCTGGTCAGCCTCACCTTGATCCCTGGTAAAGTAATGGAGCCAGTAATCCCTGAAGCCATTTCCAAACACAGCGAGGCCAAGAAGGTGGCTGAGAGCAGTCAGCATAGATTACATGGGGGAAGATGACATAGATTACTAAGGGTAAGCTGTGCCTGATCGCCTGAGAGCCTTCTGCACTGAAATGACTAGCTCGGTGAGAGAAGTGCAAGGAGAGCAGTGGATATTGTTTTTCTTGATTTAGCAAGGCTTTTGACACCCTCTCCTGTAACATCCTCACAGACAAGCTGATGAGATATCAGACTAGATAAGTAGATGGTGAAGTGGGTTGAAAATTGACTCAGCTGCCAAGCTCCAAAGGTTGTGATCAGTGGCATGAAGTCCAGCTAGAGGCCACTGAAGGGGAGCCCCGGGCATCAGTACTGGGACCGGTACTGGTTTGCATCTTCATTTATGATCTGGATGACGGGTAAGAGCAAACCCTCAGCAAGTTTGCTGCTCACACAAAACTGGGAGGTGTAGCTGATGCAACAGAGGGTTGTGCAGACACCCAGAGGGACATGGGCAGGCTGCAGAAATGGGCCAACACGAATATTATGAAGCTCAACAAGGGAAAGTGCAAAGTCCTTCATCTGAGAAGGAATAACCTCATGTACAGGCAAGAAATCAACCTGTCAGAAAAGGCCCTCGGGGTGCTGGCAGTGACTGAGCTGACCAGGAGCCAGCAATGTGCCTGCACAGTAAGGACGGTGAAAGGGGTCCTGGGCTGCATTAGGAGGAGTCTTGTCAGCAAGTTGAGGGAGATGACCTATTTATCCCCTCTGCTCAGTACTGGTGAGACCACAGCTGAAGAGTTCTGTCCAGTTTCCTCAGTACAAGAGGGATACAGACATACTAGAGAGAGTCCAGTGAAGGGCCACAAAGATGACGAAGCAGCTGAAGCATATCTCCTGTGAGGAGAGGCTGGGAGAGCTGGAACTCTTCAGCCTGGGGAAGAGAAGTCTTAGGAGGATCTCATCAATGCATATAAATACCTGAAGGGAAGGTGCAAAGAGGATGGAGCCAGACTTCTTCAGTGGTGCCCAGTGCCAGGACCAGAGGCAATGGGAACAAACTGAAACACAGAAAATTCCATTTAAAACTAAGAAAAAACTTTCCTGCTCTGAGAGTGATTGAATATGTTGTTTCTTTTGGAAAACCAGGGCTGCAGGATTGTTTTTTATTTTCACTAATGACCTCAGTGATGTGCCATAGCATGTGCTTATTAAATACACAGATGCCGTAACACTGGGCGTCTCTGCAAGGTGCTAAAAGGCAGGGTTAGATTTTAGAAGGATTTGGATAAACTGGAGATGCAATCTGAGGCCAAGGCTGTTATTCAGCAGATGCAAGTTCCTGCATGTGTGCAGGAATAAGCAGTAGCATAAGCACGGGGTGGGAAGTGAGTAGGGGACCAGTTCTGGTCAAAGTCTGCAACAGCTCATGCAACAAAAGTGGGGCAGGAAACTGTGCCACAGGATTGTAAATAAGAGATCCAAGATTTGTGTGGGATCCTCTCTGGATTTTATTGCTGTTGCTGAGGCTGCAGTACTTGGTCCGGTTTTGGGACCATGCTTCATGGAAAAAAAGTGTACCAACTAAAGTGCACCCAAAGCAATAAAAGGAATGAGCAAGAGAATTGTGAGTTAGGCAAGAAAAGCAAAAAGTTGTGGATAGGAGACCTTCAGATACATAAACAGTTGTTTCCAGTGTGGAAGGAAGACAGTGTTTGAGTTGTAGTAAGGAAGATCCAGAGTGGACATGACATTTTCATGGTAAAAAGAGTGAATATCTGGGAGGGGTTTTGCCTAAGGGCATTGCAGAATCACCATCCATGTGGGTGATTACGGGACATGTTCACATGTCCTGTAGAACATGTGAACATGCATCTGTCAGGCATGAGGTGTGTCACCAAGCCTGTTTGGGTCACACAATGCCTTTGGTCCATTCTCCTGTATGGTCTGTATTCTGGTGGTGAGGGTCCTGGCCTCGGGAATAGGATGCAGGCTGAACCTCATCTGCAGAAGCAGGTCGGCAGCACATGGCTGGCTGTCGAATCCAGAATCATTTAATGTTGCAAAGTCCTTCATCTGAGAAGGAATAACCCCATGTACAGGCACAGCTGGGGGTCAACAGGGAGGAAATCAACCTGGCAGAAAAGGCCCTCGGGGCCCTGACAGCAACTAAGCTGACCAGGAGCCAGCAATGTGCCTGCACAGTAAAGAAGGTGATTTTTTATCAGTTAATTTCTTGGGCTGCTGGAAGATCCTCCCTGTGTCAATGCTGAAGGGACTTTGGGCATTTCCCTACAGTGCTGAGCATTTGCTCCTTCGCTTGGGAAAGGCCCAGGTCTGTGCCAGAGAGAAACTCTTTTGGTTGTTCAATGTTTGGGACTGGCTTCATCCCACTCAGGGAGACTGTGTGGTTCACCCCTTCCAGACTTCCTCATGATACTTGGCTTTTCATAACCTGTGGTTTAACTTGGGATGGTGCTAATTAATTTGTGCTAGTCACATCTGTTAATTAACACTGGGTGTTTCTTAGGCTGAAGAAAAGGGCAGCCCAACCTCAAGGAACTCAAAATTGCAGAGCAATAAACAGACGTTTGGGAGAAGACTCCAGTGCGTTAGCACAGATGTGAGCATCCCCACCCTGCTAGCATAAACCCAGCTGTGATGTTGATCAGTGAAAATTCACAGTGTCTGCAAAGGCTGCTAACACAGTTGCAAAAGTAGGCACATAGAGGTCACACAACCCAGAACACATCTGTGCCTGCAAGGAGACAAAGGGGAATGGGGCCCAACCCCAGCTGGGGCAGGCTGGTGGATCCCTGGAGGAGCCACTCATGGACAGGCTGCAGGAGTGGGGATGCACCAGGGGGAGGCAGGACTGCAGAAGTCAAAAGACATGTGAGGAAGCAGCAATGAGATAGCTATGGAGAATGTTGTGGAGGAGAGTGCTCTGGCATCATCAGGGAGGGGACTGCTGGTGGGGTCACTATCAGGAGGACTTCTGGCTGTGGACTAGTTTCCCCCTAGTGAGTAGTCCATCAGGTTTCAAAAATATTTTTGACGCTTTCGTAAGCGTCCATAAAGGCAACTGAAAGCACAGACACCACTTTTGAATTGGAAAGTCACTGATTTTCCCATGGCAGGAGCCTGGGCAGAGCTGGTGGCATGCACATCCCGTCCCTCCCTAAGCATGTGTTGGAGGATGGAGGTGGCTGGATGCCGCAGGGCCACTCTGCTCCTTTTTGCAGTCCTCCTGCCCAAGGCCAGTGTTAGTGGCATCCAGGCTGATCTCTGTGCCTTTCCATTTGGTCTCCGGGTTTAGTTTAACCCAGCTGCTGGGCTCAGCAGAGCAATGATGGCATCGGGGTAGCTGGGAGCAGGTACCTGATGCAGTGAGGCAGGGAGGGAGAGGGCAGGAGAGGACAGTGTTCATTTGCAGAAGGTGCTCTGCATTGCAGCCTGTCGCCTGTTTCAGGTGCAGTTCAGGCTGGTGGAAGGAACCATGATGAGGCTCCCTGAGCTGCTCCATCCCCATGTGAGCTGTGTCCTCCCTTTGCTGGCACACACATCTCCCCTTCTGCCAGCTCCATTCACTGCCCTGGTCTTCCCTAAGCTCTCTCCAGTTTGTCTTACCAGGAATCAGTTGCCAAGTGCAGAGATGGGATTTGGCTTTGCTTTGCACAGAGATCAATGGTGTTTCTTCAGCCTGCCTTCAGTGGACTTACTGGATCAGCAATGGTGTTTACTCCTGTTCCGCCAGCCTTGTAAGCAGGGGTGACCCTGATGCCTGCAGATCCCAGCCAGCATTTGGGATCCAACATTTTAGCTCTACTGCCAATATTCTCCTGGCCAGAAACAAATTGCTTTGGCTGCTTGCAGGCAGCAGTTCAGGGGAGGTCTGTAAAGGCTAGCAAGAGCTCCCAGGGCTTCTCTAACCTGTGCCTCCCTGCAATGTCCTAACAGCCTCTTTCATCACATGTCCAGTGCAACTTCTCCCGCCAACAGCGAGAAAGTTTTGCAGGGACTGAACTCTGCTCGTGCACCACTGGCTCCATCTGTGGCTGCAGCAAGCCTGCCCAGGCTGCTCAGTGCCCATGGCCAAAGCCAGGCCAGGACATCCTAACACTGGCCAAGCCAGGCCAGCAGGATCACACCGTGGCAGTTGCCAAGGCAGCTGGCAGAGGGAAGTGCCTTCTCCTAGGCTGTGGGCTGTCACCCATCCAAGAGGGCTCAAATCCAAAGTGAGATGCTGTTTCTTAAGGCCCTTAATCCCTTGTCCCTTCCTGTGCTATTAGTGGCTCCAAGAGACGATTTTTACTGAAGAGGATCTCATAGAAAGGGGGCTGTTTTTGTTAAGTTTGAATAATTCAGCAAGAGTTGACAGTTCTGTAGATGGTGGGGGGCTAACTCAGCACCCGGCACAACTCAGAGCTTCCTCTAGCTATGCCCTTGGACGACTTACTCCCTCCTTGATGCACCACGTATACTACAGGTGGTTGTAATACTGGCTGTTGCTGCTATCTGCTTTGCTGGAAGTCCCATTAGACCACAGCGTTCCCAGTAGATGTGCTCAGGGGATGTTTAGCTACGTCTTCCCATTGTTATGCACAAGGCAAGTGTGTAAAATCGCTATTTCTGCTGCATGCACTCTGTAGTACTTCCATTAAGGGATGCAGCATTTTCACCAGCCAGTCTGTCGAGGGCACAGGCCAGCCCTGGGCACTGCTGTGTGCAGAGAAGCAGCATGTTTGATGGGTAGTTGTGCCTCCATGCCCAGGCTGATGCTGAGATTTCTTGCATTTCCTCTTGTTTTCCTGACGCAGGAGATGGGTGATGTGGCCACCCTGAAAGAGAGCTGCCTGGACCAAGTGGAGTCTCTGCTCGCCTCTGTGTACAAGCAGGAAAAGCTGGACTGCGTCTTCCAGCTCTGCGGGCTACAGAAAATTCAGGTAGAGAGCTGCCATGTGCAAATCTCCTCAGTTCTCCTGCACCTCGTGTAACTGGTACTCCCCATTCCCTCTGGCCTGAGCTGGATGTGCCCCTCTGACTGTGTGTCTTGTGACTCCATGTGGACAATGCCTGTGTCAGTGTAACATCCAGATTGGTGTTAGAGGAGCTTGTTGATCTTCAAGGCACAAAAGCCATCCTCTTTCTCGGCTTGCTCTGTTTTTCTGTGCTGCCCAGCCAGGGAGGCTGTTCTTTGCCTGTATCAGCCATGGGGAGATCGGACTAGCCCAAACATTTCAGATGAAGGATGTCTCACTAGGCTGTGTGCTTGCCTGAGAGATGGGCTCATGGGCTGGCCAGGATCTCGAGCAGCGGGAAGGTTTACCCCCTGCCATCAGGGTGACGCTATCAAGTCTGATCCAAGCTATGCCTCATTGACACACTTCAGAAGACCCTCGAGCTATTTAAAGATCACGAGAGAGTCAGATTTGCTAGTCCCCTGCCTTGTCTCTACCAGCAGATTATCTCTCCCCAAATAGCAGTGTGCACCTTGTTTGTCATTTGATTTTTTTTTCCCCCCCTCTAACACCCAGCCAGTGGATCTTGCCAGCTGCTTATCTGCTTTGCTCCATGCAGGCTCACACTGAATGTTGCTCTCGAGCTGCTCCCTAGATCTGCCTACCATGAGCTCCATTTGCTGAGTGCGTGACGTGCCTCAGCATATGGCAGCTCTTTCAGTCCTTGATTGTTCCTGGAGCTCTTTTCTGAACCCTTCCCAAGTGTTCAGCATTGCTTTTGAGTGCAGACGTGAGACCCGGACCCTGCATTGCCTGCCAAAATCTTCTTGCTCCATTATACATCTCCCTGCTTTGTACAGCCAGGCATCTCAGGCACAGCCCCATGCTAGGGTTTTGGGCACGTTCAGGGATTTGGCTGCCACAAATGTGGTTATTTTCTGATTCCTTCACCATCTTTTATAGAAATCTAAAGTAGTGCTAGGCTGTGAATGGATCCCTGTGGAGCTCTGCTGTTTAAAACTGTTAGCTTTTACCCTGCAGTATGTGTTTTATTGAGGTGGTTCATATCCCTTCCCTTGCATGCTTTCCTCCTGCGTGTGCAGCACCCCTGCGCCGTGGCCAGGGTGGAGGTCATGCTGTTCCTCGGGTGGGTGCAGTCCCTCTCTCCTCTCCTCTCCTCCAGCTCCCCTGTGCCAGTACCCCGGGGGGTGATGCTTGCAGTGACAGTGCCCTGACGGGGCTGATGAGATCTCACATGAGGTGGCCTGATTTCAGGAGAAGTCCTGGAATCCAGAAACCATGGCTGAGGCCCACCAATGTCATGAGCGAATGTAACAGCTCGTTTTCTCTGGCAGTAGCATTGCTCCATCACGCCACAGCATGGGGCTGTGAGCCTGCATAACAGCCACCCAAGTCTGTCGTTTTTGTTGACAGCAACAACAGCAAAATAGCTGCTTCAAGCCGTGATCTCCCATACACTTTGTGTCCTTTTCTCTCCCCTTCCAGACAGACGTGGTCCTGCAGTTGGATTTGCATTACACCCAGCTGAGCACAAAGCAGAGGACTTGTGAAAGCCTGCAAACAACCCTCCAGAAATCTCTGCTGGGGCAGTTTTTCAGCCAGAGGAATTACTCCCAGCCAGACTACCAGAGAACTCCTGCCTGTGCAGTCAGCATGTGCCTCCGGGATGCATCGACACTGAGCACTGGCCCAAAGGGGCAAGTGTCTCTGAGGACAGGCTCTGGCCGCAGCTTGCCCAGGAGCAACCTCTCCAACTCCAGCAGCGAGCCAGAGGAGAATGACGAGAGCGACCTGAGTGAGCTCTGCTCAGCACTGCTCCGGGCTGGCCCAGGGCAGGACCACCCCTGACCCCAGCCTTGGGAACTGCTATTTTTAATAGAGGCAACAGTTATTCGAGTGCTAAATGCATCAGAATCCATCAGCTGCTTTCCAGCCTCAGCGATCGCCCTGTCCAAATGAGGCCAAGTCTGCCTTTTTGGAAAGTCTTCTCCCATCTGCACCCTGTGGCGTGTGGGGCCTGGAGCCCACTGGAAGTAACCCCTGTCCCCCGGGAGCAGTAGGGATCAGCAAGGAGTTGTCATCGTGTCCGTGTCTGGCGGAGGACCCGGCCACCTGACACGTCACAACATTGCCAGACAAAACCCAACACCACTTAAAGGCACCAGCTGATGTTTTCTGCTTTGCCTAAAAGCAAACGTTACAGTATTAAACGTGATGAGAAACCCCTCAACACTACCGACCCGTGCTACAGCAGCGACACGGCCTCAAAACCCAGCTACAGCTGCTGACTCCTCACACTTGTGCAGAGGACACAAAGCTTGACCCAGGGCACCAGGTGAAACTGCTTCCCTTGTATAAGCTCTCCCCAGGGTTGCAGTGTGGTTTCCTTTCCTTGACAGTCCTGCCTGTGTCAAAGCAGGTTTTAAGTTATGCATTTATGTATTTCTAAAGAATGTATTTATACTTGAGGCAAGACAATTGCTTGCCAGGAGAAGGAAGGTCAGATGTTCTGTCAAGTGTGTGTTTACAATGGAGGCTGGTTTTCCATCAGTAGTAGCCAGAGGGCAGGTATACTTACACATGCCCCTTCTAGCATGGTATGCAGGGCATTAGAGGCTGCTAACTCCTGTGTGGTCCTGAGTTCCTCTCAGATACAGAATTTTCTACATGTGAGAGACAGAAAAGACCAGGATGGAGGAGGAAGAACCTCAGAAAAGTTATCAGTGCAATATTTTTTTTCTAAGTGCCTGTCTGTGCATTCACTGCAGGCATCCTCCAGCACCACCTGTCATGGAGAACCAGCTGCCCAGAGAGCCACAGGTGAGCAGGGCCCAAAGGACAACCTGTGTGGGCACCATCCCGCTTCTCTGATATCTGTTTGATAAAGGTTTCAGCATAGCTCCAGGTCATTGCTTAGCAAGAGCCTGGGAGGGTGATCAAATGGTTCCAACAGGGACCAGTGACTCCAGTGAAGTGTGGGATCTCCATCCTTGGAGGACAGTTCACCCTGGCCTGGAGAAGGTGCTGAGGAACTGATCCAAGCAGTCAGGGCACTGGACCAGAGACCACCAGAAGTCCCTTCTGGCTGTTGTGGTCATGTGAAAGAAAGAACTTGGAGATCAAAGACTTCTTGAGAACTCAAGGATGACAGAGTGGGGAGTGTCCAAACTCTTGTCTTCTGTCTTGGTCTAAAAGAGGGGTGGAAAGAGCACTTCCTAAGTTTTGGTTCCCCTTCAGCAGTGAAGATACTTGCATCTCTGTCTGTGATGTCTGTTGCAGCATGGAAAAATATGAAATATTCCTTCCAGATAAACCATCCTACAAGTGCTGGAATCCTGTCCAAAGAGAACAGAGGAGGCTTTTATTCTCTTCAGAGCGACTAGAGCCAAGGGAGAGAGGCCCCATCTGGCTGAAGTCTAGAAAGTGTCCTAGGAAAAAAATGTAAAGCTCAAAAAGAAAATAATTTGCAGGATGCAGTTTAAATAAGATGGACTGATAGAGAAGCTAAACCAGAAAATAGTAAACTAATTGAAGGGAGAACCAAAGATAATTCAACACCAGCAGAAACTTGAGACAAGTCAGTGGGAATGGCTGCGCAGGCATTTGGGAGAAGCTGAGAGTCTCTTACCTCTATGAGGATTATACACACCCTCCTATACTCTTGGGGTAAAATGTGTTTCTGGCTCACATAGTCATGGCAAATGTCATCTCATGTGAATGTTACTCTCATTCAAAGCGAGGCTGTTTATTTTTTCTGAATAAAACACTATTGGTGTTTTTGAATGCGTAAAGCTTCATGTGGCTCTGAGTTAACTGTCTTCATTTTTCCCTCTAATTGCCAGGGTGCAACTTAATATTGACCTGCTGGCTTTTTATCCTTTGAACTCTAGCTTCTAGGCTCCTACATGTGAGGATTGTTTCTTTTTTTAGGTAAGTGCATATTGAAGCTTGGATTTAAAAGGTGGATCAAATGACACTAGATAGGATGAAATCATGTCAGGTGAAATGTGTAGATAAAATAATGTCAGGATTCATTGTGAATTATCCATCTCCTTTGTAAAGTGTGGCTCTTGGGTGGCTGGGTCAGGCTTAGGAGGCCTCCTGTCACAGTGCTTGTCCCCGTCAGGAGCATTTCCACTCCTTCAAGGAGACCCTGCAGCCCAGTGCAGGGCTACCACCATGTTTCCATGCACCTCAGTCAACGGTGTAAGTGAGCACACAAGCACTTGCAAAGCTGAATTGCAGAGGTGGAGATTGCATCCGGGGCCTCTGGCCAGGACAGCTTCCTGCCCTGCCACCAGCCTGGTTCATTGTAGGGGGGGGTGAAGCTATATCTGCCTTCATCCCCATACTCTACACATGAAATCCAAACTTCCCCGTGGTGGAACAGTGTTTTATGTTTAGCGTTTAATTTGTTTAGTGCCAGCAGATTTTCCCTGGAATGTGTTTTGATCTCTCAGCACGGAGAACAGAAGTCTCATCCAAGATGACTGTGGTCCTCAATCTTCCTGACCTGCAGCCAGAGCCCTCAGGCTCCACAAGTTCCCTGTGGCCAGCCTGAGGGTAGGCAGGAAGGAGTAACCCAGCTCTGAGCAATGCACCAGCGTTTCATACTCTGCTCGCAGTGTGCCCATGGCCGAGTAGTCCCAACAGCCCACTGAACACTTAATTTCTCTCTTCATTGCTGCTCCTTCCTTCCACCCTGGCTCCTGGACAACGCTGCTTTTCCCCCACCTCTGTGTGACCTGACTTCACCTCTTGCTGCCACATCTCTCTGGCTTGCCCTCTGCCCCAGCACTGACCCCACAGCAAGCAGCCATTCTTCTTTCCACCTCCCTTTCTCACCCGACAATGTGTATCCCACCCATCTTGCTATGTCATTTCATGTTCCCATTGATTTTGAGTAGATATCCATGCCTTTTCATACATTTTCTGAAGTAGCAAGTGGTATCTCCAAACTTGCAAACATGGAAGTTTGATGCTATCCCACTGCATTTCTTTGCAGGGTCATAGCCTGGACAGATATTATGGCTGGGCATACAGGTGGACTCCCCTGTGTCTAGTCTTCATACTATTTCTAGTAAGAAAATCAGTCCATTACTTAGTTTGATTCTCCCAGAGGGACTACAAGAGCCATTAAAGTCTGGGGTTCCATCATTAGATGCACAACTGCAAGCAAAGTCGGACCAAGAAATCAGCTCTAACTTTCATTCATTCCCTCTCTGCCTCTGTACCTTCACTTACACCAGAGCTGTTGCCCTCTTCCCATTGCTTGGGCCAGTCTGTGCCCAGAGGCTACAAACAGCTTAAAAGCGTTTGTTTGTGTAGGTAATATAGATGCTTTCCCTTTGCCCAAGTCTGCTATGGGGTTTTTTTTGAGAAGCAGCGAGTGAACTGAAGCCTTAAAACATTCATTAATCTCTGATGAAAATAGCAACACCTAAATATTTGATAATTTTTTTTTAGATAGATGCCCTTTTATTTCCTCTCTGCTAATGTATACGTGTTGAAGGGAAGGACTTCGGTCAACAGCCTCGTGTGCTCTTCTGCTACAGAGTTCATCTGGGATGCAGTTCTCAGCTCATGTGCTGATGTTTGGCAGTTTCTGTCAAAACAAGGCAAGTGTGCCCAAAGAGTGAGAAAACAAGGCAGTGAAAATCAGGGAAATGCCATTTCTGTCTGTTTAGTTACTGGAAAATCACTGGCCCAGCATGCAATTGAGAAGCATGTTATATGTGTGCTGTCATACATACCTGAGCCTGGCACCCTTCTGTCTGCAGCAGGTTCCTTAAGGTTTGTTCTCAGTTGGCTTTTCTGTGACCAAAGCAAGGAAAGGATAGATTTGTCCCAGATCAGCCACTCTCCGGCCTCAACCAAAGAAAGAGGTAAGTATAAGGCAGGTCTTTATGCACCTGGAAAACTGGTCACGCAAGTAAATCAGCAAGTTAGGGGTAGGAAGGCAGAGAGGCAATGGGTTCATGTCTCAGGCCAGGCAGGGACACAGCTATGGAGGCAGATGACACCAAAGCATGTCCTCATGCCAAGAGGATCCTCCTGGTACTGTTGGGTAGCCGAGGCATCTGCACATCACTGTGGGTGTTTTGGACACCACCAGGGCATTCCTGCTGTGTGCTGTTCTCTTGTATCCAAGAAGCAGCATGGAGGCAAGGCAGAACACGGGATGTTTCTTGGTTCATACGGCCTCTCACCGGGCACTGAGCCATCCCCACTGCCTCTGGGCAACAGGCTTGACAAAGGTGCTGGTACAGAAGAGAAAGACTGGGGCTTACTGCTGGGTACCTGAGAACATTTCCATCCTCTGTAGTGCAAAGGCATGTTTTCTTCCTTACCTAGCTAGAGTGACAGAGAGTGACAGAAATGCCTCCACCAACTCCTGGGCCATCTCTTACCACAGTTGTATTAGCGGGTACAGAAACAACAAACTCATCCCAGCCACATTAGCCAACCCTGGGGCTCTACAGCTTATCTGGTAAAACCAGTGATATTCAGGTGGTTGGTGACATGCTTGTAGCTGGACTAGCCCAGCTGACCAAGATGATTTGCAAGCTGTGCTGTAGCTTGGATAGGTTGCAGAAAAATGGGTGGCATGTATGCTGTCAGCATGAAGTGAAGGTAATAAGCGTACCTTAGGGAGTGGTAAGGGTTGTGCAGATAAGACAGCTAGATGCTGGGTGGTTTTACTGAAGTGGCCTTAACAGAGCAGAAGATGCCTCCTCCATGCAAAGCAGCAGCTTGTCATTTGCTTTCTCAGGGTTACGCTGCCTATTGTGGAGCTCTCTTGGCTGCTGGAGCCGAAGGGGCATCCCAGAGGTGTCTCCTATCCTTGGGCAAACTCAGGGAAAGCCCTTGGTGTGGTCACGAGATGTCTGCAGTGCAGCAGTGTGGCAACACACCTGGGACACTGGCTGAAGCGCAATTTCATTGAAGGAGTTGTTTCTGGGGAAAAATGTCAATATGGGGGCATGTTGAGCCATTTCACTTACCAGCTCACTTATCTTTTTCCAGATTTTTGGAACAAATCCTTCTCCCTCACACAAGAGTGAATTTGAATTTACTCTTTAGAAACTTGTAGCTTCTCTTTATTTTACACTTGATAGATATTTTCCACACTAACTACTACAGAACCTGCCGGATCATTCCCTACTTCTCCTTACAGGGCAGAGCTAGTGGTGCTGTCCACAAGATACGCTCACTTGATGCCTCCCACAGTAGATGCTCTTTGCTGTTGCTTACAGCTGTCAAAGTGATGAGCTGAAATTTTCTGTGTTGTGGGCCAATCTCATGCTGGTTTCTGGCCTTTCCGACCATGGGAGCATTTGAAACTTTGCAACCTTGAGAATTTTCTTTCTTTTATCCCAGTACATCGGGGTCTGAAGAGCCTCCTGATGCACAGGCAATCTATTTGGCCTGGGCCCGGGAAGCTCCTTACGGGCAGGATGTGTGCAGTACAGTAGAACATACAGAGGGACATACAGGGAAACTGCAAGACTCAACAATGCAGTTTTGGTCCTCTTTCCCTAGTTTTTGGAAGTAGGTTCTCATACAGGTAGAGAGATCTTGAAGGCATTCGGTGGCCATTCCTTCTCAGGGAAGGAAGGAGTTTCCCAAAGGGCAGGTTATCATGTTCTTTAGCAGTTATGATACCCTTCTTGTAAACAAGGATTAAATAGGATGATCTCTTGAACTGACCTAATAGAGGAATTGCTTTTTCTCTAAAATGCACTCGTTAGGCCATTAGCTGAGGATCCCTTCTGAAATACCAGTTAGTGGAAGTCTACTTCCTATAACGGGACCATAGACAAGACAGTAATTGAAGATGCCAGACTCAGGACTAGCAAGGACGTCTTGAATCATTAAATCCAGGTGGTGCTATCAAAGGCAGTGTGTCACAGATGGCCTTTATCCGTCATGCTTTTCACATGGAGACACCCACGGCAGTGCTCTCCTCTCTCCTAATGCTGGCAATCGTCCTGCTTTGAACAGGAGGTTGGACTAGGTCCCTTCCAACCAACGCTTCTGTGATTCTGCTACCAGAATATATACTCAAAAGAGTATACATGTTCTGAGTGATTCTGAACAGCAAGCAAAATGGGAGATGCAAGATTCTGTTTCAGTGAAATATCCCTGCTACCTGCCCAAAAAGCAAATGAGGACATTGGTTCAGCTCAGCTGGTTCCAAAACTCTTAAAAACAAAAACTTATGGCAGGTCTAGAAAATAAGGGAAAGGTGGTAAAACAGTTCATTTGAAAATATAAGATGGTTCAGATTTCAGTTCTTCTGGGTCTCCCCAATAAGCAGATTGCCCAGTGATGAAACCAGGATAGTTTGAAACAAAAGGCATGAGTGAAGCCACCCACTGTGAAGACAATAAACCCAAGATTACTCAAATTAAAAAGGAGATAAACACTGCTGACCTACCTGCATTCAGGGAAGCTACCCATCTGCAGAGAGCTGGGAAGTCTCTTTGGAAAGCAAAGACAGAAGCAGGTTTGGTGTCATGGTGAAGCCTGCAGACTAGGACTTTATTAATGGTGAGAAATTATTGATAGCACAGCCTCTTTGTACGGTCCCAGAGTTCTCTATCAAAGATTATTCCAATGACTGTTTTGCCATTGTTACTAATTGCTTAAAATTAGGTCCATGACATCATGTGGCAGTGAAGAGAAAAGCATATCACCAAACAAATGAGAATCCTTGAAGTGCTCGAAGTTGCTGCTTATCTTCACGGTTTGGATAACCTTTTGCATAATAATCAACAATTTTAAATCTCTTGGCCATATCACCTCCTCAAAGAGATGGAAGACACTCTTTGAAATTACAGACCAGACTTCATACACACAAGAACTGATGTGGTGTCACACAGTAACAAAGAGCTAATGTCTCTTTGATAAAGCTGTCTTCACTAAGTTGGATTTTCTTGCCATGGTGTCAGGAATAGTTGGTGAGACAGACATGTTATTAAGTGGTAAAAATAAACAGATGGAAGAGACAAGTGAGAGATTTCAGCTATGACTTTCAAGAATGTTTCAGCAAAGAATAACCTCCTAATTTCCATTCCCTACCAGAGATTAAAAATGTGAGATGCTTCCCCAAGTGTTGCATGGCCACATATCCCGTACACCAGTGAGGCACCCGCTGTAATGCTGGACCACGAGTCCCTTGGGCGAACAGCTTGTCCCTGCCTGACCAGGGACCCATGAGATGGGACAGTTTGTGGACTTGGAGAAGGGCTGATGGTCCTGACCTGATGCTACTCTGGATGCAAAGTCATCGTTGTGGAGAGCATCGATGCGTGTCCACATGTGTGCTAAATGCCTTGGTTTCTGCTGGGCATCATGACCTATTTTTGAGACACCAGTCTCTATAGACTTCCTCTTTTCTCACTCTTCCTCCCCCATCCACAGTGATTTCTTCTCATATTTCTTTTTGCCTTACACCCTCCCACTATGGAGGACGTGGCAGTCTGGCCAGGGCTGTACCAGGACCCTGCCTGACCGCAGAATCACAGAATCATCTGGGTTGGAAAAGCCCCTGAAGCTCCTCCAGCCCAACCATGACCCTCCCCCTGACCATTCCCAACTCCACCAGACCTCTCAGCGCTGGCTCAGCCCGACTCTTCAACCCCTCCAGGGATCCCGGGGACTCCCCCCCTGCCCTGGGCAGCCCATTCCAACGCCCAACAGCCCCTTCTGCACAGAAATCCTTCCTCAGAGCCAGCCTGACCCTGCCCTGGGCAGCTTGAGGCCATTCCCTCGGGGCCTGGCGCTGGGGCCTTGGCTCCAGAGACTCATCCCCCCTCTCTGCCCCCTCCTGGCAGGGAGTTGCAGAGGGCCAGGAGGTCTCCCCTCAGCCTCCTCTTCTCCAGACTGAACCCCCCCAGTTCCCCCAGCCGCTCCCCAGCAGACCTGTGCTCCAGACCCCGCCCAGCCCCGTTGCCCTTCTCTGGCCACGCTCGAGTCATTCAATGGCCTTTTTGGGGTGAGAGGCCCCGAAGACCAGGGGAAGGACAGAAGATGACAGGCAGGCTGAAGATGTTTCATCCCCTGGGACTACTGCAATGGTCGCAGTGTCAGCTCCTGCACAGATGTGACGATGAAACAGTGGCAATATTGTGAGCATGGAGGAGCCTGCCTTTAAATCTGGGGTCCTTGACACAGCAGGGCATGACAGAAACTCCTCTTTTCTGTAGAGTCAATAGAAAAGAGGTGTTGCTCCCAGACCTCGCTCACCTGATGGACAGGACAATACATAACTCAAAAAGTAGAGGGCAGCTTCTGCTGTGTCACTGCAGCCATCTCCCGCCTGCCTGCCTTATTTTTCTGTGTTGCTTAATATCAATTATAAAATATTAAATCAGATAAATACCTTTGACCTTTCTGGATGATAAGAAAAGACATTGTTCTGCCTCCTAAAATGCCGTTTTTTTCACTGGAAATGCTAATGGGATTATGTAAAGGTTATTTCAGCCTCCTCTCAAGTTTGGAGATGTGGCACAACAATCATGATGCCCTTTGTTTATGCCTTTTTAATGACTGCTTTTACCTCCAGGTATCTGAGCCCTCTGCGCCTTCTCAGATGCTCACTTGTGGAGTCCCTGGGCTGCTTTTGGAGGGAAACTTCCTGGGGAATATGTGCCTGTGCAGTCACATTAGAGATCTGGAGGAGAGCTGATGTGGTGAAGCTCTGGGAGCCTGGCAAGGATCTGATGTGCATGTCTTGAGAGGTTTCATGGTGTGAGTGTTGGGGAGCGTGCACACATGGGTCCGACCTGCTCCTGCAACACGTCTGCGCCGCCCCAGTGCACCCCCGGGGCTCTGTCTTCAGGTTTCCTTTCTTCGAGGCATCTGTCTGTGGGCCCGGGCCAGGATGTACGCGTGAGCAGTTCTCCCAGAGAGCCGACTGCGTGCGCACCATCCCTGCCTGCAGCCCCCCGTCTAGACAGACCTTCACTTTGCCCTGCAGAAGTGATGAGCTGAGTAAGAAGCATAGTTCATGGGCCAGAGAAAGCAGAGAAATAACCATGATGCTCCACTTGCTCTGGTCTCTGGGAAGGTGCTTCCAAAAGCATGTTTTCCTCTAATTTTTGGTTGTTATGGATTTTTTGCCAAGGCCTTTCTTTGATTTTTTTCTAAGTCATTCCCTTGTGTCCCAGAACAGCCCCAGTGCTGTGCATGGGGCTTATGATGGCCTGACATAACCTCACTGCTTTCCAGAGAAAAACAGAGCACAGGTAGACTGTCATAATTTCTAACACCAGAAATATCAGTAAAGAATTGGTTCTCAGTGGGGAACACCCCCAACGTCCCCACCTCCACACAGACTGATAAATACTTTTTTTTCAGCTGGCACTGTCATGAGTGTTAGAGTCACATACATCCTAGGCATCAGAATCACGGAATCATAGAATGGTTTGGGTTGGAAGGGACCTTTTGAAGATCATCTAGTCCAACCCCCTGCCACAGGCAGGGACATCTTTCACTAGATCAGGTTGCTCAAAGCCCTGTCCAACCTGATCTTGAACATTTCCAGTGATAGGGCATCTACAACTTATCTGGGAAACCTCTTCCAGGGTCTCACCACCCTCATGCTAAAAAGTTTTTTCCTTATATCCAGTCTCAATCCACCCTCTTTCAGTTTAGCACTATCTCCCCTTGTCTAATCACTAGAGATCCGGGTTAAAAAGTCATTATCCATCTTTCTTATAGGCCCCATTTCAATATTGAAAGGATGCATTAAGGGCATTCTGAGCAAGGTCTGTGAGCAGTCTTGCTTCAAACAGGACGTTGGCCTGGGGGCCTCCAGGAGGTCCTTCTACCCTACATCCTTCTAGGGGTCTATAAAAATTGCTGTGGAATTCTGTTTAACTTCAGTCTTCTGCCTTTTCATGCTCTCATGAAGTTTGTTTTTGATGAGGAAAAGACAAAAACAGAGATGTGACCAACAAAGGACATGTCCCCGCTGAAGCTTCACATTGTCCTGAGTCATTTACCCCCTTGGTGGCAGAGGACAGATGTGTGTGTAGACACACTGGGGACTGCCCAGAGTATAGGATGGGGATTCACATCTTTCCCAAAAAAGTTCTTTTATAAACCTGGGAGAGGGCAGTGGTATCTTGGGAACGATTTTTCTAAGCATAGCTTGATTGTGTTAAAAGATTGAGTAATTTGAGAGGAACGGGAGGTGGTTCCTGAAGAGCAAGGGGCACCCTAACTAGGACAGCTGAGATTACATCTTTCACAGCAATGGAGAGAGAAAGAGAACACCAGTTGCCACTGCCTTTTGAATGCAAAAGCATTTAGCCAAGAGCAAGGGCAGACAAAGGTGGTGCATCCCTGGTTTGGTGGAGATACAAATTACAAAACCTGTTACTGAAAGTTATATTTCTCTTTTTCGAAGTTATTTTGTAGGTCTCCCTGGAGGATCACGCTTGAGAGGGCAGAGACAGGGCAGAGCAACTGCTTTAGGAGGACAGGACTCTCATTGCTGGTGGGGGGGTTTCTCATGCACATTGGCTATGCAAATTCCTACATTAGGTTTGGTTTTCTCACCCAGTTTCAGTGAGAGCGTTTGAATGCTCCCACACTGGAGGGTTTCACAGTGTGAGATGCACACAGCATGGTTTGATCAAACCGTGGTGGGCAGTGGTCTCGGCCATGTCTGCAGGACAGGATTCACACATGGTGCTCTAGCATGGCACACTCCCTGCAAGCTTGTTTTGGATGATCCCTTTGGTAGCTTTTGAAGGGCAAAGAGAGAAAAGACTTGAGAGGATGGTTGCTTTTCCTATATAAGTGGCATCTGTGTAATGTTTTTCTGGAAACCTCACAGTCAAAGATGTTATGGGATGAGCCATCGAGGTTCAACAGAGGAGCCTGGCTTTTTTTCCTCACAGCAGTATCAGCTGGTCTAATGAGATTTATGCACTCTCTCTACAGCCCTTGCCATGTTACACCCTTAGACCTCTGTTGCTGCTGCTAAATTGGTACCTTCATTTGCTACACTGTTCTCCAAAGCCCCACTGCTGCTGAGTTACTCTCTGTTAGGTATTGGAAATTAGGTATTGGAAAATTGGGTGTCAGAAGCGTGAGGAAGGCAAAAGAGCAAAACAGTGAGAAATCTGCAAAACATACGTTTTCCTTAACACAGAGTGCCCAGAATAAACATAGGACCAGACAGAAGTCCAGTGATTTGTGTGATGTGGCAGCAAGGAGGAATGCGAAGCAGGGTGCAGGCCATGTGGTCCCGTTCTTTCACTTCAAGGACAGATTTATCTCCTGTTCTGCTCAGTTCCCTCAAAATATGATTTTTTGTAGCAACCTGCCAACTCTGTGCTCATCCTCCCTTCTTTCCCACACAACCCAGCTGCACCCGTCGTACCAAGTTGACCTTGCTTCCCGTCCTCCCTCTTTTTCCCACAAAAAACAGCTGTACCCCTTGGCACATGAAACTAATTATGTATTAATGATAGAATAATGATTTGACTACAGTCCCACCCGCTCACCATACCTACTAAGATAAATAGTACCCAAGTTTGTACCTAACTTGGAGGGACGATAAGCCAACAAATCAGAGGGACAGATATATGGGTTTGTGCTCTCACACACACACACCACACACCACACCACCCCCTCACCCCCCAAAGGGACACCTTTTGGTAAGATTTCCTCAGCTATGCCGAGTGTTTACTCAGGAACTTTGTGTGTGGAATTGCAATCCTTTTCTTTCATGTAGTGCATTTATCGTAGGCAATCTTAAAGAATCTGTAGATGTTGCATGAAAATAAACTGTCCTATTCGTGAATCTGACCACTGCTCTTGACTGCAACCAGACTTACAGTATATGGGCTGTTTGGGCTGGGTCAGACCTATAGTGACGGCCACTAATCTGCACTATTTGTGAATCTGATGGCTTCTTTTGAACGCAACCAGACCTACAGCATAGGGGCTGTTCGGGCATTTGGGTCAGACCTACAGTTACAGCTCCAGTTGACATACCTATGAAGGGATAAGTCCAGCCACCCCTAGCCCCTCTAATCTCTGAGGATCAGCTAGAATGCTGGGGGTTTTCTCTCTTACCAAATTTATTCTCACCCTAAATGCAACACTCTCATTCTTTCTATATGTCTTTCAAGAGTCTCCCTGGCATCTGTGTTAATTAGAGAAAATCTAACACAACATTTTCAGTTTTGGGATCATCTTTGCCAGTGCGCTGCTGGCCTAACAGAGCCAGTGGATCTGCTGATACCCTCTGCAGCCTCACGGGTGCCCATCTGTGCTCACCCACCACATCAGCATCACTGATGGGGCTCCCCATGACACTGACTGCACTGGGTCAGGCACCCACAGTCTCCCTCTCCTGCAAGCCAGGGAGACATTGTACCCCCACCCTGGTGGCCAAAATCACAAGCAGCAAGATGACCTACCACTGTAACCATGGACCAAGGTCCAGACAGCTGCCTGGGTAGGGAACAGCCCCAGCCTGGGCTCACATTTTGGAGGATTTTGGATACAGACACGTCTTCAACTCTTTTGTGCATGTAGGCCTTGAATGAAGTGAAGACCATTTCACTGCTGCTTGTGAAATGGTAATGTCAAAGCTAATAGGTGAGATCTCATCTGGAGGGTCCAGTCTTGGCACTGATTTGGGAAAATCCTGATGACGATGCAGTGGAGAGCACAAAGAAGCATGCTGAAAAGTACTATCAATCTGGGAGGACATATGGAAGGATCTTGGGCAGAAGAGAATATTTATGGAAAGTGTAAGATCAATCCTTCTAAGTGGTCTGCAGGCTGCGTCTATCAGGCTCTGGAGTTTCTCAGGTGATGGATGCTTATCACTCAGCAAGACGAAGCAAAAGTCTAATTAATGACCTTCCCTTTGACATCAGCCCAGTCAATCCAACTCCTCCAGCAGGAAATTAGGAAATGTGTTAGCAGCAAACTCCAGCAGTTCAGTAAGCAGCTGGATCAGAACCATCTCAGACACAGAAGGTCCCTGTGCAGTTGGCAGAAGCGCAGCTCTTCCTGAAGTACTTGTGTGATGTGCATCCTTCTCTGCTGGCCCTGGCTCTGCAGGGTCTGGCTCCAGAGCCAGGGTCTAAGCCTGACTGTAGAGCAATGCATCGCTCTTGCTCTCTGCTCTGAGAAGGCTGGTGGCCACTGAAGAGAAGCCTGGCTCTGAAAAGAGACCACTATCCATTCTAGAGCCACAACACCGTGCTTTGAGTGCAAGTGTGTTTCGGGTGTGATGTGCAGGTGCTGGTCCTGAACATGGGATCTGTAAGATCAAACCTCTTGGAAAAGCACCTTAAAGTTAGGGGTGGCAATGGCAGTGGCGTTAGGGAGAAACATGCTGATGCTGAGGAAGGACTCTGTCAGGCTTGGGCAGCATTGCCCTGGGGAAAGGAGATACAGGAATGGAAAGAACGTTCACCAGAAACCCCTTGAGCCCAGTACGTTACCTCTAGCAATGGGACATGGCAAGGTGCTCCAGGAGAAGACAAGAGAAACCTGCTGCCTCCCACACAGGCCAATTTCTTTATTGCTCATTTCCTTCCTACCCCAAAGCTGTAGGTTATAATTTTACCCTGTCTATCCCATTGTAATTTTACTCTTTGTCTTCATCAGTGCTTTAACAAGCCCTACTCAGCCCTTTCATAGGAAGAAGTTTTTAATCCACAATGCAATACGGCTGCTTATTCATTCCTGGCTCCTCTCTACTATTTTCTCTCACAGGAAACGCTTCTGCTTCCCAGTAGGGTGCAATAACAGTGCTTAGCACATCTCTCTGCTGCACTGGTATGAGTCAATGTGAGTTCAACCTTTGGAAAATTGTTTCTTGAAGGCCAGAGACATTTATTTGTCCTATACTTAAACGTCTTTCACTGACACATCAGAGCAACCACAGCCCATCACTTAGCATCCTGAGTGACAGCCCAGCATAACCAAGGGCCCAATGAATGTCTAACAGGATAAAAAAGAACATGAAAATACCCTAATGTCCACAGTTAATAGGGTCAAAGGAAGCTTACTATGGAAAACTTTGTTTTCAGATTACTTTTGACCGCTAGTACAGTGCTTTCTTACCATCACAGTCCCTGTTAGTGTTTTTAAGGCATAAAAATAATTTCCTCCATAACAAATCTTACAATTTTTTTTAAAGCCTGTGTGTCATAGTCCCTTATAGTTTCCTATCTTTCTTCATCTTTCTCCCAAAGCTTGGTTTGAACAAAAAATATTCAGTGTCCTGCACTTCTTTTGAGGCGCTGTGTCCTGATACAGTCTTAATTTTTTCCTTTCTCCACACCCCAGTCATCTTTACAGAAAAATAATCAGATGAGGTATCTTCTGCTGTTAACCAAAACAATAAAAACATTAGTGCCTTTTTGTGCCAGAACCGTTCCGTATTTCGATGACTTGTAACCCAAATTTGCCAAGAGGGTGCAAGCCTAAGAACCCTTGGTTTGCAGCCCCTTCCCAAGGAGACAGGACAGTCGCAGGCCCTGCTGACAGCACCACAGTTCCTGTGTCAGCATGCAGGCTGCAACTCCTCAATCACAGCCTGGCTCTGTGCTTGGGAGCTAGCTCTTTTTTCCAGAGACATATGAGTGTGAAGTCAATTTATTACCAAAGGCAGAGTGGAGACCAGTTCTGCCTGCTTGGTCATATGATGCAGTGAAAGCCTTGGGACACACGGGACACACCACCTGTTGTCTCAGTTAAAGCCAGGTTTGAATTTAAGGACAAAGCAAGGTGAGAGAGGAAGGAAATATGCGGTGTATAAATTCCCAAAGTCTTTCTCTCTCTAGGTATTAAAAAACAAAGGTTTGAAGAAGAGAGAGAAAGTCACTGGCAAGCAAAAATCAGCTTTTAGGAAACAGATTTTGCAACTAAAACTGCTTCTTGGGAGCTGCATCACTAAGAGATGTTGCTGAAGGCTGTGACATCTCCAGAGTAGCAATTACTGCTGCCTAATACCAGCCTTCTCCTCCAGCTTTTTCTCAGTAAGGCCTACAGAGAAGCACTGAACTATGTCCTGTGTGGTATCAGTATGGGCTGCCCCAAGGAGAACTGGCTCTTCCCGTGCCACCTCATGTGGGACAGGTGATGCAGAAACTAAGGGTGATACAGGAGCCAAAGACAATGCAGAAATGAGAGACAATGCAGGCGGGAGAGGAAGTTCAAGAGACAGAGGTGATGTAGGAGGCAGAGGTGTTACTGATTTTATTATCGACTGAAATTAAATTGTGTTTAATTTTAATATAAGTATAGAATTAAGGGATATTTTAGTAAAAATCATTTTACATTTATTGTATTTTGAATCTAGCAACCAACTGCTACTCTAAAATCCCCTGTACAGCCCTGTACCAAGGCTGAAGGGATTGGTCATAATTGTTTAGTAGGAACGGTTAGAACCTGGGTAACAAAACACGAGGTGATTTGTAATCTGATTTATAATACATGTATAGGACTAGAAGAATGCAAGTAGTTGTCAAGGTCCAGGATTAAGGGGAACTGCGGGAAGGAACCGTAACAGCTTGCAGGTACCTGCCAAGAAAACCGTGTCCTTAAGCAAAAGGTAATTCCGGCAGGGGGAGATCGCGACCACCGACTCATGGACCACCTACTCACATTACACCCCAGACCCATTTCTAGACATTTCTAACCTCTACTGCGCAGAATCGGAAATAGGAGGAGAATATGTTAATGATTTCTTGGAAGTTGTATGTTTATGTATGAAGACTTAATGAATATGTATGAGTAAGTTCTATATAAGGTGTATGATTCTGGTGCCTGGCACGTGTTGTTGGTGAGAGCACTCCCCTACACGTCCGGCCGTCAGTAAAGAAGTGTCTGCTTATCTGCATCAAATTGGTGTCGGTAAATTATTTTTATCCTGGATTTCGGTGACAGAGGCACACATGTGCCAGGCAGCACAAGCAGAGGGGTGAGGAAGAAAGCAAGATATGCTGCAGCAGCAGCAACTTGTCTGCATTTATCCCCCTACTGCATAAACGTGGGATAAGTGAGCAGATGTGGGGGGCTCTGCCCTCGCGTGTGAGATAATGTGAGACACAGAGATGAAATAAGATGTTTAATGTTACTGAAATCCAAGCCAGATTGAAACTTCAGCAGTTTTTTCCAAGATGGTGATCTTTCCTTTGACTGAGAGCTCGGTGAAAGGAGTAACCGGGCAGCAAGAGACAGTAGAGTGCCGAGGGCCTCAGGGGAGACACCGGGGGACTCAGGGGAGACACGGGGGAGACTCCCCACAGGGGAAAACCAGGTCCTAATGCAAACGCATGAGCCAAATCACATTCTGTGTTTCTGAGGGATGTACAGCCGTTCTGGTGTTCTGAAAGGGTGACACAGAGCTGGCTCACTTTCTGGAAAGCAGTCAAGCACCAGGTTTGGGCTGTCTTACCCCCAGCATCAGCATGGCTGTGCAGTCTAGTTGTGTCCCTGTGTAATAAACTATTGTAACTAATTTGCTAAGTTAAGCAAGGTGGGTATGTTACGCTTGAATGATTTGTAAATGTTAAACCATAATATCCTGCTGTCTAAAATATAGTAAAAATAGAATATGGTACCCTGTGTGGATCTGAAATGATTTGTGATCACTATAACCTATATTATAATTATGATGAATGTTTGAATATATATGGATAAAATATGAAGTGTGCTATTCGCTTGAAACAATGTAATCGGTTCTCAGAAACCCCACCTAGAGCTGGTATGCAATCGCTTATCACCTAGAGATAATATGTCACCGCTTCTCGGAACCCCCCCACCTAGAGATAACCTGTAACTGCTGCTTGAAGAAAAGCCGCCAAAAGATGGAATCATGAGGCTTTTAAATGATCCAGTAGGAGAAAAGCGCGCCAAGAGACCAAGGCTTCGAGACTTTTGAAAGACCCCACAGGAGGAGGACAAAGACCCAAGCATCTCAAAGGACCCAGTGGAGAAAGAGCAGGACAATCATCTGATGAGAGAGGATTGGTTAAAGACGGTGGCACAGAAGTATAAAAAACGCTGGGTTTTGAACTTGGTGTGCGTGTGGTGGGGTTACGGCTCTCCATGCACCCAGCTCTGCTTTGTCTGTTGTTTCTCACCCTAAATCAATTGAACCCGATTAAATATATATATATATATATATTAAAAAAATGGCTCGTTTGATTATAACACCTGGGAGAAGCGTGGAGTGAGCTGAACGAGTTACACAGCAGTTTAATATTTCCTGATACAACAGAGACTATCCTGGCGAAGTGATAAGTCCATTTTAATATGTGAACTTCAATAATGTTGTGATAACAAATATTTGGAGACTAATGCTGTGATGAACAGAACTCATACATAAAATTTCCAGTGTAAAGGTTCAGCTGCATTTATTGTGCTTAGAGAGAAAAAAGTAACATACAACTCTGCAAAAAAAAAAAAAAAAAAATCCACCAGGTTTTTAAGCTTCAAATGAGTGAAAAGATTTTGATAATACTTTCCAGGAAAAAAAAAAAAAAATCCCAAAAAATAACTATGATGTGGTGGAGATCAAACATGAAGGATCTTTTTCCTCATCTGTGGGATTCCTAGGAACTCGCAATGTTTGGAAAGCAAGAAGAAAAGTCGTTGGTTGCTAGCTGTCCTCTTGTCCCTGGCTGTGAAGAAAAGCCTCCAGCCCAGACTGGGTAGTTTAAAATCCGGCCATGCTCCTCAGCACGGGCTGTGGGACAAAGCCTCAACATGTGCCACTGTGCCTGGGGCTGGAACCGCCCAGCCTGCCGCCCAGCTGCAGATTAAATAGCTCAGATGCCTCACAGTCCCCTGCAACCTTCCCACTGCGCCCCAGGGAGGATCAGCAAGTCTCCTGGGAGCACCTGGGAAAGTGCCTAAGATCATTTCAATGCCAAGAAGCACAAAGACGGGTGCTCAAATATGTATGGGCCAGGACAGAAATGGCATGGCCGGGGGGGCTGTGCACAAGAAGTCCTCATTTCTGAGCTATTTTACTCTTACTGTAGCATTGAAATTAGCTTCTGTACATGATTTCAGTTTTAGCATTTTAAATATGAAAGCTCTCCAGCCACTGGGTGATGCCAGAAGTGTCAGATTCACGTTGGGATTATAATGCATTTTCACAGAAAGCAAAAATCCTACACCTCGTTTTGGGGCTACACTGCACTTAATCCTTGTTAACACCTGGAAACATTCATACTTTCTCCTAAATGCCTCCCTGAGCTTTATGAGATAATTTGCACGCAGTGCAGTTTCATCTACCCATCTCTTTTTTCCTACCTTACCTTCAAACATGGCCGTATTGACTGCCCGTTCCTCCTGTTGGGGGAAAAAAAAAAAAAAAAAAAAGAGTTTATTATAACCAAAGGCTATTGTAACATATGGACACATGCTCTGCTTCTCCAACAGATCCATCTCAAGAGGGTAAGGATGGAGCAAAACAGCAGACTGTTATGGTTTCTGGTGTATCTCTGGTGTAAATATTTTACTATTAAATTTAATTGGAGGAAGTAATTGAAGAAAAAGTTTTTTGCAGGAAACCCAGTCTGGGACTGAGCCTGTCCACACTGGATGGCCTGTTCAGTGTGGACAGGCCAAACTACGGGATTACACAAGGGCTAAGCCAAGCCCACAGCATCCTGCATGCCCCTCAGCTATGCCTGCAGCACAGGCCAGCCTTGTGCCAGCATCTGCCTTACTATCTCTCTTTTCAAGAATGCACAGAGCAAGCATACTCAGTGAGGCTTTTCAAGATACAGCTGCACTGAAATTGCTTGGAGGGTGCTACAGGTAGTTTAGGACAGAGAACCCTTGCAGAATTATTCTTCTAGCAGTTTTCTCAAGCTTTGGTTAAACTTTCAACAAAGTTCAGGAGAGTTTCCAGGAGCAATGTGGGCTGTGGATTGATGCTGCTGGTCTTTCTGCCCCTGCAGCTCTCCCTCTGGCTGGCTCCCACTGGGAGCCAACTACCCCAGTCTTCAGTTTTGCCCAGTCCACTTGTGGGACTCTGTATAAGATGATGAGGGAAGTCATGCAGTTTAATTTCTTCACTGAAGAGGTTTATAAAGCCTGGATCTGTTCTCTCCGGTTCACAGAGCCACAGTGACGCCCAGCCAGCCCAGTCCCGAGGCCAGGCCCGGGGCTGCAGCCGGCTGAAACATTCCTTTGGCAGAACCATTTTGAGAAGGTTCTCTCACCATAGCCTGGAGCGTGGGAGTGAGCCCATCCCCAGAGCTGGCTGGAGAAGAAGGGGGTCACTGTCAGGCCAGCTCACATGCAGCAGTCAGGTGCAGAGCCCTGCAAGGGGTGGCATTGGCACAGCTCAGGCGAAGCACCACGAAGCCCAGGGCTTTGCGCCATCTCCGCTGCCAGCGCAGAGTATTGCGCAAAGCATCCCCCATTGCCCAGAGCCCTGGAGCCTCGTGCGTGAAGAAAACTGGCTGGCTGGAAGTTGTTCTCTGAGTATTAAAATGGGTTTGCTCCTGCGCTGGTGAAAGCTGATACAGAAAATGTGCGTCCTTGCCATTTCAGCAGGCTTTGACTACAACCTACCTGCAAGAAATCAGTCCACCTCATCATGTCTCCAACACCGCTAAATGTGAATCAGAAGCATGGCAGGACATGAAACAGTTACTCTCTAACAGGATTTTGCCAAATTAGGGTTCTTATTCCTATTCCCAAACTCGCTGGGATACACTGCTTTGTTCTCTTTGATTTGACACAGGAATTCAAGGTCAGGTCTCCATCACTGTAAGTGAGTACCATGACCACCGACTACAAGCTGCTTTGAGTACGGACTTGGAGTAAAGGCAAGTTTTTCCTGTTGTTGGTGGGGGATCAGTGGTTGTGCAGAGGGATCTTCTTGTCAAGAAGCAAAGAGTGGGAAAAAGATGTTTGGGGCAATGCAGAAGGCATGCCCTGGGAGTCAAAAATCCAGAGTGAAAAGTGTAAATGGTTTTAAATGTATACAGATGACATCTGTGTAATTAATTACCCTGATTTAAGTTACGCTGAGGTGGTTTTTTTTTTTGTGTGTGTGTAGATAACGCCAAAGGCTAAGCTGTTATCTTAGAGGAATGTTTGTGTCTGGAGATTCATCCTCACCCTGCCAATAATAAACCTTCCCTGGAGTTTCTGAAACATTAATTATAGTTTTGTAACGTGCAAGTTTTGCAACCAGCTCAAGGTAATTCTCTGTAACACTGAGCTCTGACAGAAACAAATTAATCGCTGATTTGAAAACTGACAGTTGCCTAGGCATGAGTGCTCAAGACTTTATTATGTTTGTTATGTATAAATAAAATGGGTCTCACCATACTTGCCAGCCCGCCTGCCTACATACACCCTCTGCCACAGCTAGTACCTGGGAAGAGACAGTTTACCCCAGCTAAAAAGCAAGTGCCAACAACCCCAAGCAGAAGGAAGAATTACAAGAGAAGATCTCAGATGCAGCTGGACACTGCTGGAGAGTATTTCATCCAGGGGCCTCCTGAGCACAGGGCTTCCCACTGACACTGCTCCCCACTCTGGCCTTGGCACGTCCCAAGTGCAGGGGGCTGATTTGTAACAGCATCTCCTTTAGATTCATGGCTTTTTTCTCTTCCACATCAAATCCTTTAGCTCAGATCATGAAACAAGCCTAAAGGGACAAATTTAAACCTTAAAAAAAAAAAAAAGGAAGATTTTTTATTTCCAGATTTGTGAAGTTACCACATTGGACTAAAGATAAAAAAAAGAAAGTGATTTTTAGATCATACATAAGAATATAGATTCTCCTTAAGCCCTCTTCATGTCTCTGCTGTATTGAGAAGGGGAATGTAGCTTCCCACCCAGCCACTCTAGGGCTGCCTCTCCTCCTTGGCCATCTGGGATGGAGCTAACTTCCCATTGGCGTTATATCTCTTAATTAGCACAATCCTTCAAATTATGGTGGCTTTCCTGCAAGCCACAACTTGTTCAGGTCTGTGGCAGATCTTTATAACTTGTGTAAGAAATTACTAGATACAACTTACAGCTGCTGAACAGCTTCTCAGAGAGAAGTGCTAAAAATACAGGTGGTAACATTTGCAATATTGAAAGTGCTTTCTTAACATCCTTTGCCCTTTTGTGGGTCTCAAGGGACTGGCTATCACCTCCAAAAGGAGAAAGGTGATCACAGCAAGTCAGAAAGGAAGGAAGTGAAGCTATGAGTGTCAATTAAAAAAAAAAAAAAAAAAAAAAAGAGAATAAATATTTTGCCCATGGGAGTGATGACAAGAAAAAAAAGAAATTTAAGGAGATGAGAAACAAATGCGGTATGAACAATGCTGTACTTCCAGTACCAGGTGTAAATGGTAAAAATATCATGTCACAGGAAAGACAAACTCAGGAAAGACTTGTCTTCGATTACAATGCGAGGGTGACTTATTCACAGCTGAACACAAAATGCTTCACAGCATCACAGAGCAGCTGAGGTCAGAAGATACCTCCATCTGGTCCAGCCTCAAGCAGGACCACCTAGAGCCCAGGAAATCCAAACAGCTTGTGAAAACCTCCAAGGATGGAGACTCCACAACCTCCCTGGGCAACCTGTGCCAGCGCTCTGTCACTCTCACAGTGATAAAGGGTTTCCTGGTGTTCAGAGGGAACCTCCTGTGTTCCAGTTTGTGACCACGGCCTCTGGTCCTGGCTCTGGGCACCACTGGAAAGAGCCTGGCTCCATCCTCTTTGCACCCTCCCTTCAGGTATTTCTAGACATTGAGGAGATGCCCCTGAGCCCTCTCTTCCCCGGGGTGAACAGTCCCAGCGCTGACAGCCTTCCCTCACACTTCCTTCTTCGTCTTGGTGGCCCTTGGTCGGGCTCTCGGGGCTCTCTCCGAGCGGTGAGCCCAGCACAGGATGGCATCGCGGCCGCTCCCAGATCCATCACCGACTGGGTAAAGCGTTAAGCACAAACCACAATTAACGGGTTTTTTTTGAACTGTAGGACTTGATAGCAGGCACCCGGGAATTTTATCAGCTAAGGAAGATGCCGAGCAATTAGCAGTCAATAAATACTAAGGGTCTACGCCAGCTCCGGGAGCAGAAATCTGAGGCCGTTTATGAAAAGGAAGCGGCTGTTTCAGGTCAGTTGGTTCCCGTAGGCGAAATCCCAGCGGTGCTGCCACGGGACACAAGGAGCAGGCAGTAAAGCGGCAAGGAGAAAAGCCACGAGCGCCTTTCTAGAAGACGCGTTTGGGTGAGAAAACGTTAAAAGAGAAGCGCGGCTCTTCGTAAGGCGTGCGGGGCCCGCGGGACAGGCCCGTGAGGCGCCTCCTGCCAGGGCGGCAGGAGCCACCCCCGAGGGGGAGGTGGGCACCGGCGCACACGCCCCGGCCGCCGAGGCGCCGCCGCGGGCGGGGGAGGCCGGGCCCGGCGGGGCGGGGAGGCCGCGCCAGAGGCTCCCGGTGCGGCGTTGGGGGGGGGCGGTCCGCCGTGCCCCGGCCCGGCCCCGCCCCGCCCCCGGCCCCGCCCGCCGCCGCCATGTTGCGGCCGTTGGTGCCCGGTGCGGGGTGAGGCCTGCGCGGGGCCCCGGCGGCGGCGGGGCCCTCGGAGGAGCCGCCTGCGTGGGTGAGTGTCGCCCGCCCGCCCGGCCGGGCCTGGCCGCGCCGGGGCCCGCCCCTCCCGCTCGCCCTCCGCCCTCCCCGCGCCCTCCCGCCGGCCGGGCGGGTGCTGCCGCCCCGCGGGCAGGGCGGGCGGCCCCGCCACCGGCAGCCGGAGCCCTGCGCGCCCGCCAGCCCTGCCCGCCGCACTGGCTCTTCCGGCCCGCGGGGCGCCCGCCGCCTGCCCCCCCCCCCCCGCCCTCGGCCGGGCCCCCGGCGGCGGCCCCGGGCACGGCTCCGGCCCCGGCCCCCGCGGCGGCTCGGCCCGGCCTGGCCCAGCCTGGCCCGGCGGCGCCGGGACAAACTAACTTCGACGGGGCTCGCCCACGTGCGGCCGGGGGCGGCGGGGCCGGGCCGGGCTGTCAGCGCGGGGGGGGGCGGCAGGGCCCGGGCGGCGGGGGGGCGGCGGGCCGGGGCGGCCCCCGGGCCTTTGTCTCGGGTGGGTCGCGCGTGGGGACGGCGTGGGCTGGGGGGAGGGGGCGGCCGGGCTGCCCGGGCTGGGCCCCCCCGCACCCCCCCCGCAACCCCCTCGCACCGTTCCTCTGGGACGCGCCGCGCTCCCGCACGGGCTTCCTGAAACTTTAACGGGTGTTAAAGCGCCGGCTCCCGCTGCCGTTTGAAGCCCCCGGCTTAATCTGCCACCGGCAGCGGCTTCCCCGTTCCCGTGCCCTCCCCGCAGGCCTGACAGCCCCTGGGCCGCCGCTTCCCGCGCCGCCTTGCCCGCTGCCGGTTGGGGTGCGCTCCCCGCGCTTCCTCGGCCCCCCCGACACCCCCGAGCCTTTCCCTGGCAGGCGATCCCTGCCCACCTCTGCCTGCGCCCCTCAGAACAGCCCTGGGCAGGTGTTGGCCCTTGTACCACACTCCCGTACTGCAGATTTATCAGTACTGACTATTGTTATTTTCCTTTATTATTTAACTCCAGTGTAATTGTGTGTTCGTGCTTTCCTATTAGGTGGCAATCCTGAACCTTCTCCTTGAGCAGCATGGTATGTGCTGGTTTGAAAGCTGCAGAGGAGCCGCTGCAGACCTCTGAAAGTCCCCAGCAATAACACTGCTAGTGCAAGGTTTGTCTGGTGCGTGTGTGGGACGCTGGTCCTGGGGTGCCTCCTGCCTGTCTGCAGAGTTTTGAAGCTTAGCCACAGCCCTGGGCTTTCACATACTACCTCAAGCGAGTTCATGGGGTTTTTTTTTTTGGGTGGTTTGGAGTCCTCTAGGGTGAGGTTGGTTTTGCACCTTGAAATATATGCATTCTACTCTGTAAGTCCTTCTCTGCTTATTTTATTCACCTCTTCTGTTGCTTTGCAAATCTCCACCCCATGTTTTCATAGGCAAGTAGAAAGGAAAATTGGAGTCCAAGCTTGGGTTCCAAGGCAAGTCCTTTGCACAGGAAGGATGGAGTAAGGATGAAGGTCTTTATTTTCAGCTCTTCATGCAAGCTAGTTTCCAGAAGGCTTTGACATAATTTCCTTTAATATACTTTTTCTGTTTGTTATCTGAGAACAGAAATAAATGGTGTTCAGTCAAAATTTTAAATTTGTGTCATTGAAAAATCACTTCTATTGGCAAGATACTTGGTCTTCTCTAGAATCTGGGTCCAATTTTGCTTTATTTTGAGAAATTGTAGCTTTGTGTATGACACATTTAAGATGCAGTTTTGTGGAGAAATACTTGGGTAGAGACTTGTGCTCTCATAATAGCAAAGAGCATAAACTAGTCTTTTATAGAACTTGAAGATGTACATGAAAAAAACCTTGCATTTTCAGAAGCTTTCAAGAACAGCATATTTTGTAATGCTGCAGATACCCTGGATTTATTTTGTCTTGTATTTTAAAACACTGCTGCCTCCAAAAATGTGGATAGGTGTTCAAGAGTGACAACGGAAGAGTCAAGAGTGATTGGCAAGCTCATCTTTATCTATATAAAACTTGAGCATTCCAAGTTATGGATGAAATGTCTTCCTTGTGTGCCAGAAATTTTGGGAGCTGAGTAGTGCCTAGCTCTCTCCCAGCTGGCACAAGTTTTCCCACCCAAAGGAAGAGGAAGTTTCGGGTCTACACTCTTTGCCAACTGCAGTAATCTGTGATGTTTCAGAAGCCCTTATCAAGTGCTGTGGTGATGTGAAGCGTATGGATAATCTTCTGGGCTTCCAGGGACTTGATGTGCAGCTGCTCTACCTTGCTGAGGGATGTGATTGTAAATTATTGTACAGCCCTCTGTGGACATTAATATTTGTGGTTTAATTTAAGAACAGGAACAAGTTTAAGCTAAACCACAGCGAGCCACTCTTAAACCAAGTAAATCTCCATAGAGTGTTTTGCAGGAGGTTAACCAAAGCAACACCTCCGGGGCTTGTCTGTAGGCATGGCTGAACTAAAGCTCAATGACCAGTACATCCTCTTGTTCTGTGCTGAAGTGATTTCTCCTGGCCCAGCTCTGTAAATTGTTCCCTATATCAGCAGTCTGGCAGGAGGGATTGCCCTTGATTTGGTTTTAATGTCACACTTGACAAACTTTTAAACTCAATTGTAAATGATGAAAGCAGCCTTAAATTGGTGGCCTTTTAGCAAGGTATCAGGCAGCTTCTTTCTCTCCCTGCGCCTTGTCCCAGGGTGGCCCTCTCTGCCCACACCTCTGCTCCCAGCAATCCCCTCTCCTCCTGGTCTCTTGCCATCCTCCCCCTCTCCCTCGCTTGCCACTGGCTTAGGCAGCGCTGATGCAGCCCAAGTCAAGTGCGTGTGGCAGGACTTACCTGGCCTGTGAGTGCTCCTTGCTGAGTAGGAACTGGTGCTCTGCTAGTTGAATTGAAGCTCTTTGGCTTTTTTTTTTTTTCTCCCTTCCCTGCATACAGCATGCATCAGTTCACATAAATTTGGGGTTTAAATGGAACATGTATTAAAATAATGGCTTATTAAATATTTGGGAAGTCTATATATTGAACCAGCTTGAAAATATTTTTTGATTAAATGGGAAAACTGGTATCCCTGACAGTAATGAGCACAAATGTTCAAGTAATTCTGTGCTGTCAGTTTTCATTATGCATCTCATCAGAGCTTGATTATTGCTGTCGTAGGTCTCTATGGTGAGCGTCTAAGTCCCCACTTCCCTTCTGGAGGGCTTATAAAGAGAGAGCTGGCTGGAAACATCATTTCTTGTTACAGTTTGGATATGATCCTTTATTCTGTCTTTGGGCAGTTTTGCCTCGCATTGTTACCTAATTAAGGATTGCCCCTGTTTCAAATAAACCCTGCTTGGTTTACCATGCTTTGAGCTGTTGTATTGAAATATTTACTGGAGACTTCTATTATTTAAGTTGCTTTGGGTAGGGAGTCATCTCACTTTTCAGGCCTGTTTCTCTTGGGTCACCTGTTTACTGCTGACTTTTTTTCCTTGAAGGAGGACTGAATTCTTCAGATGTGACAACCTGTTGATAAATTTGCAGTGATTGTTGCCTATTAGCTCTAAAAAAAACCCCCAAGAAACCAGTACTAATGTACTTCTGAATCTTTTGTTGAGGCTCATGAAAATGGCTGCTTTTGGAGTACGAATCATCTGACAAGTTGTCCCCTGCATGAGCTTGGTGTCACTTAAAAGGTCATGTTTGAACCAGCTTTGTTCTCGGGGGATCCTGGGAGAAGGGGATGCTGTCTCCCACCATGTTGCTCGAAGCACCAGGAGCAGCTTGGCCCACAACCTGGAGAGGGTGGGTTGTGTTGCAGGACAGGAGCGAATCACTCCTGTCACTTGTCACCTGCCCCTGCCAGCTCAAGCAGAATGGGACCTGAGCTTCTGCTGATTCTCCAGGGGCAGCTAGGGCAGGAGAGGTCCCTTCCCTGTGATGCACTGCAAAATGGTACAGTTCTGTAAAAAGCTGGGTTAATATCTTTGCGTATGAACAGTCAATCTTGGAATAGTTAAAATGGAAGCTGAAGTGTCTGCTGCTGCAGATGTTTCTTACCTTCGTACCCTGCTGCATTAGCATTTTGGGCAGTTGTGGGTTTTGTCAGATAAGGTGTTTATGCAAATGAGTCTTACAAAGCTTGTCCTTGGGGGAAATGTACCTGACAAAGTATCTTTTTGCTTTTAATTGTAGCTTTCATCATGGGGGACATGAAAACCCCAGACTTTGATGACCTCTTGGCTGCTTTTGACATCCCTGATCCAACTAGCCTTGATGCCAAGGAGACAATCCCATCAACTGGGGAGGAGAATGAGAATCACCTGAAGTCATCGGGAATCTGCATAGATGAGAATGTGGCCTTAACCCACTCTTTGCCTCCATCCGATGCTCCTGTTGTGAGTGTGATTGTGAAGAACACGAGTCGTCAGGAGTCCTTTGAAGCAGAAAAGGAGGGGAATCACCTCGGGACTGGTCTGTTACACAATGGGTTTCGTGGGTCTGATCTGCCATCGGAGGCCCACGCTTTAGTGCACAATTATGGCAAGTTTGAGTCAACTTTCATTAATGGCGACAGCTCAAGAAGTTACTCTGATAAACTGGACCAGTCCAAGTCGGAGCCTTTGCCAACATTTAGTCAGTTTAGCCCGATTTCCAGCCCTGAACCAGAGGACGCGTTCAAAGAGAACAGTATTGGTGATAAACCCAAACATGCCCAAACTCCGTATTTTCCACCACCTTCAGTGTATATACCGACAGGAGCTTCAGTACTGGATCATCTTAGGAAGGTACCAGAACCTGAATTAAGCATGTTTGATCAATACTGTAAAAAGGAACAAAAGATGGAAATCCACTGCCAGCCAGAGAATAGGCTGGAAATGAGCAGGAGAGAACAGGACAAAGCAGCAGAGAGGTTTGCGGAGTCAAGCAAGGACTTGGTAGATACCAATAGCTTTCTTGGAGAAGGCTTGGTGTTTGGAGACCTCCCTCACAACAATTTAGGAGAAAGTAAGGGGTCTGTGCCTGAGCTGAACATGTCTTCATCAGTACCTCCTCGCCAGAGGTTAAAGCCAGCTCATTCAAAGTTGTCATCCTGTGTGGCGGCACTAGTAGCTCTTCAGGCCAAAAAGGTTGCGTGTATCCCAAAAGGCGATCAGCCAAGTCTTACCAAGGAGCCTGGTCCTTTCAAGGATGGGACGAAGGGAAGTCCAAAAATGCCCAAGTCACCAAAGAGTCCCCGAAGCCCCTTAGAGGTGGTAAGGAAGGCCAGCAAGCAGCCTGAGAGTCCTCGAAGCGTGTGCAGCGACAGCAGCGGGAAAGGCTCTCCTTCCATGGCAGCTGGCTCTCCACCAGCCATTCCCAAAGTTAGAATAAAGACTATCAAGACATCCTCTGGTGAAATTAAAAGAACTGTAACTAGGATTTTGCCAGAAAATGACGAGTTGGGCAAATCTTTGGAAGAGTCGCCTGTGGAAACCTCATCTGCTGAAGAGTTTATCAAATCTTTCCCATCACCTGATACTAGTGCAGTTATGGAAAGTGAGGCTAGCAAGAATTCAACCAAAAATGGGGCTGCTGTGGCTATCCAGCTGTCAAACGTAACAAGCCCTTACGCAGACGGTGTGAAAGCAGATATTGTTTCAAACAGCACGTGTGCCGTGTCCTTATCTCCACTGCCAAACTGCAGCGGCGGTGCCATAAAAGTAGGTGTGAAGCGACAGCAGCAGGGTATTGTGGTGCAGCCGTCCAACGTGACCACCTCCAGCCTTCTTCCCAAAGCCGTGCACTTGGCAAATCTCAACTTAGTCCCACACAGTGTTGCTGCTTCTGTTACGGCCAAGTCATCCACACAGAGGCAGAATCAGCCTCAGGTGACACAGATGTCTGTGCCGCTGGTGCACCAAGTCAAGAAAGCTGCTCCCGTCGTCGTGGAGGCGTTTAATAAAGTACTACACAGTGCCAATCCAGTGCCAATATATACTCCAAACCTTAGCCCTCCGCCTGACACCAGTATTAATTTACCTGCCTCAGGGTATTGTTGCCTGGAATGTGGGGACTCATTTGCCTTAGAGAAAAGCCTGACTCAACACTATAGCAGACGAAGTGTTCATATTGAAGTCATGTGCACTCAGTGTTCAACTATGCTACTTTTTTTTAATAAGTGTAGCTTGCTTAAACATGCAAGAGATCATAAGAGCAAAGGATTTATCATGCAGTGTTCTCAGCTGCTAATGAAACCAATTTCCTTAGACCAAATGTTTTCACCTACAAGCTCTTCAGCCTCTCTGTCTCCTCAGACTTTGCACTCACCCTCTCCTTCCCGCAAGCCCAGTGCTGCTTTGGGAGGTGGGGTCGGAATTTCTGCTAGCGCTCAGCCAGCCTTGCCTCTTTATACGGACCCATTGAGACTAATCCGTCATGGACTTAAGTGTTTAGAGTGTAACAAGCAGGCGCAGGATTACGTTGCTTTAGCAGCTCATTACCAGAGAACCTCAGAAGATAACGAGAGACTGGTAAGTTGTCATTTTAATGTTATTAGTTAAATCTCTCTGAGTTTAAAGAGATTGTCCTCCAGGGGGAAAAGTAGGCATCGTAGTGGCAAATCAATCTCTTTGCCTTAAAATGTGTTTGTGGGGAGGATTTGGGACAAGCATGAGCCCAGATGTGTGCACATGAAGAGACGCTCAGTGTTGGTTTTTTTGCCCTCTTGTTTACCTTTTGCCAACAAAAAGAGGGTAGTAAGGAGACTCTGGAGATCCTAGAGCATTGAAGGAAGGTGTTGGAGATCAAAGATCACTTGGATGAGGCATGCACAACTGCTGTAGGGGAGGACCAGTGCAGCATTACCTGAAACAGGTTTTTGTGCTCTAAGCGTGGTTAGAGGAGATCTGACACAATTTAATTTTATCTTTCCTAGAACTTGTGCCAGAATTTTCCATGTAACACTTTGAACATTGGGTGCTGTTTTTACTGTTAGTGTGATAAAGTGTATATTGGGACAGGACTGGCTGAGAGGGAAGCAGTGTAGTATGTGGGGTGGAAGGCTATTTTTGGCTATTTTTGTCCTTTAGGTGGGAGAGGGACAAGTCAGTGCCATGTTTCCATAGGAGGGCTGAACAATCTTGTTAGTGGCTTCCTGTCTTGTTCCAGTGCTGCCCTGCTTGGATCTCCACTGCCTTCGCATATCTCCCTCGTAGGTGCAGATGGGGGAGTCTGAATCCCCTTTGAAACTCCAGCTTAGGTTTCTACTGATGAAGAGGAGGAGATGCTCTTCGTTGGGTGCCAAGACTTTGGTTTTGTTTTTTATTTTTGAAGATACAGTCAATCCTGTTTAAGTATAAACCAAAATGAAGTTGAACAGGAGGAGGAATCCTTTCTCCTTATCTCTTTAGATGTGAAAGCTCTCCACGCTGGTCTGGCTGCCAGCAGAGCTGGCAGGCCCCCAGGGCAGTCCCCTCTGTAAGCTCCATGAATGAGGACTCCATGCCAACATGAGACATTTGGGGAGATGACTGCCAGTCTCTGCCATGGCCATTGTAGTACCTGCATGCTCCAGAGCCTCCCTCTGCTTGTTAAGTGGCTTGCAGGAGAATTGAGGTTGCTGTGGTACAGTTTAGATGCTTTGTTAACTTTCTCTTAAATTCATCATCGAAAAAAAATAAAAAAAGGATTATGCCTGAATGGTTTTTATGCCATGAAAAATGGTGAGGCCAGAAGGGATCAGCGCAGCCACGTAATCATGTTTCTTGCCTGAGGTAGACCAGTGAGCACTGCACTCTGTCAACACTGTAACTTATTTTTCAAGTATAATACATTTTTAGAAAATGTCAGCAGTCTGGAATTAAAACCTTCAGGTGAAAGGGGTACAGAGAGTGCTCCAAAGTGAGCTAAAATGTTAATCAGCTGCATTAAAAATGTATTTCCTATTTTTGTTGTGGAATTATCAATTCAAGAGCTCCTTAAAGAGAGAAGAAATGTCTGATAGTAAATATTTTTAGCTTGTAATGAAATAATTTATTCTGTACCTTAACCAAAAAAAGAGTTGCTTCAAGTTACGTCTGCTAGATGTGAGATTATTTTTGTATTTTTCTGAATAGAAGCATTGGGAAAAACAGGAAAAAGAGGCAACATTAGAGCTTGTAAAACCATGTCCTCCTTGTTTGATCTTCCCATGTTTGTACTCAATGGGATGCATGCATTGCTCTGGAAGTCCTTTTCCAGTGTATCTGCTGTCCTCCAGACTGCCCTGTGGTGCTCCATGCTGTTCCTGGAACATCTGTTTCAGCAAAGCTATTACATTTCTAAAGGAAATAAGAGTTGTGCCCATATGCCTGTAATTGTGTGCCTCCAGATTTAGCAGTAGCTAATGGAAACCATCCCTCTGCCTTCTAGCAGTACCCAGGGTATTTGGTGTCCCTGGGCTGAGCAGTAAAAGGATGGGTGAGATCCAGTGGTCTCACAGGGTCCCTGCACGGATGGGTGCCGCGGTCCAAGGCAGAGGGCGTGTGCTGGAGTGTCTTGACATCATGTGTCTCTCGAGTAGCACGCTGTGTAGCTCCCATCAGTAACGAGGCATGAGAAGCTGAAGATTTTGCATTATCAGGGGCATTAATGAACACAAGTGAGTCTGATATGAAACATGGTGTGAGAAGGAGGTAGGTAAGGCTGCTGGACTATGCATCATAAACTCCTGGATAGGAAAACATCAACCGGCCAAGCCCATTCTGAGAAGGTGCTGTCGGTATCCCTGACTTTGCATTAATGAAGCTAATTTCTTGGGTAGCTATTTCTATTTTGATCAGAAAAAAGAGGAATGTTGGTAGAAGCTGGAGATGATCAAGTGACTGATTTCACAAACCATTTCGTAGGTGGTAGAAGTGGTTGAAAACTGGTTTCCATCTCCAGAGTTGCACCAGGTCATTCATTTTTTGGGGGCAGTGATAGAAATATCATTGCTGAGGAAAGCATTGATATAACACACCTGTATTCAAAACGAATCATTCAGTGCCCCCAGTAATGGATCAAAACCACTGTGTCCGCACAACAAAAGGTGTTGATTTATATACTGGTATTTCTTATTTAAAAAAAAAAAGGGTACAAAACCAGTAGCTGTGTACCTGTGCTTGATCCAGAGCTTGCTGCAGGACAATCTGCCAGGATGCAGAGGTGGTACTAATCGTTGTGAGAAAGCTCAGACATGAACCATATCCCCAGATCTCAAGAGACTAATTATCTAGTATTTATCATAATTCTGCACATTTGAGCAAAAAACGGTGTGTATTTCTTCCTCCATACCTGATGTTTTTCTCACTGTACTGAAATACTGGTTTAGAAGCAACTGTATGAGGTGGGGGGGAAGAGATTGTTATAATTTCTTAAAGCTAACAAAAAATTGCCCTCTAGTATTTTGGAAATTTTTTTAGTTTTTAATTTCTTACACAATCCCAGAATTTGGACACAGAACTCTTTGCCATACCTCCTTGAGAAAGTATGGAGTATCTTGATACTTTCTGTATAAAGCTATGGCTTGATTTATGCCTTTTAAAGAGCCTCGAGAAGTAGAAGGGCAGGTCCCCACTGTATTATGGCCTAAACATTATAATTTATGACTATTCAGGTGCCTGATACCAGGTTGTCCCAAAAAAGAGGATTCTTAGGAAGGATAGGTGGATGTATAAGGGAAAGAGTATCTTTGGCTGAACACAAAGGGTAAAATGATTTATCTGCAGCACCTGGATTCGTACTAGAAGACATACTGACCTATGGAAGATAAGCTAGGTGGATTTTTGATCAATGTTCTTGGAAGCTCTTCTGTTAAATGACATCAAATCTGGATTATTAACCATGAAATGCATGTCTAACATGACCATAAATTGAGAAACTGAGCAGGCTTTGAAGTGCTCAGTTACAGTGCTTTTAACTCAAACACCTTTTAGACCTGATATGGAATGGGTCTGTCACCTTGTTAAGAAGGAAGGGTTGTTCCAACAGGGTTGGTGAAGGAAAGAGCGAGCAGAAAAAAGACTTATTTTTCAATATGATGTTTTCAGTTATCCAGAAGGTGAAAAACAAGAAAACTGTGGTAAGAGTCAGGGATGATTGGATGGGAGAGGAGGAACAACCTAAGCCGACTGCTCCATGAGAAAACTTATCCTGTATTGGTACTTAAGATTTCTCACTTTAGTTGGAGTTTCTTACCATGACTTTGTGAATTACTTTGACATCTTCATGTTTCCCATAGCTGTTTAAAAAGTGATTGTTGTTTTCTGTTTGTTTGTTCCAGTTGGTGGCTTGGGAAATACTTGGTCTTAAGTTTCTGAATGGCCTTGGGTAAAGTCCATAGTAATAGGACAGATAACGGGTAAATAACTTTCCTAGGTGTGGCCAAAATTAGAATGAGTGGCTGGGTCACAGTTGTTTTGGAAGAAGGAAGAAAGATAGAGATGTGGTGTGGACAGCAGGGAAAGGAGATTTGGAGCAAGTGAGAGGAAGAGAGGGGAATGATACTGTGGTTGAGAAGGTAGAGTGGAAAGACCTATAGAAAAATGATTGAGATCTTGACCTTAATATTACATTTTAGATTTGTGGCAGCTCCATTGATTGCACTTGTTCAAAGTACAGCAGGGAAATCCTACCTGGATTATTTCTATATTATTTTTTATGTAGAATATGCATAAGATGAAAACTGTTAATCTCAGCCAGATACCACAGTGGGATCTCTGTGGTTTACGGTGAGGATACAGGGTTTGCAAATTGTGAAGCTAATCCACTTTAGAAATAGAAAGAACTGGATTTACTGCATGTATGTTTTGAGTGGATCCTCCTAATGGATCAGAGTTACTTTGCTTTTTTTTTTTTTTGAGACTAGCGAGGCCAATTTTGCAGTATTTGCAAGTTTGTGAATCAAGTTGCTCAATGGGATCTGTTTACTGCTTTTTGATCGCAGAAGAAGAAGAAAGCAGTGTGTAAATTTGCATATCTGGTAGGTTGGATTTTGTTCAAGCTAAAAGCTGTGTTGCATATAGGTGTTGTGCTTGTCCAGATGTTCAAAAGGTGATAGCAGATGTTCTGTGTAACTTCAGGTCTGTTTGGTTTGACTACAGTGGTTCTAGAGCAAGATTTTTTTTTTGGGGGGGGGGGGCAAGGATAAATAGGTGTAGTTTATGCCAAATTAATCTGATATACATCTTCTGTAATTCTTTTTGGAGCAGAGAAATGAGTAGATCCTAATCTCCTTGATGTTCAATGGGATGGCTGTTAGAGTGCCATGTGGGGAATGGCTGTACAGGAGAAGTTGAATTATGAGGTTGGAACAGAATCAAGTAAAAGGGAGGTAACTGCAACTGGGAACAGGTTGCTTGTAAGACCTCCCAAGGGATGTCTTTAGCATACCTCTGCAGTTAATGTGTATATTAAGGACCTTGGAGGATGACTGTGTAGATAAAATTTGTTGAACCAGCAGGGTAAGAAATAATGGAAAATTGGGAATGTTTTACAGGAGGACCTAGATGATCTTGGAAACCAAGTAGGAATGGGATGAAGCAACTGAAAAGCAGGATGCATGTGTTTGGTCACAAGAAGACTGAATAGCCAAGATAACTTGTGCAGGGGATTTATGTTAACCTGCAGTACTAGTCAGGTTGCATTAATACTCCCTGTCACTGCTAGAAATAACCAGACTGGAGAAGTGTATTTTATTTATCAGGTATAAACTGGAATAAGTGAGGGAAGAATAACCAGAGAAATGGAAAGGTGATCTTGTGAGGGGAAATTAAAAAACCTTGATGAGTTTTTAGTTTGGTGAAGACCTGGTAAATTAGGGTGAGTCTCTTTCAGTACTGAAACAGACACAGCATTAAGGTGAGGGTTGTAGCACCTTTTTTTCCACCAGAAACTAGATGTGAAAAAGAGAGTTTCCTGTGCTTGCAGGGATTGCCCTGGAGAGTTTGTCAGCGTCACACAGGTTTTTTGTAGCCTTTTCAGGGCTGGGATCAAATTACAGGAGATGAACAAAACCCATGCACCTCCTGGTGCTTTTCCTTAAAGAGTGAGAGTGGATACACTTTGTATCTGCTGTGATGTTTATAGAAAAGAGCTTTTTAAATTTAGGGGCAACAATGATGCAAGAACAGACTGAAATAGATTTACACCAGAAATTGGAGGGCGGTCTGTAATCATCAGAGGAGTGAATTCTGGAAGAGGTTTGCAGCAGAAGTAATGAAAAAGACACAAACTGGTTTTGAGATGGAGCTTTTTTTTTTTGTAAGGCCAGACTAATGCACAATAATATGTGCAAGAATTCAGAGTGCTTCCTGACCCTCTTGGGCATAATTGTCCATCTACTGGTAACCAGAGATGTTTCATACTATTTTTTTTTTCCTTTTTTGACTTGACCACCCAAAATCCACCAAGGTAGCTAGGAACTTCAATAAAATACAAAATGTAAACTAAGGACCTCTAAATTTTCTTGCACCTTTGTGCCTTTGTTCTCTCTCTTTTTCTTCTGTCATCCTTTATTTGTCCAATAAGAATTTTTCAATGAGTGGTGACGTATCCTGTTTATGCACCACCTACACTGGAGTCATTTAAAAGGAATTTTATTGCTGCCTTTTCTTTTTCTTCTTCCTTCTCCCTCTTAAATCAATGCTTTATAATTTATTGGCTAAAACTTGCCAGAAGCTAGTAGGACCACATGCTGTACTGGTAATTTCCCAGCAGCAAAGTAGCATGCAAGAAGGACAGCAGCCATATCTTTGCTGTTTTTGCCTCTTCCTTCTCTCTGCCCTCCTCCCTTCCCTGCATGTTTTAATTTAGAAAACAAGAGGACTGAAAATCAACAAAAATTCCCTTGTCTCTGTAAAGCACTGTTTTCTCCCTCTCCGAAACCAAGGGTGATTAATACAGTTCTTAGGTACTAGCAAGGACAGATTTTGTTTTATATGGAAATTTTTCCCCTGGATTTTGTAGAAGCAAAAAGGATGGAGGATGTTATGATGAAAGCATGTTGAGGGAATGGAGCTCCAGGCAGGGATTGCTGAGAGCGCAGACAAAGAGATGAGTGGCAGGATAGGAGCTAGAGCCTGCACCCTGAGGCCAAAACAGAGCATCTGGATGAGGAGGAGGAGAGGCTAAGGAGGAAGAAAAGATAGGGTGTGGCTCTGTAGTTTAAATCAGTGTGTGATCTGCTGCCACACCAGGCAACCACCCTTTCCTCCTCCCCCACCCACTCCTGCTCCTGCTCGCCAGGCCCTGGTGGTCCTGCAGCCCCCGGGGGACTGAGACCAATGGAGGAAGAGAGAAGTGAGCATGGGTGCAAATTGGGGGCCAAGATGTGGCTGAGAGCAAGGAGGGGACAGCTAGAGACAAAGGCAGAGTCTGTCTCGGGTAGGATGAAAACTGAGGCTGGAAGCTGGTATCTTCTGACACCAAGAGGAAGGCTCCTGCTCCCCTGTTCCTCTTCCATGTGAGCACCTATGATGCTGCCGAGGGCAACCTGGAGAATATCAGAACTGACTGCAGAGCTCTGGGGGTGATGGGCAGGGGCTTGAGAGCCCAGGTAGTAGTCTGCTCAGTCCTGTCAGTGAGGGGAAACAGTGTGAGGAGGAGGTGGCCCTCTGAAGTCTCTAATGCTCATGCATGGAGCATGGGGAATAAACACAAGGAACTGGAGATCTGTGTGCAGTCATAGGACTCTGATCTTTTTGGCATCACAGAGAGGAGGTGGGAGGGCTCACATGACTGGGGTGTTGTGATGGAGGGACACAGGCTGTCTGGGAAGGACAGGCCAGGAAGACAAGGAGGGGGAGTTGTTCTCTATGCGAGGCAGCAGCTGGAGTGCCTGGAGCTCTGCCTGGGGGTGGGTGAGCAGCCCCCTGGGAGCTTATGGGTCAGGATGAAAGAGGTGGCTGGTGTAGGTGATGTTGCAGTAGGTGTCTGCTATAGGCCACCTGACCAGGAAGAACAAGTGGAAGAAGCTGCCTGCAGACAGTTGGAAGCAGCCTCACATTGACAGACCCTGGTCCTCCTGGGGGAGTTCAACCAGCCTGATGTGCTAGTGGGACATCCCAGCAGGATGTAAACAATCCAGGAGGTTCCTGGGCAGCATTGATAACAACTTCCTGAGCCAAGTGATAGGGAAGCCAATGAGGGGAGGTGCTCTGCTGAACCTCATACTTGCCAACAAGGAAGGGATCACTGGGGATGTGAAGGTCAAATGCAGCCTTGGCTGCAGCAACCATGAGGTGGTGGAGTTCAGAGTCCTGAGGACAAAAGTCAGTATCACAATACTGGACTTCAGGAGAGTAGACTTTGCTGGCCTCTTTAGGGATCTCCTTGAAGTAGTCCTGTGGGATAAGGCCCTGGAGGGAAGAGAAGTTCAAGAAGGGAGGTTGATATTCAAGGGCCATCTCCTTCAGGCTCAAGAGTGGTCCATCCCAACAAACACCAAGTCATGAAAAAATGCCATGATGCCTGTGTGGATGAGCAAGGAGCTCTTGGCAGAGCTCAAAAAGGGAGTGTACAGAAGATGGAAACAGGAACAAGTAACCCGGGAGGAATGTGGAGGCACTATCTGGGTATACAGGGATGATGTAGAAAAGCCAAAGACTACCTGGAATTGAATCTGGTAAAGGATGACAAAGGCAACGAGAGGGGTTTTTTTAAGTAGATAAGTAGCAGAAAAAAGACTAAGGAAAATGTGGACCCACTGCTGAATGGGGCAGGGGACCTGGTGATGCAGGACGTAGAAGAGGCTGAGGCACTGAACACCTTCTTTACCTCAGTCTTTACTAGTAAGACTGGCCTTCAGGGATCTGAGGACTTGGAGACCAGCAGGAAGGTCTGGAGCAAGATGTGTCCTTGGTAGAAGATCAGGTTAGGGAATACTTAACGTGGACATACACAAGTCCATGGATTCTCATGAGATACACCCATGACTGCAGAGGGAGCTGTCAGTGATGCCACTCTTGATAATCTCTGAATAATTATGGTGATTGAGAGGTACCTGAGAACTGGAGGAAAGCAAATGTCACTTCTTTCTTTGGAAAGGGACAAGAAGGAGGATCTGAGGAAGTACAGGCTGCTCAGCTTCACCTTGTTCCCTGGGGGGGGTGTGAAGAAGCAGCTAATCCTGGGAGCCATTTCCTGGGACCTTTTGAAAAACATGAAGGTGATCAGGTGTCCTGGTTTGAGCCCAGAGGGCAACCGAGCACCATGCAGCTATTCACTCACCCCTTCCCACCCAAGTGCTGGGAAAGAAAAAAATGAATCAAAAAGGCTCAAGAATCAAGATAAGGACAGGATAGGGTGTCCCACCCGTTATGGTCACAGTCAAAAGACAGGTTCCTTAGGGAAGAAAAAAGAACATCACTTTAGTTCAAACACTAACAAAACCAACACTTAACAGACAGAATGGGACAGGGAGAAGTGTTACCATATCTTAAAAACACCTGCCCCCATCTCTCCCTTCTTCCCAGGATCAGTTTTGTTCCCAATATTTCTTTCTCTTCACTGGGGCAGGGGATGGGGGGTGCAGTTAGTCTACTACTTCTTCCTGCAAGGGAGAGGGGGCAGCACCCTTCTGCATTCTTCCTCCTGCTCCACGTGCCATCCCTCTCATGGGAGACAGTCCTCCACAAACTGTCTCTGCCATGAGTCCTCCTGACAGGATGCATTCTTCTCAGGATGCTTTGGTATCTCAGGTGTGCATCACCCCCATGCGTTGCAGTCTTCCCAGTGCCAAACTACAACAGCAGGGGCTGCTGCTTCTCAGAGTCCTGGGGGTCCTCTGCAGGCAAATCTTTGTTCCTCTGGTGACCTCCATGGTGGCAGCCCTGACATCTCACCATGGGATACAGGGGGATTCTCTGCTCTGCTGCACCCTCCTCCTTTCTTCCACTGGCCTTGGTGTTTGCACAAATGTCCTTTTTCTAACTCCTGCTCACAAATCCCAATCCCCTCTCAGGTTCCTCTTCTTAAATACAGTATTGCGGAGGTGCAGCCACTGTTGCTAGTTGGCTTGTCCTTGGCCAGAGGTGGGTTTGTTCTGGAGCCAGGGGAGCTTTCAAGAAGCTTCTCACAGGGGCCACTGCTGTAGCCCCCTCCCCTGCTACCAAAAACCCTGCCACACAAGCCCAGCGCATTAGATCACCAAGGGGAGATCATGCTTGACCAAGGCAATAACCTTCTGTGATGAAAGGATTGCCTTGGTAGATGAGGATGGAGCAGTGGATATTGTCTGCCTTGCATCCAGTAAGGCTTTTGATGTTGTTTTCTTTATGATCCTCACAGAGAAGCTGATGAAGTATGGGCTGAATGAGCAGACAGTGAGGTGGATTGAAAACTGGCTAAATGGTTGGGCCTGGAGGGTGGGATCTGTGGTGTGAAGTCTAGTTGGAGGCCAGTAACTAAAGGACTACCCCAGGAGTCAATACTGAGTGCAATCACGTTCAATATCTTCTTTAATGATCTGGATAATGGGGCAGAGTGTACCATCGGTGATTTTGCAGATGACACAAAACTGGGAGGAGTGGCTGATAAGGCAGAGGGTCATGCTGGCACCTGGAGTGACCTTGACAGGCTGGAGAGATGGGCCAACAGGATCCTCATGAAGTTTAACAAGAAGTACAAGGTTCTTCCTGTGGAGAGGAGAAACCCCATGCACCAGTATATGCTGGGGGCTGCCCTGCTGGAAAACATGTTTGCAGGAAATGCCCTTGGGGTCCTGGTGGACACCAGGCTGACCATGAGCCAGCAATATGCCCCTGCTGCAAGGAGGACCCTTAGTGTCCTGGCTTCATTAGGAGGAACATTGCCAGAAGGTCAAGGGACATAATCCTTCTCCTTTACTCAGCACTGGTGAGGCCACACCTGGAGAGCTGTGTCTTTACTGGGTTTCCCAGTACAAGAGAGACATGGGCATACTGGAGATGGTCCAGTAAAGGGCCACAAAGATGATGAAAGTGCTGGACCGTGTCACATATGAGGAAAGGCTGAGAAAGCTGGGACTGTTCACCCCGGGGAAGAGAGGGCTCAGGGGCATCTCCTCAATGTCTAGAAATACCTGAAGGGAGGGTGCAAAGAGGATGGAGCCAGGCTCTTTCCAGTGGTGCCCAGAGCCAGGACCAGAGGCCGTGGTCACAAACTGGAACACAGGAGGTTCCCTCTGAACACCAGGAAACCCTTTATCACTGTGAGAGTGACAGAGCACTGGCACAGGTTGCCCAGGGAGGTTGTGGAGTCTCCATCCTTGGAGGGATTCAAAAGCTGTCTGGTCATGTTCCTGGACAACCAGCTCTAGCTGGGGGGGTTGGACCAGATAACCTCTGGAGCTCCTTTTCAACGTCAGCCATTCTGTGACTGCCCCTTGGGTGCCAGGCACTCATTAGATTGGCATAAACCAATCATGAAATCCCAGGAAGCAAGAACCCACTGGTAATGGTGGGGCCTGAGAGAGGCTGTTGGGAGGGGTGAGTGGAGGAGTTGAATGTATATCTTAGTTCTGGAGCTGGAGCTGAAATCTTTTAGTGTGGATTAGCAAATAAACAATCGGTCAATTAAGAGAATCAGTGAAAAGGCAACGTGATGGGTGATGATCATAGCAAAATGGCATTTGAACGGCTGTGGTACTGTCTTTGATGGGATGCAAGGCACAAAGAAGTGCAAGGTGAGAAAAAGAGGCAGAGATGGAAAGCTGCAAGATGTGCATCACCACTGACATGGGCAGAAGCCAACTCTGCAGGGTGGAGGGAAGACCAGAGGGCTTTAATATTGCCATCATAAGAAAGGAGAGGGGATGTACCATGTAGCCTTAGGGGCTACACCAGTGACTTGAAAGTGAGGATGTGAAAATGTGTTGCAACCTAATAAGTGATCATTTTAGAGACTGGGAGTTCAGATTTCAAGTCACAATGCAAGAGGCAAAGAGGTTTGTTGGTGGGTATGGTGGGTTGATCTTGACTGGCCACCGGATGCCCACGCAGCTGCTCTTACTCCCCCTCCTCATAGGCCCAGGGGAGAAAATAGGACAAAAAACTTGTGGGTTGAGATAAGGACAGGCAGATCACTTACCAGTTACCATCACAGTCAAAACAGACTTGACTTGGGGAAAATTAATTTAAATTGTTGCCAACAATTTAAATTGTAGCAGAGTACGATAATGAGAAATAAAAAGAAAGCTATATACACCTACCCCCTCCTTTCTTCCTGGGCTCAACTTTATTCCTGACTCTTCTACTTCCTCCCCCCAAGTGGCACAGGGGAATGGGGGTTGTGGTCAGTTTATAACACTTCATCTCTGCTGCACCTTCCCCCGCTCCAGTGTGGACTCCCACCCCCAGGAGACCATCCTCCATTAATAGCTCCATCGTGGGTCCTGCCCCTGGGCTGCACTTCCTCATGAACTGCTCCCGTGTGGGTCCTCTCCACGGGGTGCATCCTTCAGGCACAGGCTGCTCCAGCGTGGGTCCCCCAGGGGGTCACAGGACCTGCCAGAAAACCTGCTCCAGCGTGGGCTCCTCTCTCCATGGGGTCACGGGTCCTGCCGGGAGCCTGCTCCAGCGTGGGCTCTCCACTGGCTGCAGCCTCCTCCGGGGCACATCTGCTGTGGCCCTCCATGGGTTAGAGGGGGCCAACCTGTGTCACCATGGTGTTGATGAGTCTGTGGGGGAATCTCTACTCAGCACCTGGAGCACCTTCTTCACCAGCCTTGGTGTCTGCAGGGCTGTTTCTCTCTCGTCTTCTCACTCCTCTCCCAGCTGCTGCACAACACTTTTTACACTTTCTTAAATAAGTTATCCCAGAGGTGCTACCCTCCCTGCTGATGGGCTCAGTTTTGGCCAGTGGCAGGTCCATCTTGGAGCTGGTTGGAGTTGGCCCCATCCGACACAGGCGCAGCTTCCTGTGACTTCTCACAGAGGCCACCCCTGCTCCCAAAACCTTACCGTTTAAACCTAGTACAGGGGGTCAGAAGGAAAGATGTGGAAACTGAAATTCTTGAGATTACAGCTGACATCATAAAGGCAAAAGAGCTATAGAATGAGAAGCTTATTTGATGCAACATTGTCTAAGATCTGTGGTGCTAGTGTATTTTTCCATTGCAATTCCACTTTGTTTACTAAAACTGTCAAGTTTCTAGGTCTACACTGACAGTTTAACCAGGGATTTTTCCACTTACAGAAAAATGTATTTTATGTTTATTGAACAGCCTTGCTTTCCAGGGAATAATGTTTTAGTCCAATGCCTTATTTTATTGAGGCTTGAGCACCCTGGTGTCTTGGGATGATTTAGATGTTGGTCTTGGTGAAGGTCTGAGGAGGATCTATGTTTTGGAGTGTTGGGCTGTAAGCGAGGTGTAGGAATACAAATGAGAGTGAACAAGGTCAACAGAGGATGTGGGGTGCAGTGATGGGGCTGAGGATGAATAGATATGATAGGGAGAGGGGGAGTAAGCTGGGAGTAGCAGAAGTGACAGTGGATGGAAGGAGCTTCGGATTGAAGGGTGTCTTGTGGTCATGGCCTTTAGGCTGAAGGCCAAGCAGACTTCCTTAGTGGCTTTGGCTCCTTAGGCTGACATCTTAAAATAGGCAACTATAACCAAAGAAACAAAAACATCTTTGCTGTGCTTGGGTATGACATTGTAAGAGTATATAGGAGTTAATTATGATAAAGGTCTATGTTAGGGCCAAACTTGACACATATTCTGTCACTAAAGCTTGAACACATTGGTTTTAGGGTATCAGTTGGGTTCTAGATTTTTTGTCTTTAAATTAATAATCTTGAGTTTCTGTTGTAGTGGGTTTTTTATCTATAAATTGAACATGCTAATGCGATAATGCCTATTTTTTAAAGAGAGCCTGGGGAGGAGTATAGTTTAGTTATCACGATGGCAGCAAAAGAAATTCTGTTTGCCACTTTTCCTCATCCTGGTAAAATTTTGTGTAGCAGCATTGTAAGCTGTATGATTGAAATAAAAATCCTCCAAGCATCTGGATCTTGACTGTAGCATGGCCCAGCAGTTGTACTGGTGGGCGGTGGGGAAGGGAGCATGGAGTAGCAGAAATGAAGGTGTTCAGACCAGCTGCTACACGTGGGAGCATCTACATTGAAGGATGCAGGTTGCTGGCATCTATTCCAGTGAGGCAGTAAGTGAAAGCTAATGTGAAGTTAAAGGTTAACTTTAAGTAGTAATTTGCTGCGCTTTTTTTGTTGGTTTTTTTTTTTTTTTTTTTAAATAGCAGAATCATCCTGCTAATACCTAACTGCCTGCAGTCCTTTGGCTGCAGAAGTATCAGCTGCCCATGCAGCCCTGCCTAAAATAGAAAAATTAAAGCTTGCAAAAGGCTGAATTTGGGAAGGACTGGAGCTTTGGGCAGTGGGGGATCTTTGGTTTGAATATGTAAAGGACAAGCGTTCTTTAAAACATTTATATTCCAAAAATACCATTTCTGTTCCCCTCTAACTCTTTCACTTTGAGTCCTTAGTTGTTTTTTTTTTTTTTTGTAATTTAGACATTGTTAGGCTTATGAATTTTTTTCTCTTTCATAGCCCTGATCCCATGGCTTAGGGTCAGTGCAGCCCCATGTTTTTATCTGAAGCTGCATAACGATCATATCAAGGCAGACTCTTGTGGTCTGGGGGTGTCTCTCAAATAAACATGAACTTTATCAACATCTCTATAACAGCAAAGAAACACTAAAACCAATGTAAAGTTTTTTTGCTTGTGCTGAAGCCAGTTCCCTTTCCTCTTGCACATTGTAAGTGAAAGTAAAGTTTTGTGTCCTGAGTTAATCTTTCTGTGGTGCATTGGTGGGGATTGTGCCTTTGCTGCTCTCAGGCTTTATCTGAGCAAGAAAATTGGCCACAGGAATTTTGCAGTGATGCTTGCATGTGAGAAGATGGGAGCTTGCTCTGACTCTCTGATTCAGGGTGCTTTGCACTGCTGGTGGTTAGAAGAAAACATGCTCGTGAATGGATCAAATTTGATGCCGAGTTGTGTAGTCAGTCCTTTCAGTGAAACAGGTTAATGGTGCTGCCTCTACGCAGGCACTTCCCAGAGCATAACTGTGTGTTAACTATAAATTTCCTGATTTGCAGATACCTCTGTGGCCACAGGGTTGGGTTTAATAGATGAACTTTTTTTGGAGCGGTATGTTTTTTCAGCCTTCACTCTACTTCAGCAAGTATTTAAATTTTTTTCCCCTTCTGAAGAAGCTAATAAGTAAAAATGGGAATAAAATCAAGTATTCTGAAGTGGCTGAGCTTCTGAGCATTTGTGTGTGTGTGAATGTGACTTCTGGAAGAAGAGCCCAAATGAAATGTAGCAGGCAAACCGGAATTAAAGAAAACTTGTAATAAATAACTCTTGATTAAAGTGTAGGGTATGGGAGTATATGAAAAACACAGACATTACACAACTCAAAATCATATCCTGGTAACATGCTTCAGAAATAACTGACTAATGAATGTCTCAAATTGCTGCCAGACTTCTTTGAAAAGTCATGGAAAACTAGGAGAGAGATAAAAATGTGACATCTGGAACCAAGTTACAATTTCTCATACAAAGCAGAGGAGTTGCAAAAGAAAAAGCCGCTCCATCTCCAAGATCAAGCCTTCGGTGGGGGAGACCACACGCGGCTGCCCGCTTGCTCCTGACAAATGCAGCAGCTCTTGGCATAACATGGATGAGCAGCCCCTCCTGTATTACCCCTGGGCACGATTTCTGGCCTTGCATCTTCTGCAGGTGTTAAGAAAAGTATTAGCGTGAGCCTAAAGATGCCAGTTATAATTTCTTTCCCCTCCACTGAACCTTTTTCAGCTCTACTATATTCTGTGTTTGATTCAATGGAAAAATACAACCTGCCATTTTATTACCCAGTCACTCAGTCCTGTATGGTCTTTTTGCAGTTCTTCATGGTCAGCCCTTATGTGTAACATGCTGAGTTACTGGGTTATGATCGTCAATCTTTGCCATTGCACTGCTTGTTTCCCTTTCCCAGATACTTTGAGACTATTCTGAAGAGCTCAAATCCCATCAGAAATTTTGGGGACCTTCTTCTGTCAAAGAACCAACTGTTTATTCCTTTCTTCTAAACACTTAGTTATCCAAGAAAAACCCTTCCTCTCTTATGCTGTGGCAGCTTAGTTTCCTTAAAATCATTTAGTGAACAGTGTTGCAAAACCATTTTGGAAATCCAGGTAGCCTGACCCATCTGCCGGTCAGATCTTCCTTATCTACATGGTGGTTGACTTCTCTGGAGAGCTTGGATGGGTTCGTGAAGCGGGAAAACAGTTGACTTTTCCCAAGTACAGAAGTAATGCTGGTTAAAGATGACAGTTTTTCTTATTCTTACTAATTTATCTTTGTGACTCACTGGTTTTCATTTTGTCTGTTTACTCCCTGACTTCTTGACTCTCCCACTAGACAATCTGAACTCAGAGACTTGGGCTGTGTTTTCTGTCCCCTCCCTGCAGAGCATGGCGGGAATCCTTCCAGCTTCTTCCCTGGCATCTGCAGACGCAATGAATTCATTTAGCCTTATCCTCGCCGACTCTTGCTTTTTATTCCCATGTTGTGTGTACGCACTCTTTGGCAGGCTTCCTGCTCTTGTGGAGCCTGAAGAAGATAACCACTAGTTTTGATGCTTTTTGCTAGCTGTCCCCCAAACTTTTCTGCCTGATGTTAGCATTTTTGGACCCTGCTGAGCCAAAAAGAAGAAGGTGACAAGAGCTCACTGCTCCTCTGCTGTAGCCTGCACATCCCCAGGCAGTAGTGCCCAGGCATGAAGCCCATTAAATATCGGGCGGTTTTGTCATGTTTTAGATCCAGCACAAGCGCACACAGCAGTGAAAATTCAGGTTTTTAACATGTGCTGATTGCCAGGGTGCCTTTGGGGGCAGTGGGCAAGGCATGCTGGGGAGGAAGAGGTCAGCCCCAAACTGCCTCTTTGCAGAATTAAAATCAAAACTAAATTGGCTTTGACAAGATAGGATCTGGAGAGAAAATGTTTCTCACTAAGCTGTGAGGGCAAAGGTGCTCTCAACTTGTGGTTGTGCTGAGTCTGCCTTAAATACGAGGTGGGATCAAAGCGAAAGGAGTCCTATTTTAACAATGCCAAGAAGTTAAAACTTCCCATTGCAAATCGAAACCCGCTTAGAGAAAAAAGCCATAAAACACAATAAAACTGCCCTGAACGTTAATTTCTTCTTGCAGGTCTTATTTGGAGATTTGAGAGAGCTTTGGAGAATTTAAGGTCCTGCTCAGCTCCTTGGAGAGAGGTCCTGGGGTTTTTCTATTTCCCATTTTCTCATTCCCATTTCTATTTCACAGCTCAGACCATGGCTCATTAGTGCTGTTTTTCTTTGCTGAAATTAGGGGGCTTCTTCAGCATTTGGGGAAGGGCTGAAATACTCTTGAGGTTATTTGAACTGCATTTGAGTGCATACATGGGGGTCCTAAAATACAGTTTTCTTTCACCCGTTTCTCTCTTTCCTGGGGAAACCTTTTCCCCTCTAAACTTAAGTTGCATAATATCTCAGATTGTGTGTCCAAGACTTTTGATGTGTTTGGCAATTTCTGCATTTGTCTCCTTCAAGAGCCTAATTTTTTTATTTCCCTCTCCCCACATGAACCTTTTCAGGTTTGACATAGCTTTGTGTGTTATTATAAATGATGCTTTCTATTACCTGCAGTGGTTTTGACAGTTCTCTGATGGATGTTATGTAGTAGAGCATCACAGAGATGCTGCAGGAATAGCAATGATATGGAAAATGGAGTTGGCCCTTTTTTTTTTTTTTTTTTTTTTTTTTTTTGGTCAGATTTAGGGGCTTCTGTCCCAGGTTTCTACCCTGGTTGCCAGCAGTGATGTCTTCAGGACTAGGTTTGGTCCATCTGTGTGGGCACATGCTACATTAAAAGCTTTGTTTGACTATGTAGATACACCCTCTGGTACAACTTCTGACCATCTTGTGAGCCTGGTAACCTTCTTTAACCCTAGTGGAAGCACTACCTGATTTGACAATCCATAATTGTTTGCTTGCTTTAGTTCATTGTTAAGACAGAGTTTGGAGCAGAGGAGTGATTTTGCATGGGTTTATTAATGACCGAAGAGAGTTTGAGCCCTTAGAGGGCTCAAGGCTGGAGGGCTCATATCTACTCCAGCTCTACTCCTTCTTAGGTATCAAGCAATATGCATCCTACAAAGGATGAGTAGTTGCTCCTGGGCTTTGAAGGAATACAGAAGAGTCAAGACACCTGTGAAAGGGAGCAGAAGTTTGACAGCTGCTGAAACTGGGACAATACATCCACATAAAAAACTTTACATGTCAAGCAAATGATGCTGCTTCTGCAAAGCATCAGAGTGTGGCCCTTCTAAGGGTAGGGAAGAGAAATGCATTTCATAAAGAGTACAGAAACTGGGAGGGAAAGAGTCTTTTGCCTAATTTCTAGTTATCAAGATGTTTCTGTAAGGGTATCATAGCACACATGGTTTGTGGTTTTTGAAAGTTTGGATTTCATCTGGACCAAAGAAATTTTGCAAGAGACACAACTATGGTTTTGGTGGGGAAGGCTGTTGCACATCAGGACTGTACTGTGTTCAGCAGTAAGGGTTTCGAGTCGGGTTGTAATGGAGTTTTTCCTGCTTTCTTGGGGCGATTTTGTTGCAGGGTGGGGTCTCTCTGAGAAAAGGGCTTTCCTTCTCAATGCGAAAATAAAAGCACTGACCAAACAGAACATCTTCAGAGGTAAGAGATGAAAGATTTTAGGGGAAGAAAAAGAAATAAACCACAGAGGACATGGTTTAAGAATAAATACAGTCATCAGGGATTGTGGAAGTTATTAGGATTGTTACGGAAAAAGATGATAAGGAGGTTAGCTGAAGAGCTTCGTAGAGTTAATGGTAACACTAGAGAAAGGGGCTGGGGCTTTCTCTAAACCTGAAAGTTTTCTAGGGTGAATTAGGGGGGAGCAAACAAAGAATAACTAATTAATGTAACCTTTCTTTCATCAGACATGTCAAGTGTGCCAGATGATGCTGCCCAACCAGTGCAGTTACTGTGCTCACCAGAGGATCCACGCTCACAAGTCTCCCTACTGCTGTCCAGAGTGCGGAGCCGTCTGCCGCTCTGCCTATTTCCAAACTCATGTCAAGGAGAACTGCCTGCATTACTCCCGCAAAGTCGGATTCAGGTTTGTGCAGCTCCAGAGGGTCCATGCTGAGATGGCGAGAGGAAACAGGAAACTGGGATTTAGATCTTTGGAAATGCATCTGCCTTACAGCAGAAATGAAAGAGGATGTAGCCCAGGCCTGGCGTGGTTTTCTGCATGACAAAACACATTTGAAATGGGGAATTACTAAATGGATTTAAGAGGAGGTTTCTGAGAGCAGAAATGATTTTGAGGCAGCTTTAAGCTGAAGGACACGTGTTGAATTCAAGTTGCAAGCAGGCATCTCTGGATTGATAATTTACAGCAAACGGATTGCAGATCTTAATCTTCCAAATCTCTTTAAGGTTTGAACTTATATTTATGTCAGTTATAATGGACTGGGGGATGTGTGCCTTCATGAGAAGCTCATAGATTATTTTCTTGTATGCCCCTACAACTCTCCAAACACTTCTCATGAACTGAGACAGATGGAGAAAGGCTCCCAAGGTTCTGGATGTGGTGGTGTGTTTGTGCATGCGTTGTCTTTTCTCCAATCAAATTGATTGCTTTAATAAAAGACATTGTTTTCCCTACAAGCCTTTCCTCTTTGGCATGTTTAGATCACCTCAGCTGCAGCACAGCCCTTAAGACACAGATGATTTGCTTGGGAGATGAGACTAGGTGACTTTTTATGATTCCTTAAAGTTATGTTTTTTCTGCAATTGATACTTGGAAATTTAAAATGAATAGGGCAGTTTCTGCTCTTGGAGCTGATCTTTTAAGATGTCTGCAAATTCAGGAAGCCTTCACTGTGTGGTTTGTTCTGAAATCACACTTAGGTTTTCAAGGGCTTTTTCTTTCAACCGTGAAGACAAGAGGCACATAACAAACCAATTCTGAATTTAATTATATACAGATAAGGTTTTTTTAATGTGGGATCTGACTTGAGGGAGCACAGCCCACAACAAAGAATTAATTCTGTTGCAAATTAAATGGCTGTGATACTCAGACTGTTTGAAAATGAGTTAATCTGAGAGAAGGAGGAAAGCTGGTAAAAAAATATTTTCCCTGAGACGGAAAAATGGGAATGGAGTAGATGTCAGAAAACTAATCACGGGCTTGGTGCAGTTCTTTGGACTTCACTGCCACCTGAGAATCCCAAATGCAGCAGAATTTCATCACACAGAGCTGCTTGCACAGCATCCCCATGCTCATCAATTCCTTGATCAATAATGTGTGTCAGGGTTACGCTGTCCTGAGCTGCCTTATGTAGGAAGCTCAGTGTTTTAGCAGTGATCCGAGGCAAGTCCTTTCTCCTCTGTTTCCAACTGATGGGCTCACAGTGTACAACGGAGCTTGGTCCTGACTCTTAAGTGTATGACCTGGCATTTTTTAAAAACATTATTTGTTCCAGATGTATTACAGTAATATATTTATGATGCCTTAATCCTTGTCAGCAACGAAAGCTTCCATCCGTCTACAGATGTCATTAGCAAGTATCTGCTTTCTGTGCCAGGGGCATTAATGAAGATCTAAACCACGACAGAGCTCAAGAATGATACTTTTGGATATTTTAGCTTTACCTGGCTTCTCTAGAAGCTAAATTTCTTTAACTTCTCCTCTAAATGGCATTTGCTTATCTGTGAAAACTGAGTCCACCAGACAGGTGGACTTCTGGCTGCGCTATCCTTGTTATCCTGCCAGTCTTGCTGTGGGGTTGATGCCACTGGCATTGTTGAAAACAGAAGAAATAAATTTTAGTTGCAGAACTGTATCTAGATAATCCATGGCATCTGCCCTGCGGTCACATAGTGACTTTACTTCTTTTCTTTCACTTTTGTTACTTGCAGAGCTGAAAAGCTGATCAGTTCTTTTAAATCCTTCCCAGGATCAGCTTGACTTGCTGCTTCTCACTATATCCCTGTTTTTCTTGAATTTCTGATGCACAAGTTTGGTTTTGTTTTTGGGACCAGTCCTTATCCTGTCTCCTTTTCTGGTAATACCCCAGCGCATTCAATTAAGTTTGGAGTAAGATTGTTTTATTTGGGTTTTAGTCATGGCTAGTGATTGCACTGAAAATGAGAATGGTCTTCCGTAGTTAAAAATGAAAAATCAACAAGCCTGTCCTAAAGGCTCCTTTCCACTTGGCTCCAAGTGTTACCTCCCCACATTTTCCAAGCACCTTCCAGCTGTTCCCACTGATTTAGGACTTATTTTCCTGCTCGGTGCCATCTGGAGAGTTGAGAGGCTGGAAGGTGAAGGCACAGGAAGCATTCAGAAGGTTAAGGCAACATCTTCTAGCTTTATCTTCTCTCACAGGATGCTTTCCAAGACTTTTACACCACCTCTCCTTGCCCTGAGGCTATCCAAGAGTCTTCTCTTGTAAGTTATTCCCCCATGCTGGGGAGATGATAGCAGAATTTGCAATTTGCAAAAATTACGTGGCAAGCCTCTGACATCTTCCATCCACTTTGTTCTGCTAATTAGTTTACTTTATCAAGCTTTGTCCTTCTGGCACTGGGATTTTGATTACAAAGTGACTGTTGTTTAAACTTCCATTTACTGTAAATTAAATAAACTTGCGATCATTTGACCCTGAGTTACTACTTAGTTCATCCCTAATTCTAAATGAAGTACTTACCAAAACCGAGCATAATGCAGAACCACCCCTTGTTAGTCCAGGGTGTGTTTGTGGAAGAAGCCCATCAGATATGCCTGGATGTACCAGCCAGATCTTACTGTCAGGATTAGCATTTGTTCTTCCATTTATACTTGGGGAATGTATTCTTCCATAATAACACATTTCCTGGTGTTACTATTCTAGGTCTCTCTCCCTTTTTCACGTGAGTGAGGATCAGGCTTGAAGGCAGAGCTACCTAAGCAGAATGTTTTCATGCTTCCCCAAAGATGACGCCAGCTGTTGTCACTGCTTCCCTCTCTAAATTTAAGAAAACAGCATTTCTGTGTATATTCTGGGGAGAGAGGGTTTGGCTCCTTTGGGCTGGCTTCTGTCTAATGATCTTTTGAAGTGTAACTTCAAAGCGTGGGCTTGTTTCCTAAACGCTGTTGGGAGGCTCGTTTGGAGGGAAGGATAATCTAGCGGCTTGTTTGTTTTTGATACGGGCTTGGAGCTCTTCCAGTTGCTCGATAGCTGGGGTCCATCTGCGACAGCAGGGCCCGTGCAGCCGTGCTGCAAATGCACAAACCCTAATAGCACCACAGGCAAACAGCAGATAGCAGAATGAAGGGAAAAATGTATTTATAAGGCAGCTTAACTCCAGGCTCACTGGAGGAAGTTATTCCTTGTATCTCTCTTATCCTACTAGCACAAGCGTTGGCCCCCTGGACAGCCCAGCTGAGCTCCTCCACTGTAACAGTCCGTACGTGCAGCGCTGGCTTAAGCGGAGATCTGCTGTTAGTCATTTTGATTGAATCTTCTTAGGAGAGGCTATTCTGGTCCTGGATCAGCACAGGTGCTCCTGTGGGAATGGTAACCCCAGTGGCCGAGGCAGGCGAGGGCAGGTGTCTGCGTCCTCATGTGCCCTTGTAGTGTTGGTGTGTGGCTGTTCTTGGAGCACAGCAGGCGGGTGGGTTCTCGGGAGAAGTATTAAAGGTAAATATAGTAAGGCTGCCAGTTGTTGCCATCTTGGGGGAGTATCGGGCAAGGTGTATCACAGGTGTGTGTTAGGAGGAGAGGCAGGCTGGGACCAACAGAGGGACCCTGGCTCTCCTCCTGGCCCCAGGTCTATGTTTTCAGCTGCCAAAAAGAATCCTTTGACTCCACATGCAACCTCTGCTTCTTTCTCTCTCTCCTCCTGGAGCATCCACCCAGCTCCCAGACAAGCACTTTCCAGGCAACACCTGTGTCTTAATGATTTTAATGAGATTAATCAGTTCCTTGGGTGTTTCTGTTGCTGTTTTCAGTATCTTTGCTGTCATTATTTTCTAGTGCTTAGTGGAGTGTAAGAAGCAGTTGTATGGGGTTACTGAAGATCTCATAGCTGAATATTCTTTTTATTTTGTATTGAGGACTAATTGGTATTTATGCTGCTTATTGCTACCTAGAGATCTCCTCAGATACTTTTACTTTAGTTCTTCACTTGTTCCTGTGGTGGAATTGGCTTTCACAGATGCAGGGCTGGCATTTTGCTGAACCACATCTTCCTTTATTCTTTCTCTGTTATTTTAGTCTCTGAAAGCTTCTTTTATAGACCCTGTTTTCTTGTTGCCAACATCTGCCCAGAGGAGCTGTGGCTGGCCCCTCCCTGGAAGTGCTCAAGGCCAGGTTGGACGGGGCTTTGGGCAACCTGGGCTGGTGGAAGGTGTCCCTGCCCATGGCAGGGAGGGTGAAGGTGGATGATCTTTAAGGTCCCTTCCAACCCAAACCATTCTGTGTTTCGTTGATTCTGTGCAGTTGTGAGATCTGCCCAGCTTGTGAATTCCTGTATTATATTCCTCCTTGACTCTTCTGTGTTGCTCCTGAAGAGACTAAATGAGGACCTGCCATAGTGTGGTGCTTGCCTCCGTCTGTGCTGCTTTGTGTGTGTTGGACGCACACTGTGGCTGTAACTCGGCTCTGTGCATCCCCCAGGTGCATCCATTGTGGAGTTGTCTTCATGACTCTTGCCATGCTGAAAGTGCACATCCATGAGAAACACTGCGAAGTCTTCCACAAGTGTTCTTTTTGCCCAATGGCCTTCAAGTCGGCCGACAGTACCACGGCTCACATGACCAGCCAGCACCCAGCAGAGTCTCACAAGACTACTCAGTAAGTATTTTGGGTTTATTTCTTCTTCTCCTTCACAGGGTAGCTCCAGGATTCCCCCTTTCCCTCCCAATTTTTTTGTGTTTTTGGTTTCTGTCCTTGTATGAGAAGATCTGTCTGCTGGCAGGGGTCTGTTCCTAGCCACAGTGTGTTCTCCTTGGTATGAACATGGTCTCCTGGGTAGGAGGAGAGGAGTTTGGGCAGGGAAGAGCTGAAAATCCATGAAAGGAACTTAATTGTTGCCTCTTTGTCTGGCAGGACCTACAGTGGCACCTCTTGGTAGATGGCTTCAGGGCTTCAGGGCCACTGCTGCATCTGGAACTTGAAAAGAAGAGGAGCATTGCCCCCAAAAATCACTAGAGAGAAGCCTCCTGTTTTTTCGACTCTGTAGCTTTCCCCTCCAAGACTTGAGCTAGTGCTGAAAATGTATGCTTTAGGGGAGGAACTTTGGAAGGTGGGATTGAAAGTAATGTGTAGCTAGCTAGTATACTTTGAGTTTGTTCCCATCTGGCTGCACTTACCGACACACATGCGTAGGTAGTTATGCATATGCACAGAAGTAAACTTATTTTTAGAAACCTGTGGTAAGTGCCTGAGGCATTTTGTTGTTCTTCCCAGTTGAGTTAATGGTCAGTTGTCCTTGTGGGTGTGTGTTGACAATGCACTGAGAGGGTAGCCCTCCTCGGAAGCCCATGCCTTTCTGAAGTTGCCGAGATAATTTTTTCCACTGTCTTTTTAAGATAAGTAATCAAGAGACACTGAGTTTACTTTTCTTAATTGTTCCAGGGTGATCTACAAATGCTCTTGTGAGACAGTCTTTAACAAGAAGAAGCTGCTCCAAGAGCACTTCCAGCAGAACACCAACAAGTTGTTAGTGGGAGTGTTTAAGTGCCCACAGTGTCAGCTGGTGTATATGCAGAAACAGCAGTTAATGCAGCACGTTAAGGTAGGTAACTCCCACCACTTACTGATATGAGGTCCTGTGTTTTGAGTTCATAGAGAGTTTTCATCCACTGTGTGAGGAAATTGGTTGAAGAAGTGGAAAGTTCTTGAGGAATGTATTAGCAGCAGACTACAATGATTTACAGTATTATCTGGAAACATGAGTGGAGCATTTTGTGGTAGCTGGTAGTAATGCAGGCAGTTACTCTCATCTATATATAATTTAACCTTATGACAAAGGCTTGTTTTCTACAAAATCTTTCTGGGTTTTAACTGTTCTATATTAAATCCAAGGAAGTGATTAAACCAGGGTGGGATCTTTATCTTTGGTTGGGGGACAGGGAGAAGTGTTCTCTGCCCACAGTGTTACTCAATTTATACAACAAAAGCTGAATGTCCCTTTTTTGGGTGCTCACCTAAAGAGCTTTGGCCCCTTTGCAGCTGCCTTGGAGAGAGGCTGCATGGCATTTAACACCCCTCTTCCCTGGCTGCTCCTCTTGCCTGCAGAACCACACCAGATTGCAGAGGGCCCTGACAGACACAGCAGTGATTGCCCTGAAGTAGGAGCCTTGGGAGGTGGGACCCCTGCCGTGGGTGTGTCCATGCTGGCACCACTCAGGCTGCTCCAGAAGAGGGTTTGAAATGGATAGTTGTGTGCAACCCCAAAACTTGGTGGAAATGGTGGTCTGGAGAGTGCTTTGAACCTGCCCTCCCTCAGTAACAGCTCATGTTGCATTAAACACTGCAATAATCTCTCTATCATTTGTCACTCTTTTATACATATGTAAGGCTGAGTGTTGTCCATTTGATGGTGGTTTCTAGTAAGATGTGTGTGAGGACTTGCAGATCTGTTTATCTCATAAACGTGTGAGTGCCTCAATTTTCCGTTGTTTTAGTCAGTGTGTTTCTATGTACAGTGTCTAACAACTCTGCCACAGAAATCCTCTTGGAAGATTTCTTGATAGCATTCTGAAGAAAGAGCTTGCAAAGTCTTATTTTCCTTTGATTAGAGAAAAAAAGTGACATCTTTTTTTTAATCAGTGACTTTATTTTGTTTATACTTACACTTAAAAACCAAGAAGATTCATCAGCTCACTCCAAAAAGCAAAACCCATTCAAAACTACTTTTTTGTTCTCCTCCCCCCCCATGCCTTTAACTTGCAAATCTGGAAATGCTTTGCATGCAATAATGAATTAAATTTTGAAGCCCTCCTGTGAAGTTGATGATTGCTAATCTTCCTGTATTATAGCTAGGAAAATAGAGCTGAGATTAAGGCTGGGACCTTCAAAGAGGCATTCAACCCCAATGCTAAAAGCAGGGCTTGAGTTGAGTTACACAATTTGTTGTAGCTCATTTGCAAATCCCACCCTCCAGGAACTTGCCTGCAGCAGTTTGTGCACCAGCACCCTGACATCTCCGCAACAAAACAGCGAGGCTGTATTTGGCCATCAAGAAGTCTTTGAGATGGTAATTAAAGAAGGCTCCTCTCCTATCAGATCCTGCTCCTTTATGGAATACAGAGTTTCTAGGAGGTGCTGTCTAATGTGTCCGTACATGAAAAATAAAGATACAGTGTGCCTTATCATCTTTCTTGGCTTTCCATTGTTAAAGCGTAAGTAGGAGTTAGAAGGGCTGGTTCCTGTTACTGATTCTGCAGAGAAGTCAGTTCATTTTTCTGTGGTCCTTCTTTCCCCCTCCTCCAGTGGTATAATAACAGGAGAAATGGAGTAATGGGTACTAATGTACTCTTAGCTCAGAAAACACTTGAGATTCCCAGATGGGGAGAAAGGTGAACTGTTGGTGTTAACTTAAATAGCTGGCAGTGCTGTGGAGCAGCTGCCACTGCCTGGCCACTGCACGTCAGAGCTTCTGCTGACATCAGCTGGATCAGGTGCAGAGCACACAGGCTTCTCAGATCAGACCTTGTGTTTTGAAGTTTGTTTGGTGTCTAACCCACAGAAAGACTTCCAAAGGCCTGGGGCCTTCGTGTGTTGAAACTTTACCCGTTATTAATTACTGTGCACAATTAAACCTCTAAATTATCCTTTTGTGTGGATGAACTGTTGTTGTTCCTAGGGGAGTTTCTTGAGGTTTCTTTGGTATGTTGCTATTTTACTTGCTTTTGCTTTCCCACAGCTCTTCATTTCTGGATTATTTTCCTTATGTTCAATTTTCTTTGTTAAAATAACTTTTTGGGGGACTTTGGATTTTGGCCTGTTGAACAGCCAAAGAGCCTGGAGACATATTCCTTGTAAGGCTGGTTTCTGGCTCCATGCTTGCTTTTATGTGTCAGGAGCAAAGTTTTGAACTGTGAAAATGTAAATAGCAAGATAGTGAGGAACTGAAGAAGGTAGGTTGGAGAAACTGAGAGGTTGTCTCTTCCCACCCCTTGAGCAAAGATGAAGCAGCTTTGGAGCCCCCCAGATAATAGCAAACATTTCATTCAGAGCTTACCAAATCTCTGCGTTTTTAGAGCTTAGGCTCTTGTAATAATGACAATTAACATTTCTCTTCCATTACATATTCTCTCTTTAACCAGAGTTCTCAGAGCTCACCCAAAATGTTAAAGAGGCAGCACCGAGGAAGTGCTGTTGTCATGCAGGAAACATAAATAAAAGCTTCATGTTTCTTTGGAAGATCTCTTGCTGGGGAAAGCACTGCAGCCAGCTTCAAGGGGAAATGGGAAGATGTGGGAGCAAGCCATCAACATACTGTTTTGGGGGTGGGAAGCTTAAACTGCTTATTTAAATAATAGATGTTATTTATTTATAAATAAAGGTGTATAATACGAATTATGTATAAATGTTATGTGTGATTCCATTATTATTGTTATCCAGGGTGTTCATGGAGTCCCACAAAATCCTGAGGAGCTCTCCAACTTTAGACAGAAATCTGAGAAGGCATCAAGGAACCAGGTTCACATCCCACCAAAGGAGCTGTCGGTAGCCAACGGGACTTCCCACTCTCCTCTGCTGAGGAAGGACATGAGGGTGGAAGGACACAATCCCGAATCCAAGTCCAGACTGAGAAGAACTGGTTGGACTTGCAAGGAATGTTCACAGTGGATCCCCGATCGGGAGACCTATGTGTCCCACATGAAGAGAAGTCATGGAAGGGTAAGGACTCAGGTGAAACTCTTCAACTAGGTAACAAGATCTTTTCAGCAAAAGAGTCTGATAATCATTTATATTTGGGGCAAAAAGAAACCCAGAATCTATTTGACAGCCCACTGAGGAGTAAGCTCAGGGCCCAAACAAAAAAAATGATGTAGCTGTTGTAAGCACACTTTCTGTCCTTGATCATACTCTACAACCTGCGTACCTCATCCTCTTTGCTGTTCCTTCTCCCACTGCATCTAATGTCAGGCTGCTTCTTCGGCTCATCTGGGTAAGTGAATGGAAAACTGTGTCTTCTCCAGTTGCTGGTTCAACAGTCTGATCTAAACTATCTACACTCGGAATTACAGAGGGACATACAGTTCCTCTGCATGATGTACTGCTTGGTAGGTATCACTACATCTAACTGGGGAAGAGTAACAGACTTGCAGTGCACAGAGCAGTCGTTATAAGAACTGTAAATCTCAGTTTGGTTGGTTTCATCCAGTTCAAGCCTTGTGTTGTCCTGACCTACTTCTGTCAAGCTAATCCTTTCTCTTTGGCAGAACATAGGCCAAGATGCATGCAGCCAGATTTCTTAGTACTTTGGCATCAGGACTTCTTGTTTGGTATAGTGAGTCACCCTTCTCAAGTCCCATGAGCAGAGACTGTGGAAATCTGGATCATAGTCTTTGATTCCTTCTAGCTTGACTTGGGGAGTGCTGGATTGTCCTACTTGATAAGTATCAAGAGAAGAAAATGGGGGCAGGGTGAGAATGCTGGAATTTCCCATTTGAATTCTATAGAAGTACGAGATTTGCCAAATATTTAAGTTCAATACATATATATATATTAATTAAACAATTCTAAGAAGATTTTAAATGGAGTGCATGCAGATTCTGCGAAGAACTATAGGAAAAGGAGGAGTCTAGTTATGGGGCAGAGCTGTGTAGGGGGATGTGGATATCATATACAGATTACAAGTGGGACTCTGTGATGCTCTTTAACATCTTACCCTTTTATTGTGCTGAATTATGAGGAGAGAGAATGGTAAGTGGACTTGTACTTCACCCTAGGGTCCTGCCTTCTTATGTGTGGCAGAAGGGGCCTTCCACTGAATTACTTCTGCAGAGGGTCCTGTAGTGAAATGAGCCCACAGAAGAAGCACCTAATGCAATTCCTATTAAAAAAAAAAATAAAAAAAATCAAGCATGTGCTTTAGTCCTGGTTTTTATAAGCTGGTACTAGCCAACTGTTGGTCTGAGTATGAGTGAGACCCCAAAATCTCGGTGATCTTTATCAGTGGAAGAGGAGTTTTTTGCACCTGAGAGGTAAGGTCCAGATGAAGAGCATGGAAATGTTAGAATCCAGTCAGTGCCTTCCATCTCCCTGTTATTAAAAGATATTTCTGTTCTTCTGCTAGTCTATGAAGAGATATCCCTGTCGACAGTGTGAACGCTCATTTAATGCCTCCAACAGTCTGCGTAGACACATCCGCAATAATCACGACACAGCAAAGAAAGTTTATACTTGCTGGTACGTACTGAATGCCACTTTTCAAATTTGTTTTCAACGACAGGCTAATCCTTCGAGTTTGGAAGCCCTTTGTAATAGATCATGTCTGCTCCTATCTGCTCCAGGCTATAAGTAACTGAGGGAGAGTGAGAAGAAGAATATGTTAAACATGAGAGACTTGGTGGCTAAAATAAGTCCTTGCTTTTGACTGCACAATGCCCTTTGGAAACTTAGGGTAAGGTTTGATTTGAGATCTGCAAGTGCAAAATGAGTATTATATTGCACACCATTGTGGAACAGCCAATAAAATATTGGGCCAGCCTTTTGCTGCTTCGTGGTTGGTGTAACCATGCATCACTCTTGTGCCTTCCCCATGAAAAAATGGTACAAAAGGTGTGTAAAATCCTAATGAACCAGGGCACTAGATCTTGCCACCACTTTATACAAGCAGAACTGACTGCACAAGCCGCAGGGCAATGGAGAATTAAGCCTGCTGGATTTGCTTGGGAAGATGCACCTCAAAGTTGGAAAATGGATGTGGAGACTTCAGAGGAGCTTTGTAAATCAGCAGTGAATGAAAGTCATTGCTGGTGAACATAATTTAACTGTGAATACAGTCTCAGTTCAGGACAAAGCCCAGTGCTTACAAAAGTGACTCCACAACCGCTGCATCTCATCTGCTGTTGCAGAATAAGTTGTACACTGAGCAACCATGCAGACTTGCTTCCTGTCTCCTTCTGAGACATCCTTCTGAAAAAGAATTAAAGCCCATTTGTGTTGGAAAGGAAGTTTGCAGTGATGTAGGTTGGGAGATTTTTTTGTATTTAACTAAAATTTTGGTATAATGGAAGTGTTTCTGAAGCATGTGCTGTCACTTTACTGCACTTAAGTTACTAAAAGCCTGTCTTGAAGAGTACATTCCTTATGTACTTTATTTCCTTGGACTGCCTAGTAAGCCACAAGAGCTTTCAGTAAATGGATGAAGTATTGGCATCACCATGGGGGCCTGATAGGAATACATTCCTGATGCATTTTTCAGCCAGGACTTCTGAACTCCATTTCTGGTAACTGTGCTCTGACTTGGAACCTCTTGAGAAGATGAAATGTCGGCTCCCAGTATGTTTCATTCTGCTTGAAGTTCGTGGGAGATGGTCTTTGGAGTCAGGATATACCTGATTTGTATATTTCTATTCTCTCTGTATCAGTTGTTTTCGAAGTGGAGTGTATCAGAATCAAAATGAATGTAAGGCCTAGCTGGGAAGAAGGATTTGTGTAGAAATACTTCACAACCTGGCAGGTGCCAGCCTACTGTACACATTAGCTCATACAGGCCCTGGAGTCCAGTTTTTCTATTACTTTTCAGAACAACACGCAGTTGTGAATCCACAGTTTCACCCAAGAGTCCATCATCATGCCATGTTTACAGCAGAGAAGACAGCTAGAAATTCAAGTGAATTGTGGTTGTGTTTAATTCTCAAGCTTGCAGTTGCTCCTTTTCAAAATCTGTTGATGAAGTCTTAACTGGACAGTGGTTGTGCTTTCTTTAATCATTGTAGTGGGAGGCTTACTGAAATCACAGCACTCTTCAAATTAAACTTCATCCTTGAAATATTTGTCCCGACATCTCCAACAGCTGCTCTTTGTTTGATCCAAGGTCTTCTGTTCAGTCTCCCCTTTGATCCCTCTTAGTTTGTCCAGCGTACTGTTCCAAAAATCTCCTCCATGACTGCTCGCAGATCCTCCCATTGCTTTGAATTCCTCCTCGCCTCGGTTCTGAGCTCTGTAAGGCATCACACCTCTGCTGCTCCTTTTCTTTTCCCTTGGTTGATGGTATCTGTTTTTCTTCTTCCCACCAGGCAGTTTGTATCAGTCTCACCTATTACTCCCTTGAGGGGTTTTGACGCATTAACTTTGTATCACGCTCTTCTCCTGGCTCTCCATGTGAAGCATGAGTAAATTTTGTCACTGAACTGACCATTGAGTATTTTTGTGACTCTAGTACTCTCTCTGGTAGGTGTCCTCCTTCTGGCTTCTGACATTTCAAGCTGCAGTTTCCCCTTTGCCCTCTGCCACTGCTTAGGTCTCTGCCTTCTGTTAAATCTGTAGGGAGAAACAAGTGGTGGAGGACTTGCTTGAACACCCTCCTGCCAAGCTTGTCACTGGAGTAATTCAGGTTAGGAAAACATCTTTCCCTGCTCACATGAAAAGAGTTCTAAATTAGGACAAATTGCAAAGTATTCTGATGTTTTGTGTATTTTCTTTCATAATTCATTTGGTTATTGTTATGAGAACTTGCTCTTGTTTTCCAAGTCTCAAGGACAAACTGTCTGGAATGCTTGATTTTCAATGTTTATTTTTGATAAATGCCACTTAATAACCTCTCATCTTTCCTCCATGAGGGAGAAAAATTCCATCATTATTAAATATTGATTTATCATCTAAGTGGCTCCTGTTAAAAACAGAAGTATTCAATGAGCACATCTGCATTTTCACATCATTACTGACTGTTTAATTTCCATCTAGTTACTGGAAGATCAGTAGGAATCTTCTTTTAAAAGATGTCTTTGTGGCCCAAAGACACTTCAACTCCTCTCTGTTCCTTTTTATCCCTTGCTGCCTACATTTCAACTGCAATTTGTGCATTTCAGAGAAGTCTAGTGTTACTTGCCTCATTGCTTGGGTTGATATGTAGCTGATGGACCTTCCCTGTGTCATGCTGGCAGGCAGCAGCAGAATGCAAAGTCAATCTTGGGTTTCCCAGTTGCTAATGGAGACCTCTGTGTGCCTCACCATGCTGCACGGGGTGCTGCGTGTGTCTGAGCACCTGGCACTTATTTCCAGTAGCCCTCAGTCGTCTGGGAGTGAAGGCTGGCACAGCCCCTTCACATCTCCTTTTGAAATGGCAATACTGTTCTCTGGCAGCTCTTGATTCCTACCAAGTTTTAACAGGAATGAGACATTCATGAGCTCTTCTGCCTAGGTTATTGTTACTAAAATTGGAATTGCAGTGGTTTTGTAAGAATTTTAAGTGTGTTATGATACACGTGGTCCTGTGGATGTGATGCTGCACTGGTGCATGGGAACACTGGGTGCAGATCCTGGTGCTGCTCCAGGCCTCCTTGGTGTTACACAGGTCCTGAGGTCCCTCTGTGTGTAGGTCTGTCTCTCATCTGAGAGTCATTTTTCTCCCATGCGTTTTCCACCTTGATGATTTATCTTGTACTTGTGCAGCATGTATCATGGTGGGCCTGATCTCGACTAGTCCCTGTATTTATTTAGTGCTGGACTGTAAGACGTGCCCTACTTTCATTCACATTCATGCTTACTGTGGTAAATTCTAAACTGCTATAAATTTCTCTCTGGAATGATGTTTTATTATTAAAATGATGATTTGCTGCATATTTTGGTAATCTAATAGTACATTACTCGCCAGCTTCTGTCTCCAATGACACCTATTGGTTTGGCACCTAGTGAAAAGCTGCTCAGATGGAAACGAACAGCTGGGCATTTCCTCTAATAAATTTTCTTCCATTTTTTATTTCCAAGGTACTGCACAGATGAAAATCAGACATTTCCTCAGCCGTTCATGCTGGAGAATCACATCAGCCTTATGCACGGCATCAAAAACCCAGACTTATCCCAGATGGCCAAAGCAAAAGCTCCAGAGAGAGACACAGCAGAAGTAACCAATATATTTTCATTGAAAAATAAATGTACCTGGAGAGTAGTTGTTCACTTGGGGTGTTAGGTCGAGCCGCAGCCTTGCGGCAGTCAAGCCCTCTCGTCCATACGGCAGATTTCCTTCCCCTCCTCTCAACTCCATCCAGTTTGCTTCTCTCTGGTAGTGTCAGGAGAAGAACTGAAAGTGCAGCTGAGCTGCAGCAGCACCAGGGCATTTTTCAAGATACTCTTGAATGTGTGGCCCTGTGTTTTACTGGCATTTTTTCACTCTACTTTGTAACCAGGTCTCATTTAGGTTTGTTATTACCCTTGTTTTCCCCTGCCACTCTCTTCATGAGCCTGGCACATTTCTCCTCATTCTCCCTTGTTTTTTCTGCTAGTGATAAAAGATTCCCTTTTTTTTTTTTTTGTAAAATACTTATAAGATCCGTTGCCTACAAAAACTGCATTCTTCCTAAGTAGGACTGTGTAATTTTTTTCAGGAAATGTAACTGTTCAACCAATTTAATTTGGGTTGGAGTGGAAGATTGGCTGATGGGGCTTCTTTGCTCCATTTACTTTAAAAATAGACATAGTTTTTCCATATCAGTGCAATTTATCATTCATCTGTACCCTAGCATTGGGGGATTGCAGGCAAGACTTGACTCCTCTGCCGTAAGGGAACCTGGGGTAACTCACAAATTCACTTCCATGAACTGGTGGCTGCTTCCCCCAAGCAGAGCTGATGTGCTAAACAGGGTTAGATGGTGGCTTCACGTGGCTCCAGCTGGGTCTGCAAATACAAGCCTGTAAGCTGTATCCTAAATCAAGACTACTCAGTGCTGCTGGATAAGGAGTTAACAAAATCACATGAAGGGATGTACGCAAGTGAGCCATCCTCATGGGAGGAGAAGCACTCTGGGATTATAAAACAGAGGGGATGAGTTAATGAGAGATGCCATGAAGAAAGAGACTGAGTGGAAGGGAAAATGTTGAGAGTTAAATCTGAGATGCATTGTCTGGGCTAATGGCCATCCCCTTGTCCCTCAGCTGTCCCTGCTCTGGGGGCTCCTTCCCACACCAACTCCCTGTTTCTGCCCAGCCAGCCCCTCACAGGATGGCAGTTGAGATCCTGCATGTTGGGGTGAGGCGTTTGGGTAGGAAAGGCAGTGCAAGAGAAGTGCCTAGGCATGGCTTTGTTTAGTTTGCATCACGATACTGACGTGTATTCACCCTGAGGTGTCTTCAAATAGTGTGTGGAATTTAGCACCTATTCTGGGCTCGAACAGTAAAGTAACTTTTTATTCTTATTTTTTTAAGGCAAAATCTCCAAAGAGGATGGCAATGGATGAGCTGGGTCAGGCAGAGGCCGCTGCGGGTTCAGACACACCGCCAGCCAAAAAACTGAAAGCGCATTGGAAATGTGCTAAATGCGGATTTGCGACAGACATCAGTACTGAGTTTCAGGAACACATACCTCGGCACAAGACAGACAGCTCCACCTACCAGTGCTTGTTCTGTGGCTTGTGCTACACCTCTCACATCTCTCTGAACAGACACCTCTTCATTGTTCATAAAGTAAAAGATGAGGAGGAGGAGGAGGAGGAGGAAGAGGAGGAAGAGGAGGAAGATGAAAGGCAGAAATTGCAAAGGATGAGTGAGAACGGACACGAGGGGTATAATGGTGACATGAACACTACGGCAGAAGAAGAAAACCTGAGATGTAAAGAGTGCAAAAGTGACTCAGCTCTTTGTGAACACAGTCAGACGTGTGGCATGGAGGGTCCCAGTAGCACCTCGCAGAACAATCATTCAAAGTCTCTTAAGACTTAAAAACAAAAAAACCCTTTAGGTTGGTTGGGGTTTTTTTGTTGGGGTGTTTTTACTCAAAATACAGGGTGGGGATGGGGCGAATCTTTGAAATACTCTGTTGATTACTTGGGATGGACATTGCTTTCCGTTAACTTCTATTTGTAAGGGAAATTTAAAAAAGAAAAAAACAAACCCTGCCATTGCATCCTAAGCACTAACTCTCTGCCAGACCAGAGAGGTGAAAAGGGAAAGCAGGGCGAAAATCCTCGCTGGAGCTTGTCCAACTCCTGAGGATCAAGGAGCACTTTCTGCAGCTGCAGTTTCCTTAAGAAGAGCTCTCTTCCTTTGAGTGTGCACTGCCTCAGCCTCTGCCCGGAGCCCCAGCCTTGCCTTCCCTGTCTTGCTTTCTTTCTCCTTCTATTTATGGCTTCTTTTTTCTCTTCCCATCCTGCCTTTGTTTTACTCATTTTAATTCATAATGCTGTCTCAGCAAAACACGCTTGTCAGGACTGTGCTGGCCGATCTGGGATCTTCTGCGTTACATGGGATGGGTTCAAGCTGTAAGTTGTGCTGATTTTTCTTTCATTGCCTGAATAACAACCTTATTTTCCAAAAGGCAATTTAATGAAATGTCTTGGACCTGAATCATCCTGTAAGAGAATTTTGTAGCCACTGACCTCTGGGGTGAGCACAGCTCAAAGCCACATGTAGTGTGAGGGAGGTGCCCTCGGGGGCTCACTGGCTGCGCTTCCAGCTGCTGTCCCGGCGCGGGGGCTAATCCCAGCAGGGAGCTTGGGCAGGGCCGGGTGGTGGCAGGTTGGCACTGTCCCCAGATGGGGAGAACAGGTCCCTGCCCGTGCACCAGCTGGAGCGAAGCCGTTGGCCAGGTGCCAGGGCTCCCTGCCCGGCTGTCTGAGCGCGCGGAGGCGTTGGCAGGAGCGGGAGCCGCCGTCCCATGGCGGCCAGGGCCGAGCTCCGCCGCTGGCACTTCTTCTGTCGCAGCTCGCCATTGCCTATCGCCTGGGAGACGTTTCTTTCCGTGTAGTCATATTGACTCTCACCTTTCTCACTCGTTCCCCCATCATACACGCGCTTCGTGTAATATAATTCTGTCCTATGCCATTATTTTTTTTATTCTGTTGAGCCAGAACCCTGCTCGTTATTGTTTACTATGACAATGTTTAAATAATTTAAGAACTATTTATCTTACTGCATTCGGATCGCTCACCTTCTTGTCTCGGCGTGTTTTGATACGAACAGTTTGGACTCTTTGTATTTTTTGATACGGTGTACGTTAGCCTAGGGGATGTTTTACCAGGTAGCCTACGTAGAGTTAAGGATAGCAGGGGGCACTCCCGAGCCATCACGTATCTATTTAACCCGCAGCGGCGTCTGTGCCTTGCTATGATGTTTACTTCCAAGTATTGCAAATAAAAGCATCCAAGGGGGCCTGCCTGGGCGTCGTTCTTGGCTGGGGCCGCCATGGCGGGGCGGGGCCGCGCCCGGAAGCGGCGGTGACGCGCCGGAAGCGGAAGCGGCGCCGGGCGGGCGGAGGGGCCGCCGCGGTCGGGGCCGGCGATGCTGTCGCTGGACTTTCTGGACGATGTGAGGCGCATGAACAAGCGGCAGGTGCCGAACCGAGGCGGGGCGGGTTGCGGGGGGCGGATCGGAGCGGAGCGGGTCGGGCCGGGTCTGCCCTGCCCGGCCCCGGGCCGCGGGGCCTGACCGCCCCCCTTCCCCCCCCCCCCCCCCCCCCAGCTGTACTACCAGGTGCTGAACTTCGGCATGATCGTCTCCTCCGCCCTCATGATCTGGAAGGGGCTGATGGTGGTGACGGGCAGCGAGAGCCCCATCGTGGTGGTGCTGAGGTAAATCCCGCGGGGAGGGAGGGGGCGATGTGTGCAGACGGGGGCTCGTTCAGCGGTGGCGCCCCGAGGTGAGGCCTTGGGTGGGGGCTGCAGAGCCGCGGGCCCGGCCCGCAAAGGAGGAGACTTTCCGGGGGGATGGGGCGGCTGGAGGCTCCCGCCCCGTCCCCGGCGGCGAGAGGCTCCCTGGGGACGCGTGTTCTCGTATAGCGCCAGGGAAGGGGATGCAGGGCTGGCAGCCTCAGGGAAAAATAGCATCTCGCCCTAAAGCTGCTGTTAGCTGTCTGGGTTGCATGGTAGAGAGGTGGGTCTGAGGAGGGGGAAAGTGGAGGAAGGACTTCAAAGGAATATGGCAAGAGCTCAACCAGGCGTTTCTGGATCATACCAAAACTCCTGGAGGAATGCTCAGCGGTGTGGGTGAAAGGCCTTGAGAAAGGAAGGCCTTGAAGCAGGGGGTGATGAGCCTGTTGCTTGCGGGGGGGGGGGTTTCCCGTATGAAAATAATGTCAGTGGCAGAGCTCATCTTCTCATCAGGGCTAATGGCACTTCCCGTAGTAGAAGTTGTGGTGGCAGAACATCGCGGCACACTGGTACCTCCTGCCGTGCCCGTCTGCACATCTTGCTGCTGCTACAGAAATAGTTCAAATATGTGGGGAGTCTTGGTTAGCGAAAATGAAGTTGAAATCTTTGAGATACCAGGGAATAAACTCATATAGCAAGAAGAAGTTGTTGAGTTCTTTAAATGGGGACTGGCTTGCTGAAATGCCTGGTGAGCTTTATGATGTGTTACGTTACATCCTGAAAAGCATCTTCTAACTCTTCTCTCGAAGCTGCTTGGGTTTTTTCCTGGCCTTCTAGTAAGCAGTGACACGGCCAGGAAAAGAGGAGCCTTAGCTGTACTCTTTTGTACAAGGATTATCACTGTGTGACAAGCTATGTTTTAGGTGTTGCACGTTGCCCTCGCAGAAGTGCTGTGCAGTAGCTGCTCCCACCCTCCTCCTGCCTGGGACAAAGTCCTGTGGCTGAAGTTCTTGGGCAGCCATCAGATGCTGGTGTGGATATTGCACAGGAGTTTGTTCTGTGACCATGCTGGCCTTTCTATTTGCCACACACCATCTGACAAACTCTCTCCTGATGGCTCGTGAAGTACAGGGGAGATGTTTCACCGCTGTTCCTCCCAGTGAGTAAGACAGAGGCCATTGGGTCACATCCCTTCTTCAGCAGTGTGATCTTCTGTTCTGAATAGCAGCTTCTGCTCCATCTCAAGATAAAACACGAATGTAGCTGGTACTTAAAGTTCATCGCTGTGTTTTGTACTGCATTATTTGTTTGGAATTAAGAAGGTTATGTATTTTGTAACAGTTGCCATTTAGAAGACAGGAGAAGAATAACTTGAATAGCAGTGCCTGAAATGAAATCATTAAGTAAAGCGATGAATCACAATAACAAATTTTTAGCACACCCGTCTGTCTGTTCCAGATGGGAATATAAGAGCCTGTATGTTTTCAGTGCTTTGTTCATGAGGATGATCTATCTACCTGCAAAAACTAAAAATGAATTAAATCTAAAAAGCTTCCCACTGCTGTAGTGCTGCCACTGTAGCCCTGTCAATGAAGGGCTTGGAAGTTGAGAAGATGCTGCTTGTCATCAGGTTTGTTGTTATTGAGAAAGCAGAATGCTTTTCCCATTATGTGTTGTTTTAACCCTGACTGCTGGCAGTGCTCTTTTCCCAACTAATCTAAACTGCTGGTAGTGTGGTGATTGAAAATCTGATTGTAATAGAGGTTAGATACCTGCCTGGTTTCCAGGGTGGTTTTCTTAGGAGCTCTTCATTGAGGTTCTTGTAAGATTTTTCTTAAAGGACTGTAAACTCCAAAAACCTGATTCTGAGTGTTTAAACATTATTCAATTGTTCTTTTCTTTTTCAGTGGAAGCATGGAGCCTGCTTTTCACAGAGGCGATCTTCTGTTCCTCACAAACCGAATTGAAGATCCAATCAGAGTGGGAGAAATTGTGGTCTTTAGGATAGAAGGAAGGGAAATTCCTATAGTCCACCGTGTTCTAAAGATTCATGAGAAGTATGTCAAGAATTTGAGGGGTTGTACTGCAGATGTTTAGTTAAATTGTATTTTTCCCCATCTCCTTGAGTGAACGAATGGGCAGGATGTCAGTAACATATCCAGGTGCTGCAGGATTTTCAGACAGACAGAATCTGCCCTCCTTGGTTTACTTGTAAATACCATCCAGCAGAATGCACAAGCTAGAGAGTCTGCCAGCATCCTGGACTCCCCATGCCACTTTGTGTCTCCTGTGCCATCATTTCCATCCCACGCTGCTGTGTAACATTGCTGTGTTCTCTTCGCCAGTGTGGCTGCATTTGTGTGTGTGAATTCACTCTTGTTTGTGGAGGTAGAACTTATGGAAGAAGGATATTTTTGGTGTAGTGTGCATTATTTTAAAGCTTTATGGTCCTGGTTCCTGCTCTCATGCAGAGGCAGGGTGTTTCTTCTCTGTAGGAAGTTTTGTGGTGTTATACTTGGAGTCTCTGTATGCGCTGTGCTCTCCGTGTACTGCTCATTCTCTAAATATTTAGCAGGTTGTGTGTCTGCAGGAATGAAGCACAGTCACTCTGGTTTGGTTGCTGAACAGGGCTTAGTTTTCCAAGCAAGGCTTCCTCTGCAGCTGCGAGCCTTCCTGTTTTGTGGACAGAGCTGTGACTGCTTCAGGCCGGTCTGTGATGATATGAGCCAGCCTCCTGAGGCTTTTCAGTGAGAACTAAGTCTTGAACTGAATCACTGGTTCTTCAAGTCAGGTCTGAGAGGGCAACAGTTGGATGAGGTCCCAGCATCTGTTTCTGCTGAGTAAATGCCAGCTGCAGTATGGATGAACTGGAGCTATACCGGTGCCCAGAGGTCGGTTCTGAGGTTAGGAGAATCTGTGTAGAGGTGGCATTTGAGGATTGCTGTAGTCAAGTGAGGGCATAGAGAGGGTCCCTTCCCCTAAGCGGTCGTAGCAACCACAGCTGCTGTGACACAGACCGTTTGTCTGGCTCCATGCCAGGGTTGACCAGCTTTGTGCACATAAATAGTCCAGCGGAAGTGCTGGCTATGAGAGTGGCACCTCTCCAGTAGGCAGAACAGATTCTTTGCTGTTCAGATTTATTATGTACCCAAAACTTTTAACAGTGTCAGTTTTCAAAGTACTGTTCTTTGATGCCACTAATTTAAAAATAAGATCAGTATACTTGACAAATTTGATATCTAACTTTGCATGGGCACTTTCTGTGATGTCTTGGGAAGTCTTTTAAGTGAAACATCACTTTTCTCCTCCCTTATTGCATGCTGAAGGCTCCAGTGCTGCTGTTTGGGCTGATTATTGAAGAGGCAAGAAAGGTCAGCGTCTTCTCTCTCTGCTTTCAGCCAGTGCATGGGGAGGAGAAGCAGCAATGTGCGTTCTGTGTGGCAGTTCATCTCAGATGTTACCCACCCCTCTTTTTTAGCCTGGCTCTATCTCAATACTAGGTATTAAGGTATCCAGTGCTTTTTTTTAAAAAAAAAAAAGTAACAAGACCACAGTGCCAGCCCTAGATTCTGTGAAGTAGAGTCATTCTCCAGTATTTTAGGTTTCATTTAAATAAAATGACCAAACACAAACCTGATCTTTATGTTAGGCGAGATAAAACTGAAAAATCAATACTGTGACCTGAAGCTGTGCACTGAAGGCAGGACTCAAGTATCAGTTGCTTCTTTCACTCTTTAAAGAATATTTTTCTGGTACAGTTTTGGTATTAGAGTGTCTTCTGAATGGTTGGAGTTTCCCATTTCTTCATGGACTGAATATGAAAACTGAAAAGTCTGCAAAAGGTGACAGCAGTGTCAAAATGAAGGAAAACAGAACCCTTGCTGTGACTTCTTGGCAGCTCAGGTCCCAGTTCACATCAGTATTATTTCAATGAGAAGATGTTTTTTACTTGCTAGCCCTTTCTTCTTTGTTCAGAGTAAAATTGAGTTCATCCTTTGTCACTAAACACAGAGTCTGTGGTCAGAATTTACTTAGTGGTTTAGGTGCAGGCCAGCCAGACCAGATTTCATTCACCTTTCAGACAGCAGAGCAACTATGCTGTGGGCTTCTTGCACTGGTTCCTGATAGAGCATTGAATCTGCTCAGTAAGGTGGTGTGCTCCTACTCCATCAGTCCTCAGAGCTCAGACTACTTTATCTGCGTCTTTGGGTATCTTCATCTTTATCCACGCTGTCTCTAAGCTCCGAGAATGTTTGTTGTTCCCACACTGTGAGCCAAATGTGCTTTGAAGAAAGATGTTTTTTTTCCCCCCTTTGTTTCCTTCCAAGTTTCTTCTGTCAAGTAACAGGCGTTGGTGTTCAGGCATGATGAATACAGCATGAGCTCTGAGGACCTCCCGCCTGCGTTCCCAAGTTGCATCTGATCTGTCGTTTCTGTGAGTAAGCTGACAGAGTCAAGCAACAAGAGCTTCAGGCCGCAGGGAGATGACAGTGGCCGACCGATCCCTCAGGAGTGGCACCAGCTGCTGCTTAGAATTCTGTGGGTGTTGCTGGCTGTCCAGCCAGCTGGATGGAAATGACTGGGAAAGGATGCGGAACGTGGTGTAGAAACTTGGCCATAACAGCAGCTGTTTCCAGGTCATAGCAAAGACAGTATGTAGCAATAATTCCTCTGATTTCTGCAGATTGCAGTTTCAAGCACAAAGTCACAGTTCTTTATTAATAGCCTCCTTTTCTTTTTTACATGGAGTATCTGGTCACTTTTTGAACCAGTACAAATTTTTGGCATCCAAACTATCCTTCCAGAGAGACATGGTTCAGTTTGCACTGTTGTTAGTTCTGCATAGCACCTTCCCTGTCTTGTTTTAACCTGTTACCTGTGAGTTTCATTTCATGCCCTCTAGGTCTTGTATTGGAAGAGGCAGTGAGAAGCGGTTTGATTGTTGCTGTCTGTGTCATTTGTATTGAACTACCATCATATCTCCCATCAGTTCTGTCTTTTCCAGGCTGAAGAGTCCTGGTCTGTTGTTTCTTGTATGGAAGTGGTTCCAGACCTTGTTATCCGTTTCTGAACCTTTGCCAGTTCTTCTCTCCATTTCAAAAAAGGATGTAGGGGGTTCAGAACTGCACAGAGCATTCAAGATGTAGGCACATCGTGAGTTCATGCAGTATCATAATGGTATTGTTTGTTTTGTTCTGTCCCCCCTTCCTAATAATCTCTAAGTTCCAGCTTGCTTCTGACCACTACTGAGTAGATAGAAGTGTATGCTTTAACCCCTCAGTCTCCTCTTGGGTGGTAGAACAGAGCCCAGAACCCACCGTTTGTGTACGAAGCAAGAGAAGCATCAGCATGAGAGAGGTTAAAAGCAAAGAGGCAATAGCTGCACCTTCGCTAGAGATAGCTCATCCTGCTGGTTCTGTTCTTAAACTCTGTGGGAAAGCTTGGCTGGGGCCAGAATTCATTTTTTTGTTGGCAGTTATTTCCCAAACTGTCTGCTTTCCACTGTATTTGACAGTTTCCCTTTTTCATCCTGCTTGAACATGTAGGACACAATTGCTTCTCAATATCTTTGTGTTAGTCTCTATGTGCTTGTTCTAGAACAGCTTTTAATAAGTTCTTTTTCTCTGACTTACCAGGCTCTCTTGTCTTTCCAGGCAAAACGGTGACATCAAATTTTTGACAAAGGGAGACAATAACGCGGTTGATGACAGAGGGCTGTACAAACGAGGGCAGCACTGGTTGGAGAAAAAGGACGTAGTAGGACGAGCAAGAGGGTAAGTGGGGTTGAAAAAGATGTGGCTTCTACACTGCCCTCCCCCAATGGCCATCTGTTAATCCCCACCTCCTCTTGAACTCTCCCTGCTGGGTTTTTGTGACCTGCCTGAAAGCATTTCAAAAGGTACTGTGGAGAGTTAAAAAAGAGGTAGTTCAGTTCTTAACTTGGCTTAAGCAGAGGCATCAAGCTGTGAGCTGCCTCCAGAGATTTTGCTGGTGGATGGACACCGGTGCAAAGGCAGCGCACGCTCAGGTGTGATCAGAATTTTCATGGAAATTGCAAGGCAGAGTCTTTGCAGGCAGGCGAGATCTGAGCAAGGCAGAGGCTAAAACACACTCTGGGAGTGGTTGTCACTCAGCCCCCACTGCCGTGGCTTCCCTGCTTGGGAGGAGAAGCCCCAGGCCTGCTGGCTGTAGCCATCAGCACGCTTGAGTGACCTTTCGTCTGTACAAGTGCCAGGGCAGTGCTGCTCCCCTGTGTGCCCCTGAATACTGTTTGTTTAAATAAAACCTTTATTCTTGTAGATTTGTGCCCTATATTGGAATAGTGACTATCTTAATGAACGATTATCCAAAATTTAAGGTAAGAGTTCTTCCATTTTCTGCCTGCTTCTCCCACCCCAGCTAAAATGATTTAATGAGAACTTTATATGCACAGGCAGAACTGTTTGCCCTGTGTGTTTACTGTGTTACTGCATCTTTAGATGTGAACGTGCGCTCTTGGGTCTTTTCTTCTTTCTCTTACAGTATGCAGTCCTCTTTTTACTGGGTTTATTTGTGCTGGTCCATCGAGAGTAGCCTCTTGCACTGAAGTACGAGGTGAAGGTGCCATGGATTTTTTAGATGAACGTTTTTGGTAGATGATGGTCCGATGTGCCAGGAGGAAGAAGAAAACATGCATTTCAAAGCTTCTTGCCAGTTTGGGTTTGTTTTGTTTTTTTACTGCATAAGGGCGAATGTTTGTCACAGTATTTCCAATGGTTTGTCACATTTTAGCATTTTTAGTGAGTTTTTATATTAAAAATTTAAGCCAAACTGGTCAGTGTTTGTATTTTGAAGCAGAGCTTCCTCTTGAAGTGCCTACAGGACTGTGTCCTCTAAGTCTGTGCCTCTGCTGGGCAAGCGTGACCTCTCCGTGTTCTGGCTGAACTGTTAAATGGTCAGCTGTGGAGGTGGTGTTTTTTCCAATAGAACTGGAATAAAGATTTTGCGTCTTGCCTGATACGAGCCCTGCCACGTTCTTCGTTACTGCCCTGCGGAGTGCAGCCTCGTTGCCCAGTTTCCCTTAGGGGGTACCTGGGCTTTACTGGTGCAGACTGACTCCTAGAGCCTGTCCTCTCTACAGAACAATAGCAGCTGCTCCTCTCATCTGTTTTGGAGTGTAAGCAGTCCTGAGCTGTAGATCTGTTCAATATTTCTATGTTTCTGTAAATAACACTGAAATAATCTGCTTAAAGGCTACAGGGTGTTTTGGGCAGAAAATGGCAAAGGATTACTTTGTGCATAAACTGTCATTGTGGCACTAAGTAACCAAAGAATTGAAATGAGAAATACCCCTAGCTCTATGGCAGGGATGATCTAGTAGGATGCAATAGTAAAATTTCTTTGGTTTTGGAAAGAGGTTTTAGGTCTCTAATGATCCCCACAGCTGGCCACATCTTGCAGCTCACCTGAAAGCTACAGAAAGGCTGAGCCCCCAGGGCCCTGAGGTCTGAAAGAAGAAACCACTTATAGAATCACAGAATGGTTTAGGTTGGAAAGGACCTTAAAGATCATCCAGTTCCACACCCCTGCCATGGGCAGGGACACCTTCCACTAGCCCAGGTTGCCCAAAGCCCCGTCCAACCTGGCCTTGAACCCTGCCAGGGAGGGGGCAGCCACAGCTCCTCTGGGCAGCCTGTGCCAGGGCCTCACCACCCTCATGGGGAAGAATTTCTTTGTGATATCTAATCTAAATCTTCCCTCTTTCAGCTTAAAATGTTAAGCCTTGTCCAGCCCCTCCACTCCCATTGAGTTCCCATCCTGCAGTCCAGGCAGTGAGCTTGCTGGGTGCCCTCTGTGCTGTCCTAAGGACCTTGAATTCCCCCATTTCATGTTCACTGCAGCCAAGGCTGCCCTTGAGCTTCACACTCCCCAACAAGCCCCCCTTTGTTGGTGAGAATAAGGACCAGTACAGCCCCTCTGCTCCTTGGCTCCTCTGTCACTTGGAGGAGGAAGTTACCATCAACGCATTCCTGACCCTCCGGGATTGCTTGTGCTCTGCTGTGCTGTCCCTCCAACAGATACCGGGGTGGTTGAAGCCCCCCATGACCAGGGCTGGTGAACATGGGGCTGCTCCTCTCGGTTTGTAGAGGGCCTTCAGTCTTCCTGGTTGGGTGGCTGGTAGCAGACCCCCACTATAACATCTTCTGTCCCTGCCCTCCCTTTAATCCTGACCCGTAAGCCCTCGGTCGGCTCCTCACCCCTCCCCAGGCAGAGCTCCCTGCACTCCAGCTGGTCACTGACACAGAGGGTGAGCCCTGCTTCTCCTCTCCCCTGCCTGTCCTTCCCAAAAAGCCTGTGTCCTTCCACCCTAACCCTCCAACCGTAGGAGCTGTCCCACCACATCTCCGTGATGCCAGTGAGATTGTAGCCCTGCAGGTGTGTGCATGTCTCTACCTCCTTGTGTTCATGCTACGTGCATTTGCACAGAGGCATTTAGGTTGGGCTCTGATGGAGCTGACTCTCTGGCTGGAATTCCTTTGTGCTGCTCCTCAGGTGCTCTCCTGCTGCCCTGGGACCCCTCTCAGGGCATCTATTGCTGCCACTGGCATAAAGCTGGTAGCAGTGGGATGGTTCCCCACCCACAGCAACTTAAGTGTAAATCCCTCTTCACGAGCTTGGCAAGCCCATGGCTGAAGATGCTCCTCCCCTTCTCTGACAGATGGGCCCCAGCAGACCGGGTTTCTCAAAGCAAGTTCCATGGTCCTAGCAGCTGAACCCTGGCTGTGGCACCAGTCCTGTAACCAGTGGTTGATCTGCTGGAGTCAACTGGCCCTTTCAGAACCCTCACCTTTGACCTTGAGGACTCACGAAAAAGCTACCTGTGCTCCAGAGTCCCTTACTGCCACTTCCAGGGAATCACAGAATGATAGAGTCATGAACTGGCAATCCTTCCTGACACTCCTCAGAGGGCTCCTGGCTGCATTGTTGCTGCCCATGTGAAACAGCAGCAGTGGGTGACAGCCAGTGGACTGACGTGGCTCGCAGCCCCTTGGTGACAGCAGCCCCTGGGAAGAGCCCAGCTGGCTCTCGAGGGTGGCAGGTCGGCAGGCGGGCGGGTGCCTCTGCACCTCTCAGAAGAGTTGCCTACTGCTGTCGCCCTTTGCCTTGTCTTGGTTGTGCTGGTTGTTACACGGAGAGCAGACCGGGCTGCGTTACTCAGCTCCAGCGTCAATCCTGATGGGATGGGTCTTTCCTCTTCAGTCTGCAAAGCACCGTTGGCGTGGTTTGAGCCCAGAGGGCAACCGGCACCACGCAGCCGCTCACTGCCCCCTTCCCCCCAGCACTGGGAAGGAAAAAGTAAAGAAAAGGCTCAGGAATGGAGATGATGACAGTGAGGGATGACTCACCCTCATGGTCATGGGCAGAAGGCAGGCTCCTTAGGGGAAGAAAGGAATGTAAATTTAATTCGGACACTAACACCACCACCACCACCACCTAACAGACAGAGTAGGACAGTGAGAAGCATTGCTACATCTTGAAAACACCTTCCCCCATCCCTCCCTTCTTTCCAGGCTCAGTTTTCCCGATATCTCCACCTCCTTTCCCCCACCTGCAGTGCAAGGGGCAGGGAACTGGGGGATGTGGCCAGTCCCACCACTTCTTCCTCCTCGGGCTGGGGGGGGAACTCCTCATTCTTCTTCTCTCACAGGAGACAGTCCTCCACAAACCCTCTCTGACGTGAGTCTGTCCCACGGGCCGCTGGGTCACCCCTGCATGCTTCAGTCCTCCCAGAGCCCAGCTACAGCAGCGGGGGCTTCTTCCCAGAGTCCAGGCCTTCTTCAGGCGCAGCCGCCTGCTCCAGTGCGGGGTCCTCCATGTGCTGCAGGTCCCCACCTTCTCCACTGGTGACCTCTTGGTTAGCAGCGGGGGTGGCCCTGCCATCTCTCTTCTCTGACAGACCTTCCCCCCTTCTCTTTCTTCCACTGTCCTCGGTGTTCACACAAATGTTCTCCTTGCAGCTGCTTCTTACAACTCCAACTCCTCCTCCCAGGTTCCCCTTCTTAAATACATTATCGCAGAGGTGCAGCCACCATCACTAATTGGCTCGGAGGTGGGTCCAGCTCGGAGCCAGGGGAGCTCTGAGAAGCTCCTCACAGTAGCCCCCTCCCCTGCTACCAAAATCCCACCCCACACCCCCCCAGTGCAGAGCGGTTCTGCAAAGGCACATCAGGCTCGCGGGGAGTCTCCCTCCTGCAGGTCTCTGCTGTTGCAAGGTTCCATTGCTCTGCATTATTGCCCCCCGCTCCACTCCGCATGTGCCGGTGGGGCAGTTTCTGGCCGTGGGGCCGTGGGCTGTGGGTCCACTGCAGGCTGGGCTTGGAACCAGCTGTTCGACGACTCCTCAGCCTGCTGATGCTACGCAGCCTTCTCACCCCCCCCGGCAGCTCAGCCGCCCGCCCGGGTGCACCTTTCGCAGGCAGGTCTAAAGAGAAAGGTCTGGGCACTCCCCGCAGCCTGGGGCCTGCACCGCAGCCTCTCCCCTCGGCAGCTCCGTCTGCACGGAGGCATCGCCCACCGCTGGGGTGCTGGTGCAGACCCCGGCCGGAGCTGCAGCCTTTGCTCTCAGCAAGCACCTGCCATCCTGCCCGCGGGGTCAGGCAGGGTGAGAGCCCTCTCCCTGTGGGCATGGTCACAGAACAGTGCCCCGGTGCTGCGCTGTGCGAACTTCAAGCCTCTCCACTCAGCCAGTGGATTGTCCCTCCTTCCAAGAGCTGCCCTCACACAAACTGCCACAGCGTGCCCTGTTTGCCCACCCTGGCTGCTGGCCATCCCTGGGGCTGCCCTTTGTGGGAGCAAGGGTGGCCACCATGACTTCTGGCCCTGTCCACACCTCATCAGCTTTGACTGTCATGAGAACTGACAGCTCCTGGGGGTTCCCGCAGCTCAGGAAACCTCCCCTCGCCTGCTGTGATACCCCTCCTGCTGCAGGACGAGCCTGCACCAGAGCTGGTCCCCTCAGCAACCTCGACTTGTCACCACATGCAGCAGCTTTTTTCTAGGCTCCTCACTGGGGATAGTGCTCCTGCCCGTGTAGATGTGGTGTCAGAGAGCCCAAGGAAGAGGTACAGGGCAGAGACTCTGTAGTTACCAGCTTTGACATAAATTTGTGCCACCTGCACTGAGTGACCATTATAACTCACCTCCGTGGTGTCTGTACTGACTCACGAAAACATTTGATATCCCCTTGCCTAGGGCAGATCTTCACAGGAGCTGGCAGTGGGGGTACCGGTGCCGTTGCTGCCTCCATTCGAGGCTGCCTGACTCCTCTTCTGCAGCTCACTTACTGTCCCCTTGCTAGGGCAGCTCCCCCCGGGCAGTGGGAGCCTGTCTCCTCCCTGTCTTGTGCTCTCCTTTCAATCTTGCAAAACCTACAGATGGTTCAAAGCTACTGTGTGTTGCTTCAGGTGCATCTCACCACATCCTCTATTCCCTCCTCCTCATGACTGCTCAGAGATTCCACAGCAACGGGGGTCATTCAAGATGATTACTGCTGCCATGCACACAGCTTGTGTAGGGTAAAAGTGGTCAGGAAAGACAAAGACAAAACCCAACAGGGTGTTATGGTCTATTTTCAGTTTCTGCATATGTACATCTTCAGGATGGTCAGGACTGTTCCGTCTATGGAGGTGAGTTGTGCTCTTAGTTATGTCCATGGGACCATTCTGCTTAACGCTCAGTAGCTGGGCTGACCTGTGGTATCCCAACACGAGCTGGTTTAACTGGGAGGTTTGTGCCCTAGGTAGGATGAAGCAAAAAATCATGTTTTGTTTGGGGCACTGCAGTCCATGAACAGGTCCAGGCCCTAACACTGATGTTTGGGCCTGTGCCTCTTCAAGTAATCATAACTTAGTAATAGAAAATGGTAATAAAATCCCTATCTCCATCTCCCAGTGCTGGAGCCCTTGAGAAGAGAATTTGGACACAGAGTTTCTCCGAAATGCTTGAGTCACGGATGAGATGTTTTGTCAAAAGTCAAACCTGGGCAGCAGCGAGGGAACCCGAAATCTCTCTCTGAGCTGCCGTCACCATGGAGCACTTTTCCCGAGGATTTGGAGCCGCGTGTCTGCCTTTGCAGGTCGCACTGAGGCTGAGTGTTCCCAGGTTTGCATTTAGCTTAAACTGGCTTTGTGCATAAATTGATTTTTAACTTGGGCTCACATAAAGGTTGAGTTGAGCTCTTCTGAAATCTGCTAATCAACACCTCCCAGGGAAAACTCGCTGAAAGTGCTGCTGTTGCTGTTCTTTGAGTCCTCTCACTTTCACACCCTTTGCAAAAATCTGAGCAAGCAGCGGCAGTTGTGTTACTTCACTGTGTTAATTTAACAAAAAAGGCTAAAATACGAAGGATTTATGATTACAGAGCAAGGATTAGCTCTTAAAGAGCATCTGCTGAAACCCCAGTTCTGACAGAAAAGAAACGGTCATTCTGAGGCGTCTGGCAGTAAGAGCCACCCGTCCTGCCGGGGGCAGCAGCACCCCTGGGGCTGGTGGCAGGTGTCGGCACTCAGCGGAGCCAAGGACACACGCTCCCTGCCAACAGGGGTGCAAACCCACGCTGGGGCACTTACAGGAAGGTGTGCTTTCCCAGCCGTGCTCTCACATGATGCCGTGTGAAGTAACTGAGCAGGAAGCGCTTAAAAACCTGCCACGTGGTTGCAGCAAAGGGTGAGATGAAGGCCGCTGCAGCCCAGCTTCAGTGGGCTGCTCTCTCCTGGGTTTGCAGATGCTTTAAGAACAGAAACAATTGCCCTGAATCAGGGGCTGCTGTGTGAGATTTGGGAATTCATCTCTACAGCCTGTGTTCTGCCTATTTTCAGCTCAGTGTAGCTGAGAACATGGTTCTGTGTTATCTGCAGTCGTGAAATGAGGTGTTGGCTCTAATTAGAGCGAGGATAAATAATCCACTCACAGCTCAAACACCCACCACCTCCCGCACTGCCTCCCACATTCCCTCCCACACCCCTGTAACTGCCACAGTGGGAAGAGAGGGTGCTGGGCACAAGCTGGAAACTGATAATGTGGGGGCAGGATGACAATGAGTTGTTGCTGTCTCTGTCCCCGCCAGACTTATTCTGCTTTGCTGAGCAGAAAAGCTACAGAGCGTGCAGGATCTCTGGTTCAGCTGGGTGCTAATGCTGAAATGTTTGGTGAGCACTGCTGTGCTCCCACAGAGCCAGGGGTTTTGCTGTTAGAACTTGATGTGTCTTTGGTTTTTATTTCAGTTTTCTTCTTCTTTTTTTTTTTTTTTTTTTTAAAGGTGAAGCTGTCTGGCCAGCTCCAGCAAAGCCTTTGAGACTTGAGGCTTAGGAAAGTTGGAAATCTTTGTGTCACAACAGGGATGGGATTTGTTTGTAAAGTATGTGGGTGTTGACAGGTCTGGTTTATAAAGGAAAAAAAAAAAAAAGAAAAAAATCTGGCAGGACTAAAATTGCTTCTGTCTCTGCTGTGGTTACAGCCAAACAGAACAGGTTTTCTGGTAGGCAATTTCATTGCTTAATTACTGTTCAATCACATCCGCAGTTCAGGGCACAGATTCCTTCATTGGCAGGAGCTGTTTCACAGAGCAAAGCGATGCTGGGCTGTTTCTGATTGTTGCTAGAATTTTGTTGGGTGACTTTTTTTCGTATCAAAGCTAAATGCATAAGCAAAAGCACGATGGATGTGAGGTGAGCTGTGAGGAGTAATGTACTGGAAGTTGAAGCTACTTGAGACAAGGGCTGTCTTTGCATGTTTACGATGCTTGAATGCATGGCTGTTGGTTAATCGGTGATAATCATCCAGATCTGACACTGCCCATTGCTTAGCAGTGGTTTCTAGGGCTCGGGTTTGTAAGATGACCAGGTGCATGATTTCTTTAATGGGTAATCTCATGGTAGTTTTCCTGCCCTTAAAATCAGACAGGTCAACCTTATTTTTCCCAAGGAGAATCTGCAAGGTGAAGTCTCGTCCCTGCGTGGTTAGAAGACCACTTCCTGCTGGAGAAACTCATGAATGCAAACCCGGCGTGCAGCTCCCAAACGGGCCAAGAGGAGATGAGTGTTGGCTTAGTCAGAGCAAGTCACTGGGGATCGCTCCTGTGCTGAAGCAGGGGGAAGGCAAAGCAGATGTTCACCTATCCCAGGCTGAAGACCCACGCGATGCCAGTGACTCGGTGACTGAATCGATGAGGAATGTCCTGGTTCCAGACTGCAGGGTGCACCTGGGTGATGCCAGAAGGGCACAGCCTTTGCCGTGCCCGTCAGGGACCGTCTCATTGCTGACTGCTGGGAGAAGAGAAACAGCACCTACAATGTGTTTTGAGCCAATTGAATTGCTTCCTGCCCCTTTGACCTTCTCCCCTCCCTTTGTCACCTGGACCCTGGTGCTCCAGCTTGTGCAGCCGTCGGGAAGCCGCAGGTCTCTGCAGAGAGAGCCCTGCCAGCCTGGTGCGTGTTGGAGGCAGGAGGGGCGCAGTGGCTTTCCTGGCAAACCTGCCTTGTTGGATCCACTCAGCCGTGACTGGGTAGCTTCACTGCTGGTTGATGGTCTGCCTGGCAGTGAGGAACCCCTCTTCATGGTAGCAGCTTTTCTGCTGCTGTGTGCTCATCCCTACTTACCTCTGTTTCTGTAAAAAAAACACCAGCTCTTTCATGCGTAGTCCTGCCTCCCCGTGAAGCAGGGCCTGCCTACGTGCTGAGTCCTGCTGCTTGAGCACATCGTGTGTTAAATTATTCCTGCCAATGGGGCAATTCATACACATGTTCGGTTCTAGCAGGTCCTTTGAATGCTTGATCTAGCAGAGCTCCCTAAATCTTGGGGGAAATCAAGTATCTCCACAGAGAAGAACTCTCTCAATAGGGATGGACTAGATAATGCACCCTCTGTGATGCAGGATGGAGCAGACCTGCTCTGTCTCTTGTTCCCTCTGCCCAGCTCCTCAACTCTTCACTTTTTTGCTCCTTCTCTTTAATAATTTAAAACCACTTCCTGGAGCTCTCTCTGCCACATAACTTGATATTACCTTTCTTTTCCAATCTCTCCTTCCCCTGTAGAAACTATCCTTGCAAGGGCTTCAGTTTCCAGAGAGACAGAAGTAAAGATAATGTGCAGAAAATTAACTTCAATTTAATATCTCTGAACCTCAATTCACTCAAACTGGGATGTCAGATTTCTGCCATGTAATTCTGGTTGGGACACTTCTGAGCCAGGCCTGGATTTGCCTGAAAGAAAACAAGATTTTGTTTTCTAAGTCTTCTTGCAGAGCAGTTATTTGTACTATGTCCAGTGGGCATGGGGTGAGTGGGAAACCTCAGGGAAAACCACAACTCATTTATGGCTTAAATGAAAATTGAAAAAGAGTTGAAAACAAGATGTGTGAGATTTCAAATTTTATCTTTTATAAACAACAGTTGTTGCCTGTGGACGAATGCATGTATCAGAGGGATTTAATCTTTGTAAACAAGAGACAAATGTATCAAAATAGACCCTCAGGCATATGGTAGGACTTTTAAATTTGACCTGGCTATGGAGAGGCAGTGGAGAAGAGGCTGCAACAGCTTATCCGCTACTAAGAGTTTTATTGGCACCGGGAGCTCTGTGAGAGACAAATAGGGGTATGTGAGACCTTCGCTCTTTGTGTTTGTATTTTATTAGAGGCATCGGTTGTGAGCACACATTTGCCTGCCCAGGTGGATGTTTGCGGGGCCTGGGAGCGCCTGCACTGTGCTCCTGGAGCTCTCCCGGGCCAGCCCTCTGGGAGATGCGTGAGTCAATGCCAAGGTATCAAAGCACAATTCCACAAAATGGACCTTGCTTTGAATGCTATGAACCACGGTATTTCCAGGTTGGTCTGTTTTGTTTGTTCATTATTAGCTCAGCGTTAGCAAGGCCCTCTTAGCTGTGCAGGTTTTAGATACATTTATTTTGCAGTTATGGCAAGGTCTTCCTGGTGAAATCTTGCTTCGTCTTTAGGTACATTTGGAGGATTTGCTAATAGTGCCCATTTCGCAGGTCTGTTACTATTCATATTGGCCCTACATGGACAAGAGCTGCTCTTTGACAAGGAACAGGGCACCCCAGGTGTCCTGTTCTGCCATCAGCTCCTGGACACCAGCAGTGGAAGAACCTGCAGAAGAGATCAGTGACCAAGAGGACATCAAACACCCTCCAGGCCTGGGTGGAGCTGCCCACAGACTCCGCAGTGACGCAAACGTGAAAGTGGTGACCTATCTGCCACAGTGAGCACCCATTCTGTCAGGCCCACCACAGCACCAAGGGACAGAACGGTGGCTGAGGTGGAGGTGCAGAGATCTGCAGGCTTTAAACCAGACCTGTGGACTAGAAAGGAGCAGGGCTGCTTTAAAGACTAGACTTGGAGCATGTTGAAGGAGTTAAGGAGGTTTATGGGCAAGGTGAGCCCACTGGGATCATCCCCCTGGATTTCCCAAACGTGTTTGGCAAGGTCCCTCAGCAAGGGCTCCTAAAGGAAGGAATCAGCCCTGGGATAGGAGGTGAAGTCCTTACTGGGAGAAATCATTTGCTAAAGGGTAAGGAACTAAAGGTAGGAGGCAACAATTTCTGCAGCAGAAAACACTGGGAAGCTGTGCAGGGACTGCATTCAGCATATTCAAAAATGATCTGCAAAAGCAGGCTAATATTGAAGTTTACTGCTGATACAAAGGATTGTGTGGATGAAGGCCAACTGTGGAAAGAGACTGGGCAATAAAAAAGATGAAATTTAAATGTACATAAATACAAAATGGTGCACAGGGGGAAAAAACAATTTTAACTCTATTTATAAAGCAACGGGTTCCGAGTTAAGTGTTACCATCTGGAACATTGGGGTTATAACAGATTGTGCTATGAAAATGTCAGTTCGGTGGTCAGTAGCCATCAAGAAAATAAATCGCGTGGAAGAATTACTAGGCAAAACCAGAGCAAAACAGACAATTGCTGCTTCCTCCAACTGGAGGCATCAGGGGAAACCAGTGGTGCAAGCTAAGGATCCCTGGGGCTTTGCGGCTGGTTTGGGTGAGAAGGGATGCGCCTGGAGAGCGCGGATCTGCAGAGAGATGGCTGCAGGCTGCGCTCACCCAGCCTCAGAGGGCTAATCCCACTGGGAGAGGGGATGTTAGCTCTGTACAGAGCCTGCTCTGCTGGAGGGTGTAGCCATCTGTCAGAAGCCCAGCGTTTGCTGAGTCACCTCTGCCTTTCCCAGGCTCCATCGCAGGGCCCTTGCAGGAAGCTGGTGGCTGACGGGCCCATCCGCTGCACCACACGTGGAAGCTGGTGCGCTGACCTTTGCCAGCAAACTCAATTTCTAAAATGGAATTTGTAATGCCCTTTTTTGATGTACAAGCTGGGAAGCTTACCAGCTTCCTTTGGTGGCTGGTAACAGTTGGGAAAGTGAACCTGTGCCGAGCTGGAGAGAGCAACCAGTGGAGGAGAAGTGCAGTGACAACTCCTGCCCTGAATTCTGGAGGTCTTGGCAGGGAACAGACCAAAGCTGTCACATCAGCAGGCTCCAGCCTCCTCTGCTACCCGGTGCTGGCTCCCCTGCTGCTTGGCAGATGGGTGTGCAGGCACTGGGGGCCCAGCCCTGCACGTCAAAGTTGGAGGAAGGCAGAGGCAGAATATCCATCACCAACCCTGCCAGGCTTTGGAGCAGGGATTGGAGTTCAGGTTGTGGTGCCTCTACCAGGAAGGTCCTGGGTGCCAGTTATTTTTCCCAAATTAGGAACAAGATCACTTTTTTGTAAAGAAGATAGAGACTAAGCATTCCAGAGAAAACACAGCCTTTTCTTGCAGCCACCTCTCAGGCTGCATTTGTTCAGACTCAGGGTGACAAGGGCAGCTCTCTTGCCTTCCCAGGGATGGAGGAATTTGGCCGCAGTGTGATCTTCCTGCTCTGGCCCTGTAGGACCGAGCTGCAGTCCTTGTCCCAGGTGCAGTGAAACACCCTCTGGACAGACCCCATTTGCCTGCCCAGGGGCTGCTCTCCATGTTCACTGGAAAACTCAGTTGGCTGTAATTACGCCACTGAAGAGGGTGAGCTGTGCTGATCCTCCTGCTCAGGATCCGTCTGTTGGCGTCTGGGACTAGTTTTTAACGAGACTGCTGCACGGGGTGAAATCGTGTTCTCAAAGCCCTGCCTGGATTACAGCTGTGCAGTTTCCTTTAGCACCGATGCTGCTGCTCAGCAAGTGGTGAGCTCAGGCACCTTTCACCAGTTGTTTTCCATAAAAACTCCACCAGCTGCCCTGAATTTCCCAGGTTTGAAATCAGGGTTATGGGCTCAGACCTCCCACACATGCCCCATCTGGCCAAGCCAGCAATTAATCCAGTGTCCTCTCAGTTTCCAAGCACTTAAAATGACACTGCAACAGGGCAGGAACTCCCTGTCTTCCTTTTCCCAGCCTTTCCCAAGCCTGCCTTGCAGTCCCTCACCAGTACCACTGGGACCAGAAAGACCTGTTCCTCCCCTTGAAGGCTGACCGAGGTAACCCGTAACCCGCGCAGCCTGCAGCCACCAGCTGGAAAAGAATAGAAGATGTGTGCCAGACTGTTTGTGTATCTAGTTAAAATCATATCAGCACAAAAGTCTTCGCCCTTTTTGAAACGCTGTGCTGGTTCCCGCTGCTTGTCCCCCTCCCCGGGTCTGTCTGCCCCTCTCCAGTTAATCTCCGAGGAGCGCTGTGCTGCCCTGAAGGAGCAGGATTTAACACCAGTCATGCTTTGCTAGGTGCTGTAATTGCCCGGGGCTCTTTTCTCTGCCCTCTCTGTAATTGGTAACACTTTATCCCTGGCTTCATCCTCCGTAATCCTACAGGTAACCCCTCCTCTCGCTCTTCCCTGCCTCTGGCTGCCTGTGTGCAGGGACACAGAGTCTATAGCAAGTGCCAGGACAGGCAAAGTTTGGACCCTGACACAGAGAGAGGTTCCTCCCCAGCAGCACGCTGCAGCTGCCTGAACGAAGCCCTGGCATTTCTGGGAGAAAAGCAGCAGGCGAGATTGCCTGTGCAGTGGAGCCAGCAGCTCCAAAGCACCTGTGGAGGAATGCAGCTCAGCTTCCCAGGTAATGCCCCTGCCCCAGCATGAGGAGAAACCAGACTCATCTGTGCCAGTGCTGGGCAGTAACAGGCTCTTCCTTGTCATCCAGTGCCCTCTCTGGACCTCACATCCTCCTCCTCCTGCTACCCTGACTACATCCCAAGCCTTCTCCAGGCACCCCACATTTCTAGCACTTTTGCCACCATGAGTGAATTTAAAATTGTTTTGAAAAACAAAGGCTTGAGATCATGTCAGTCCATTTCAAGCCACGTTTTATCAGTACACAGCGACAGTGCAGCATGTTGGAGAAGGGACACGGGCTGCAAAAGGAAATAGATAAGAATATGTGTGTGTGTGTGGCTGGAACGGCTGACTTGATGGAGGACATGAAGGTGACGCTATGTGAGCATGGGGGTCAGGGTCTCAGTACTGCAGATGCCACGTCCCTGGTGGGTAACATTTTCACACACCCCACGCGGCGCATGGGGCGCGCCCAGCAAGGCCACCTCCTCAAAAGACGAGCAGAGACGTGGGCCCAGCACTGCCCTGCTCAGCAGCACTGCCGAACCAGCCAGGGAAGGAGTGTGGTGACAAAGAGGAGCAGGATTCCTCGTTGCAGCCCAGGACCTGCGGCACATGTAGGCTCAAGGGTAGTGGAGGCAGCCACCCCTGGTGGGTGATGGACCACCTAGAAGGCAATATTTCCTCGTCGGCCACCGCACACCTCCCAGGCAGTGCGGGAGCATGTGCTGAGCAGCCAGCGGGCCACCTGAGGGGACGCACACACAGTCTGGGAGGATGCATGTCCTTTTTTAATTTCTTTCCTTCCCATAACCTTAGAGCAGTGTTTGGAGTTCGGACTCTAACCCCCTGCTGTTAAAGAGGAATGAATCTCCTCTAGCCCTTTTCTGTTGAACAGTGGTAAATGCTGAGGAGGGCATTGCTAATAAATCCTCCCTGTGCCAGTTCCCGGGAGAACTGGGTCATCTCAGCGGCTTCCTCCCCCACCAGCTAGCACCTCCTTGCAGAGTTACAGAGCTGTAAATGTGGCAGAAGCTGTCAGGGCCCTGAGGACACTAATAGGCCTTAATGGGTCTCACCTGGGGACTCCACCCTCCACCCCCATGAGCCCAGAAACCCATTTATGCTCATCCCCAAGCCTTCAGTCTGTCATTGATTGATGTTGTAGGAGCATTGGTTTCTAGTGCCTGGCTATGGACTGATGTGACCTGATATCAGACCAATTTCATCACTATAGAACTGTCTGGATTGTCTGACCCTGGTTACCCCCACTAGACCTCATCCTGATCTGCAGCTTGCCCTGGGACCTTCTTCATTGCCATGAACATGCTTGATGGGCTGGACTTGGTCACCACCTCTGAGTCTGTTTTGCTTGCCTCTCTGGTATTGTGGCTGTTGAGAGAACTGCATTGCTGGCCACCTGATCCTGGCTGGCCCCCAACCCTTCAGACCTGCTTCCTGATAGTGGTCTGTGTATACAACACAAAATAGAGATAATTCAAAGCTCAGCATGATGGGCAAGACTTCTGGACACTCTTATTCATCTTTTCTTTACCATTTCAGATACACAGGCCTGCCCTGCTGCTGTCCAATCTCTGAGAGCACCCCTGTATAAACATGGAACCTGGTGGAGCCTGAAAGCCTCTATGGGATGCAGGCAGGTGATGAGAAGAAATAGAGGACAACCTGTGTCTTGGGGCACTCTGATCAAATGCTTCTTTTTTTACATGCACTTTACTTTACTTGAACCCTGGGCATAAACAGTCTGTGCCCCCTGCCCCCACTATCTCTGCCGCTGGCATGGCTGGACATAGCTCCATCCATTAATGAAAAAGGAAGAACTGACGGGGAATGTGATAATTGGTGGCAGGTTTGGGTGTAGTGATGAGGAAATAATGGTCTGCAAGATCCTGAAGAGTCAAAAAAGTGAGTAGTGATTCACAGATGCTGGTCTTCACCCTCTACAGGGAGCTAGTAATCTTTCAGGGATCCTGTGGGAGGCCACTGTGAAGAGTAAAAGAGCTCAGCAGAGCTGGCAGGTCTGTAAGGACAGGATCTTCTGAGTCCATCCCAATAATCAGGTACACAAGAGGAGGTACTGGGAGATGGGTTTGGCTGAACTGGGAATGAAACTCATGACTCTCTCCAGTGCAAAAAGGTGGTATGAAAGAGGTGGAAGCATGGACAGACCATGAAGGAGAAATTTGGAAATGTTATCTGGGTTTGTAGGAACAACACTAGGAAAGCCAAAGCTCAGTTTGTTGAGATGTGCAAGGAATATCAGATCTTCTGTAACTATAGTTATACAAGTACTACTTTAGATACGGAAGATCTGATGTTCCTTGCACATCTCAACAAACTCCTTTAGTTGTAGAAGGATGAAGAAGTGTTCACAAAGGCACCGCTGGAAATGATAGTTGACACAAAGCTGAGGGACTCCAATGCCTTTGCCTCAGTCTTCACCAACAAGGTCCCCCAGGCCACGTACCTGGAGGCAGGGCTCAAAGAGAGCAACTGGCTGTCGATGAGGGTCAGGGTGGTTATTACCAGGAGAACTGGGCCCATAACAGTCTGTGAGCCCAGAGAGGCTGTGTCTGAGGTTGCTGGCTGATGTCCTTGCAAGGCCACATGCAGGACTGTGGAGGATGTTTCCAAGCAGGGGCAGAAGTAGGAGGTGATGGTGTTCAAGAAGGCCAATGGCATCCTGGCTTGTGTCAGCACCAGCGTGGCCAGCAGGGACAGGGAAGGGATCTGAGCCCTGGGCTCGGCACTGGTGAGGCCGCCCCTCGATGAGTGGGTTCAGTTTTGGGCCCCTCACCCCAAAAAGGCCATTGAATGACTCGAGCGTGGCCAGAGAAGGGCAACGGAGCTGGGGCAGGGTCTGGAGCACAGGTCTGCTGGGGAGCGGCTGGGGGAACTGGGGGGGTTCAGTCTGGAGAAGAGGAGGCTGAGGGGAGACCTCCTGGCCCTCTGCAACTCCCTGCCAGGAGGGGGCAGAGAGGGGGGATGAGTCTCTGGAGCCAAGGCCCCAGCGCCAGGCCCCGAGGGAATGGCCTCAAGCTGCCCAGGGCAGGGTCAGGCTGGCTCTGAGGAAGGATTTCTGTGCAGAAGGGGCTGTTGGGCGTTGGAATGGGCTGCCCAGGGCAGGGGGGGAGTCCCCGGGATCCCTGGGGGGGTTGAAGAGTCGGGCTGAGCCAGCGCTGAGGGATCTGGGGGAGTTGGGAAGGGTCGGGGTGAGGTTCATGGTTGGGCTGGAGGAGCTTCAGGGTCCTTTCCAACCGCGGTGATTCTGTGCCAGGCAGCCTGGGCTGAGGGGGCAAACCCTCCCGCGTCCCCTCCCGGGACGGCGGTTGCGGGGCGGGCGCAGAGCCCCTGGCGCGGAGCGGGAGCAGCGGGGGCGCGGCCGGAGGGCGGGAAGGCCGGGGGGCGGGGCGAGCGGCGGCCCCGCCCCCGCGGGGTATAAGTGGGGCGGTGGCGGCGGCGCGGGCGGGTCCCGCCGGGGCGGCCATGGCGGCGCTGCGCTGCCTCCTGCTGCTGCTGTGCGGCGCCGCGCTGGGGCCCGCCGCGCACCTGGACTTCGCCGAGCACCGCAGCCAGGCGGCCAAGATCAGGGTCAATCCCCGCGGCAACCTCTGGGCCACAGGTACCGGGGTAGGGCGGGCGGGGACGCGGCGGCCGTGGGACTCGGGCAGTGCCCCCGGCCCCCCCTCGGCTCCCGCTCCGCCGGCCCTGCCGAGCCCCAGCTGCCCGGCGCCCCGCTTCGCCCCTTGGTGACGGGTCCAGCCTCTCCTCAGCCCCGGAGAGCCCGGGGAAGTTTCCCCCAAGTCCCGTGCAGGACCCGGCACCGCCGGGCTTCTCTCCTCACTTGGTTGCACTCGGGTACTTTAGGCGGGAGGTTTGCTCGGTGCTTCTCGCGGGCTGGTGCTGGCATGAGGCAGCAGACGACAGCCGCCGCCTCTGCCCCCGGCCTGTGCAGACACACAAGCGCGTTGTGTTCCAGGTCACTTCATGGGCAAGAAGAGTGTCCCGGGCTCCCCGCGCCTGGAGTCGCCGCAGGAGCCTGCAGTGCCGATGGCCTTCGGTCCTTCTCTCAGAGCCTTGCTGGAGGACATGATGGAACTGCTTACCCGTGAGCTCCTGAAAATCCTCTTGCGAGAGAGACTTTTGGATGAGAACCAAGGAAAATATGACCTCACTGACCAGGTGAATATTGACTAAGATGGAGGGAGATGCTCAGAGCAGGGAGGTGGTGGAGATGTTAATCTGCGACAGCCAACATTGCTGGAGGCAGGAGCATCTGCACGGCTGCTAGAGGTGTTTTTCCCCCCCTTTCTGCTCCTGTTAACCCTCCTTAAACTGCTTAAAACCATCCGTAAAGGAGCAGAGGAGAAGTCTCCCTAGGCTTGTGTCTAGCTGGACAGTGGCTAATAGTCCCAAATACTTGGGAAAGGTGTGAGAACAAGCAAGGGATGCTGCGATGAAGCTGTGGCAGTGGTGATCTCCAGCCCAGGGGTTGTTAGGAAGCATCTGGGTCTCTCTTGGCCAGATGTAGAAGAGGATGATGGGCCACCGTGGCTGCAGTGAAGAAATGTCCCCTTTCCCAGCCACTGCAGGGACAGGGAAATCCTTTCTCCCCTCTATTTCTGTAGAGAGAAGCCAAGAGGGACGCAGCCCCATGTGTGATGGGGAAAGGAGGCTGTTCTGCAGAGGTCTTGGGCTTCTGATGCCCCCATCTTGGATCTGTGTCGCTGTGGTGGGGATCCCTCGTTACTGAGGAGCACGTAGCTTTGTTGGCGTGCCTTGCAGAGGTGGGGGGTGGGCGTTGTACTGCTGCAGAGCAGGTCTGGGGAGCAGGCAGGAGCTCTGGTGCTCCCACTGCACCTCAGCAGATCCTCAGCCACTTCATTGTGGGTTTTGCCTCAGAGCTCACCCAACTCTTGGTAGAAAACCTGCTCCTGGGAGCAGTGCACACACAGAGATCCTCACATGGGACATGGAGATGGAATTGCTTGGTCCGTGTGGCTCTGCTTGTCTGTTGCCTCATGCATGCTTCCCTGGTGTCTCACCCTTTCTAGTCCCTGCAGGAAGTAACTGAGAGCCTAAAAGGGGTGAAATCCTCTTAGGCAGATCCTACATGTGCTACCCCATCGAGGAGCTATCGAGTCACACTGCAACAGCTTCTGTTATCCAGATTTAGGCAGTGCTTGCTCCCATTCTTTGCTTTTTTGGGAAAGCAAAGGTGGAACAGAGTTGCAGGGATGTGAGCTTGAGTGGCACTGATTGTTCAAGCACGTTCTCAACTTGATTTCAGCAGACTAAGGTAAATTGAGGCTTTCCTAGAGAGCTGGTCCTGTTGGGAGAGAGGGCTTTCCACCATGAAGATACAGCTGGGCATGGCTGAAGACACCAGCTCGTCCTGCTCCCCTTAAGATGCTGTGTCTGATACACTGCTGCAGCTTTTGCTTCTTGGATGCAGCTGAAAGGGAGGAGAGGGCTGTGAAGGTTCTGGACCCTTTTCCCTCCTCCCTGGGCAGCCTTTGAGGAGGAGGGCATTTGCTGCATTACCTGCCTGAGATGACGGGAGAGCTGGTGGATGTGCTGCCCTGCCTCGTCCGCTGTGTTAGTGAGCGTGTGGTGTGAATGTGATAGTGATCCCTGTGGCTCTCCTCTGTTAGGTGAGTCACACGGTCACTGCTCGCACTGCAGATGTGCTTGGGCAGAGGCTGTCCTGAGCACTGGTGCTGTTTTGGGCTGTAAGCTGGGTGTTGGTGCCCTGCTGACCCTGTCAGTGCCCGTTCCCAGTGCTCTAAGGGTGGCACCCAGCACTGGACATCAGCCTTTGGCATATGTGTGCTGGGTATCAGCTCTGCTGCTGGAGGGCGATTTGGCTGACAGTCAGACAGATGCTGGCAGCTGCCTGCCTCACTGCCCCGATGCCTTTCCAGCAGGAGCTGGGATGCCCTGCACAATCGAGGTGCCTGATGTGCAGCTGGTTCCTACCCCTCACCTTCCCCCCCACACCTAGCCTTTCCCCTCTCCTTGGCCAGTGCCCTGCTGTGCCAGCTGTCCTCTTGGTGGCAGTGGAGACCTTGCTGGGTGATGGGTCTGGTTCTGCTCTTCAGGCACCTCTCAGCACCTGACTAGAATCCACTCCTGCCTTCCCGCTCCTTTCTTCCACACCTGTCCCCCACGGCATCCTTGCCTCTGAGCTGCAGGTTGGTATTACAGGACTACTTCTCGCTGGTGCCTTTGAGTGCTGTCTGAGTTACACTTTTCTGTGGGACCTTACTTTTCTTGCTCTTGCTGGTGACACGGTGCCAGTGCAAATTCCTGCCACCCTGACAGCTTTCTCCCTCAGTATGACTGTTGTTGGACACCTGGGGTCAGCAGCCAGCCTGTGCTTGAGCTGATCTGTTCACCACCTGCCTAACAAGCTGTTTAAAAGCTCTGCTCCGTGAAACTCTGTCTCCTGCTCAGGATCTGTCACTTCCATCTCCACTTGGTTTAGAAAAATACAGATGCTTCTCCCTTCCTCGGGACCCCCTGGTCAGCGAGGCAGGAGTTCATGCACTGTTTAAGTGTTGCTTTGCTCCAGCACATGTGCTGTGCTTCGTGGCAAGATAAGTATTGAGGAAACTTGGCTTTTATTGGGAAAACCCAATGGATATATCCTTCTCTGAGGGTATCACTGATCATTCACATACAAGTTCTTCCTTTCTGTGGGGCCCCTCTAAGCATTAAATAAATCCCAGGGCTTAGTCTTTTTGCTTGCTCTCCCTTCGCATGGGTTAGCCCTGCCTGCTGCTGTTGCACTTTGTCTCAAGATGTTTCCCATCTCTTTGCAAAACGGGAGCCCATGTGCTGCTCTGTGCTTGTGATGGCAGAAGTCACACAGAGCAGAATGGGTCTGCAAATGGGGATTTCTATTTCGTCTTTTTAACCGTGTGGCAGGCAGGGCTTGGCTCTCAGCACTCTGGGGCTTCATAGTGCCACCCTGTTGCTGTGTGTGACAAGGATTTGGCTGGCCGAGGAGGATTGTCCCCATCCCTTGTCATCTTGAGTGTGTAGCAGCATTTCTCCAGGAGACAGGGTGAGACCATGTGTGTGGAGTGGAACGGCTCCAGGGGTGTGGGGAGAGCCCGTTTGTGGGAAGGCAGATGCTGCCCTGCGTGGCTCTGGGACCTCTGGGCAGTATGCAATCCCACAGAATCCCTCTGTAACTCTTCCCTGCTCTCTGCTTGTGTTTTGTGTCTCTCTTTGCCTTCTCGCATAGTGCTCTGCTGAATCAGGCCCTGAACCTGCTCTTGTTCCTCAACCCAGTGAGGAACATCTGTCTCAGTGGGCTGGTGAAGTTTGCCTCTGGTGTTTGTCAGCTGTGGTCCAGCTGTTGGAGCACAGGGTGGGAGGCAGGAGCCAAGCTCCCAGCTCTTTCCTTCTCATGTGCTGTCCCAAACCACCCCAGAAAGTGCCATCATGGTCCAGCATGGGACATTTGTCTGATCCTCTGCCCCATGGTGGAGGCTGTGTATGGGACCCAGTGTCTCACTGTTGTGCCTTTTCTTGTAGGAGACAGGGCTTTTAACAAAGGTACTGGAGAAGTATTTTTCAAACTGAAGAGACACAGCCATGGAGGACGAGGTCTGCAGGCTCGGCCATGCATGGCAAATGGAGGAGAGCATCGTTCTTGTGGGTTCCTGTAGCAACATCACTTTTATTTATTCTTTCTGTAATATTGTTAATAGTGATTGCTTGTATGAAAAGCAGAGCCTCCCTGTATATTTCCTGTATGTGTGTTCTGCTTTCTTCATGTCTTATGTGCCCCTGTGAATAAAACTAGCTCTTTGCACACACTAGCTCTGACTTTTCTCTGGGGGTGTGAAGGCAGAACCCCAGGGCTGGTGCAGAAAGAATGGGGAGTGGAAGCAGCATGGTGAGGGATGGAGGGGAGCTCCTGGCTCTCGGCAGCCAGGAGGGGATTGGATTCAGTCTCTGCCGTCTCTGCTCACTGCAGGAGACCCAAACTGCTGTGTGACAAAATTATAAGCTCACACAAAATTACCACCCACTACTGGAGCAACTTTATAACCTTCTTTGCTGAAAATAAAAAACATATTGCTCATGGAATTGCTGGGATTTCTAGTTCAAGTAGGGGCCCTGCCTTGTGAGACCCCAGGGTTTGCTACAGGCTCATTGGCCTTGGCTGGACCTTCTGCTGTCCCTCAGATGCAGATGCTGACCATTAAACACTCAGCCTCTCCATGTGTGTGCTTTGGGACGATCACTTGGTGCATCTGCCCCTTGTGCATCTGGTTAAGCACTCCTGTGGGCAGGGGTGTAGCCCTGGGGTCCTCTATTGTGCAGGACAGCTGGGGAAGGGCGCAAGTGGAGGCTGCCCAAAATGGGTGGTGGAGCACAGCCCCGTGATCTGCAGGCTCTGGTTCTGCAACTTCTGAAAGTGCTGCTTGTAGATACACCCTGTGTCCCACAGCCACCCCCGGGGTGCCCCTAGGCAGAGCTAAACCTGGCAGGAGATCCCAGAGTGATCCTGTAATTGAAACCCAATTGTGGCTTTCCTTGCCACACTACTGATCCTAAGTTCAACCCAAACCTTTGAGCATCTGCAAGGAGGAGACTCCATCTCCCAAGAGAGACAGGAGCCCAGTGCCACACCAAGCCAAGAGACATTCCAGCATCTGAACATGCTGATGACCAGCAGAGGGGAGAAAGCCATGGTAGGAGACCTTGCCACCTTGCTCCCTCTTGGAGGGCAGCAGTGATGACACCCGTGTGTGCTGTGATCAGCTGGATGACCTCCTCAGCCTGGTGAAAGAAGAGGTTGAAAGAATAGGAAGTATTAAGGAGTGTGAAAGGGAAATTGATTGGTGGAGTAGCTCCTTGGCACCCCTGAAGCAACAGGAGTTAATGGAGGCTCCAAAAGAGGCAGGTGATCCCTCACACTCCTACCAGGACCTAAGAGTTGGGGAGGCTGGAAACAGGTCCCTGCTCAGGGAGGCAGGAAAATCCCCTGTGGTGCCCCTTCACAATAGATACAGGGCCCTGGAACTTTTGAATGAAGCAGAGAATGATGAAGAAAATGAGTCAAATAAGGAAGAAGATCAAGGTCCACCAAGACCAGGCTGCTCTAGAGCAGATATTAAAACCAATTCTAAAAGGAACCCTAAAAGGATCATTGTAGTGGGTGACTCCATTCTGAGGGGTGTCGAAGGCCCCATATGCAGATTGGACCCACTTCATAGGGAAGTCGCTGCCTCCCTGGGGCCTAGTTAAAGCACCTCATGGCAAAAGTCCCCACTCTAGTGAGATCCAAGGACTACTACTCGCTCTTGGTTTTTCAGTCGCTCAATGAAGAGCGATTTCAGGGCCTTGGAGAAACTGGTTAAGGGATCAGGGACATGAATAGCGTTTTCCTCTATCCCTTCAGTTGCAGGGATGGATGAAGAAGACTACAGGAGGACTCAACTGATGAACTTGTGGCTCCGAGACTGGTGTTACTGGCAGGGCTTTGGATTTTTCAATCATGGGTTAGTATACAGGATGCCAGAGCTTTTGGCATCAGATGGGATGCACCTGTCCCAGAGGGGAAAAGGATCTTGGGGCAGGAGTGAGCTGGGCTCGTTGAGAGCTTTAAACTAGATTTGAAGGGAGAAGGGGACAAAACTGGAACTCCCAGGCATAAGCCCAGGGTAGATTACCAGAGTCTGTGGGCTAGTGTGCCAGCAGCGACCCTCACCCTGCCATCTCAGTGGAGGCAAGGGATGGAGACAGGCATCACAAAAAAGATGCAAGGGGTATGGCTGGATCAGTAACCATGGTAACACCTGTGAAAGGTCAAGCTGGAATTAGGACCTCTAAATGCAAAAAGTGCATCTATACCAATGCACACAGCATGGGTAACAAACAGGAGGAGCTTGAAGCCGTGATGCAACAGGAAACTTATGATGTAGTGGCTATCACAGAAACACGGTGGGATGTCTCCCATGGCTGGAGTGTGCCAGTGGATGGCTACAAGCTCTTTAGGCAGGAGAGGTGGTGGGGTGTCGCTGTATGTCAGGGACTGTTATGATTGCTTTGAGCACAAGTGTGGTGAAGACAGGGTGGAGTGTCTCTGCGTTAGAATCAGGGGAAGGCCAACAGGGCAGATGTCACAGTGGGAGTCTACTATAGGCCACCCAACCAGGACAGAGAGGTGGATGAAATATTCTATAGGCACTTAGGAGAAATTTCACAATTGCTTTCCCTTGTTCTTGTGGGAGACTTTAACTTCCCAGACATCTGCTGGAAATACAACAAAGCAGAGTGGGACCAGTCCCAGAGATTCCTGAAATGTGTGGGAGAGAACTTCTTGACACAGCTGGTGAGAGAACCGACCATTGAAGGTGCCCTGCTGGATCTCCTCTTTGTGAACAGAGAAGGGCTGGTGGACGATGTGGAGGTTGGAGGCTGACTAGGGCACAGCGATCACGAAATAATAGAGTTCGCTATTCTTAGAGAGGCCAGGAGAGAGCTAAGCAGGGCTGACATCCTGGACTTCGAAAGGGCTGACTTTGTCTTGTTTAGGCACCTGCTTGACAGGATCCCTTGTAACGTGGTCCTGAAGGGTACAGGGGCCCAGGAAGGCTGGGCTCTCTTTAAGAAGGAAGTGTTAATGGCCCGGGAGCAGGCGGTCCCCAGGTGCTGTAAGAGAAGCCGACTCCAAAGACCACCCTGGCTGAACAGGGAGCTTTGGCTGCAACTCGGGGAGAAAAGGAGAGTTTACAGCCTTTGGAAGAAGGGGCTAGCCACACACAGTGATTACAGAGAGGCTGTGAGGCTCTGCAGGGTGGAAATCAGGAGATCTAAAGCCCAACTGGAAATTAATCTGGCTTCAGCAATCAAGGACAACAAGAAATGTTTCTGTAAGAATGTCAGCAGCAAAAGAAAGTCCAGGGAGAGTCTCCATCCCCTGCTAGATGCAGGAGGAAACATGGCAACAGGTGATGAGGAGAAGGCTGGGGTGCTTAATGCCTTCTTTGCCTCAGTCTTTAATAGCAAGACCAGTTGTACTGAGGGAATCCAGCATCCACAGCCAGAAGACAGAGACTGGGAGAACGACCCCCCTGCAATCCAGGAGACAGTCAGTGACCTGCTGCATCACACAGACACACACAAGTCTATGGGACCAGACGGGATACACCCGAGGGTGCTGAAGGAGCTGGCTGGGTGCTCGCCAGGCCGCTTTCCATCATTTACCAGCAGTCCTGGCTGACCAGGGAGGTCCCGACTGATTGGAAATCGGCCAATGTGACGCCCATCTATAAGAAGGGTCGGAAGGATGATCCGGGAAATTACAGGCCTGTCAGCTTGACTTCGGTGCCCGGGAAGCTGATGGAGCAGCTCATCCTAAACACCATCATGCAACACATGAGGGACAACAGATGCTCAGGCCCAGTCAGCATGGGGTTATGAAAGGCAGGTCCTGCTGACAAACCTGATCTCCTTCTATGACAGAGCGACCTGATTATTGGACGAGGGAAAGGCTGTGGGTGTTATTTACCTTGACTTCAGCAAGGCCTTTGACACCGTTTCCCACAGCATTCTCCTGGTGAAACTGGCTGCTCGAGGTTTGGATGGGCACACACTTCGCTGGGTTAAACACTGGCTGAATGGCCGGGCCCAGAGAGTTGTGGTGAATGGAGTTAAACCCACTTGGTGGCCGGTCACGAGTGGTGTCCCCCAGGGCTGGGTTTTGGGGCCACTCCTGTTTAACATCTTTATTGATGCTCTAGACGAGGGGATGGAGTGCACCCTCAGTCAGTTTGCAGATGACACCAAGCTGGGCGGGAGTGTTGATCTGCTCGAGGGCAGGGAGGCTGCAGAGAGACCTGGACAGGCTGGAGCCATGGGCTGAGCCCAACTGGGGGAGTTTCAATAAGGCCAAATGCCGGGGGCTGCCCTTGGGCCACAACAACCCCCAGCAGCGCTACAGGCTTGGGGAGGAGTGGCTGGAGAGCTGCCAGTCAGAGAGGGGCCTGGGGGTGTTGATTGACAGCCGGCTGAACATGAGCCAGCAGTGTGCCCAGGGGGCCAAGAAGGCCAATGGCATCCTGGCTTGTGTCAGCAATAGCGTGGCCAGCAGGGACAGGGAAGGGATCTGAGCCCTGGGCTCGGCACTGGTGAGGCCGCCCCTCGATGGGTGGGTTCAGTTTTGGGCCCCTCACCCCAAAAAGGCCATTGAATGACTCGAGCGTGGCCAGAGAAGGGCAACGGAGCTGGGGCAGGGTCTGGAGCACAGGTCTGCTGGGGAGCGGCTGGGGGAACTGGGGGGGTTCAGTCTGGAGAAGAGGAGGCTGAGGGGAGACCTCCTGGCCCTCTGCAGCTCCCTGCCAGGAGGGGGCAGAGAGGGGGGATGAGTCTCTTGAGTCAAGGAACCAGCGCCAGGCCCTGAGGGAATGGCCTCAAGCTGCCCAGGGCAGGGTCAGGCTGGCTCTGAGGAAGGATTTCTGTGCAGAAGGGGCTGTTGGGCGTTGGAATGGGCTGCCCAGGGCAGGGGGGGAGTCCCCGGGATCCCTGGGGGGGTTGAAGAGTCGGGCTGAGCCAGCGCTGAGGGATCTGGGGGAGTTGGGAACGGTCAGGGGAAGGGTCATGGTTGGGCTGGAGGAGCTTCAGGGGCTTTTCCAACCAAGATGATTCTGTGATTCTATCACTTCAAGGATGACTTGGAGCCCAGATGGTGTTTATGAACGCATTGCTCCTTCAGAAACTTACTCATGAGCAAGGGAAAGGCGGTGGCAGCCCTAAACCTTTTTCTGGGGAGCTGCAGGAGAGAATGGCTGGTCTCCATCCAGGGCAGATGTGGGGCACGCAGGCACAGATGCCCTGGCCCACTCCCATTATGTCACAGTGCTGCCGCCTGCCCAGCCCCAGGCCTGGGATGCTTCTCAGAAGATGTCACAGGATGTCACTGGATGTCCCAAGCCAGGTGACAGCTGAAGCTGTAGGGGACAGCTGGGGACATGACAGGATCCCCAGGTCCTGTGTGGGGCTGGCTGGCAACTCTACGAGGTGAAAAAGAGATAGGTTCTGCAGAAATGTCATGTGGTAGTGTCACCACTCCTTCTCCGAGCTTAATCTTGGGGTGCAGACCCTGTTGTGGACACAACCAGCATTCACACTGCTCATGTTTGCAAAAAATGAGCCTGCAAGTTATTTGACCCCCAGATCACCTTTTATTAGCTGTAGCAAAGCCTTGTCTTAAAACTGATTATAAGCAAGAAAAATAATGACATGGCATATCGTGTTTGACACTAGAGCAGACCAGATGCCTCTCAGCCGGCAGTGTGATGGACTGGCAGCCTAATGGGATTCTTGATCTGATGTCATGTCATGGGGCCACCAGCTCATGTCCCATCCAGGAAATCTCATTGCAGGGGGAGCAGGTTTCTGAACATCACAGCAGAAACCTGCTGTGAGATGCCTAGGTGAGATCCTCATTGTCCCACTCACCCAGCAAGAACCTGTCAACTGCCTGTCTGTCCCCCATCGCTACCTTATGGGTTGAGATAAAGATGGGGAGGTCGCTTGGTAATTACTGTCATGGGCTAAACAGACTTAACTCAAGGAATTTAATGTCATTTATTGTCAATTAATACAAAATAAATATTTGACTATGGATTCAGGTTTTGGAAACAAACAAAAACCCCAAGCATTTTCACACCCGGGGAAAGCACCTCTCCTCCCCTTTACCAGGCTCAACATCGCTCCCAGCACCTCTCTTCCTGCTCATCACCACTGCAGGTTACACTCGGCCCCCTTGGTGAAGCAGCAGGGGGATGCGATCAGTCCGTAGTGATTTCCCTTTTGCTGCTCCTTCCTTCTTGCTTTTTCCCTGTGTTCCGCTGTGACTGCTCAATACGCACGTCTTGCTTTGGGGGTGTACCTGCTCTGCCATGGGCTCACCCACAGGCTGCAGTCCCTTTGGGGTTGTATATGCTCCAGCATGGGTCCTCCATGGGCAGCAGTCCCTTTGAGGGGTGCCTGCTCCACCATGCAGCACCACTTCATCCTCCTCCTCTGAACTGCTATGTAGATCGCTGGAGCAATGTTGGCCAACTGAGCCACTAAGAAGCGAGGTGCCCAGAACCTGCCTTGGACACCATCCTAGAAGCACAGGCTAACTCAGGGTGGAGAGAACCTCAGCAGACCTCTAGTCAAGCCATCTGCTCAAAGCAGGGTCAGCTCTGGGGTCAAACCAGGTTACTCAGGGCTTTGTTCCATCAGGTCTTGAAAACCTCCAGGTATGAAGGCTGAGTCACCTGCTCCATTGCTTGACTGGTCCAGTGTTTCTCCTTCTCCCACACAGGCAAGCAACCACTCAAGCCCAAAACCCCAATCCCACTTCAATCCAAATTACAAACTGAGAAAGTCAGAAAACTTTTGAGGAATGCCATTTTTGGGCAATTTGCTTGCTCAGTCCTGGTATTTGCCTTTCTAACATTTATCTGCTGGTGCATAGCATGCACAATGCCCTCTCACTCCTCAGGTCATATTCTTTGGAGATTTCCAGGACCAAAGCTTTGTGTCCAGGTTAGGGAACTTCTTAATTTTTATTTTTCCAGCTCTGTGTTTTCCCCCTTGCTGCTCTGGTTCAAGACTGCCCCTCCATGCCACTGCTTGGACTCAAGAACTTGCTCACAGCAGAGCTTGCTGCCTCTGCACACCACAAGCAGAGATGCATGAGGCTACTGACTCAACTGAGGTCACTGGGACAACTTCCCTGGGGTGCACTGCCCACCGCAGAGCAGAACTGCAGCACAGACCCTCAGAAACCATGACAGTTGGGACATCTGTGACAGCACAGACATCTGAGATTGTAGCTGGTGTCCTGGGCTTCCTCTCACAACCTGTGGCCGTGGTGTGACCCCATGGATGGGAAAAGGCTGTGAAGTGAGATAAGAGAAATGGAGACAAGCCACCTTCACCACTGCCATTTGTTTCTGTTTAGCTGTAGGACTGCCCCATGAGGAGGCACTGGCTCAGAGGAATGTTTGTGAAAGTCCAGTGCCACCACTTGGTGTCATTGGTGTCCCAGGCTTAGTGCAGTGCTCATGCTCATTCACACAGGACTGGCTCTCCTGCTAGGCCCTCAGCAAAGACATCAGGCTCCAGGTTGGGGTGCTGCTTTCTCCAAGATGTCTTAAGACCTCTCTTTCATAGGAGACCAACAAAACAGGCAGTGAGGAATGGAGAGAAAAAGTCAGAAAGGAAACCAGGTTGTCGTCAGGAAGCAAAACAGTCTTAGTCTCCTAAACACCTTGCTCCTCCAGGGAAAGATCTTCTTGTCCTGATATGAACAGCAAAACTTGACCTGACCAAGGTAAACCCAACCAGTACAGAGGCTGAGACAGCCTGAGGAAGCAGGAATAGAGAGCATGGCACCCCTATTGTCTTGAAAATGATTTCCAGGTCGTAGAGATCAGGGCATCCTAGTGCAGAGGAGCCAAGGTTGAATGCAGTGTAGGGTTGCAAACCATCTGGATGCTCCATCATGGATGCAGAGGCCTTTTCTTCATGACAGGACCCAACAGCTCACTGCAAAGCACTGGCAGCATGGAGACTCTCTGGCAGTGTGGGAAGGATACCAGTTACACAGGAGGATCTCACATAATGGCAAACAGCAGTCAGGAAGGATGTGCATTCTGAATCCAGCACTCGGGTGCCTTCAAAATAGCCCAGCCCCATCATAGGTGTTGAGCTTTCCTTGTTCAACCTTTCCTTGTTCAGCCCTAAGGACTGAGGATGGGGTCTCCTGGGAGGTGAAGAGAAGGGATATCTAAGCCATGTACCAACTTCCCTCCTTCTCTCCTGTCCCAAGCATGGCAGAGGCACTTTGGAAAACATAGATATGGGACCCTGTGGTGAAGCATTTCATTGCATCAGGTCTTCAGCTCCCAGCTGAGGCCCCCAAAAAGGGAGTGAGATAAAGATGCAGGAAACATGCTCTGGTAGACAGTAAGAGACCCGACAGAGATCTGGTACCTCCATGGAAACCCCAGTAGTTCAGCAAATGGCTCCATCTCACCCTGGAGCTGGCAACAGCTTCTCAGTTTCACTTGGAAATGAGAGGGAGCCAAACCCCCCTGGTCACACCACATAGACCTTGTCATCCAGCCTGTTCCTGCCGCTTCAGTCTTTATGGGAAACTCCTCTCTGACCCTCTTTCTCAGCCCAGAAGATGCCTTTTGGAGTATGAAATGATGCCAGTGTTGCTTGTCCCAAGCCAGATCTTCTCACAAGGGATGTGCTCACGCTGGCCCAAGCAAATGCCTTGTTCTAGACTTAGTTGCATAAGCAACTACAAGGACATCATGGAACATGGTGTCTTGAAATCCTGTGATTTCTCCTGCTGTGAATAACCCAGAGAAAGAAGTACAAGTGCTTGACTGTGTTGGGAGAATCACAGTTCTCTGCCTGCCCAGCCTGGGAGTACTCAGTGCTGTTCCTGACCCAAGGTTCCCTATGTGACCCTGCTCAGAAGGAGATATTCTTAGAGTGTGCGTGCACCAAATGCTGCTGCTTGAGGCTAGAGAGATAGATCATCCCAGCTACAGAGCCACAAAGCCTTTTTTATGGGCTTTCTTTGCAACACCTGTTCCTGGCAGGCATGAGATGCTGGTCTTCAGTGGATTAAAACAGTTCTAGAGCAACAGGGACAAAACCAGCATGGGGCTAGATGAGAGCCCCCCTGCGACAGAACCCTCTACACGGGACTCCAAAAATCATCAGGGTGGTGGCGTGCAGGGAGAGGCCATCTAGCACAACCTCACTTCCATTTTCTATTTGTTATGATGCCTTTTTAAACTCCATATGGTGCTGAGAACCAGCCAAGGACCATAATAAGAATAAGGTATTAATATATTAATCGGTTCTTCAAGCTCGTGGTGTATAAAACAAAGGCTAAATGTGATGTAACACTGGGAAATTGCTTTGCACTGGTAACAGCTCCTGCAACACATGGTCCCACTGCGCTGCAGAGAGGAAGGTGCCATAAAGCAGCTGCTGCCAACCTTTGGACTCCCTGTACAACGCTGAGACCGTGCCAGGAGTTGTAGAGCTGGCAGAACTGCTGTGTAATTGATGGCTTTTATAAAATGCATGTAGGTCAGTACTGCAACACCGAGGTGTTTTCCCTGTATGCGAAGCCAATCAAAGCAGTAAGCAAGGTGTATACAGTAAGACCCCGTCCACTCCAGGTAGGATCCAGAAAGAGTGAACTTAGGACACTTCATTCTTTCCACTTCCAGCGCTCAGTGGTCTTGGCATCCCCCATCCTCTGATGTGCCAGGGAGGACCTTTGTCTCCAGGAGGAAATCTGTACCCGTTCCAGGTATTTTTAACCCAAAACCTGTTGCACAAACTGGTCCAGGCTGGTGGCACAGATGAGGGAGCCACCAGCCTGCATCATGCCCTCAGGGAGCAGCTCCAGCATGGAGTGGAGGGCAGCAACCTATTCCAGGACATGGATGCAAATGCCATGGGAAGTGAAGGGCTAAGAGAGCTCCCAGCAGGGCAGGAGGGCTCTTGGGAATACATATCTGGGACCTGGGCCAAGATGGACTCTGTTCTTCTTGCCCGGGAACACCCATGTGGCAGTGCTAGACCTCAGAGACCATGTCCTTTCATGAAGGGCCAGTTTCCCAGCTTCCTCACCTGCCGTGTACCCTTTCTCTGGAAGAATGGGAGACACATGCCATGAAAGGTTTTAGGGATCCAGCTCTGCTGGGAGCTCTGTGAGACGATGGTGGGAGGAACAGGGCCACCAGATTTGTATAAATGTCAGTGAGGGAACCCCTGAAGGTCTCTAGTTCAACCTCTCATGGCAGGACTGTCACCAACTGCTAGACACTATCCCAAGGTGATGCTTGGTGGGACAGGACCACTGGGTGGGAAGAACTCTGCACCCTAAACCACAAGCCCTTGTGACACCCAAAGTTGGTAGAGAACATCCACAGGAGACTCAGCCAACCTCAGATCTGCCTTAGATATCTTCCACCATAATATTCGTCCTCCTGTTCCAAGATCTGCAAGCTCATCCCCAGCAGAAGGTGGCCCAAGTCCAAGTGGAGTGACTCTGAGTTTATAAGAGGTCCTTGGAGGGCTCTGGGGCAGTGAGGGGGTCTTTCAAGATCAAAGCCAGTTGGAAGGTGGTTCCACAAGCCCTACAAAAATCTGCTCTCGTTCCAGCTGGATTGGACTATTTGTTGCACATAACCTATGGCAAACTGAAGTGCTAAGGCTTGGACAACTGGCCCAAGCCAGAGTTGACCTATAGATGAATCCTGTACATTTTATAGCTGAAACCATTGTGCTAGTAGGTATTGTACTAAGTTATAACAACCCACTCATGCTGATGTAAAAAGTGCTAAAGCATTGAAACACTGAAGCCTGAACAACAGGCCCCAAGCCGAAGCTGCTAACTTGGTATGTAATCATTAACAAAGTCTGTAAACTCATGAGCGAAAGATGCAGCTTAGACACAATATAATCAGGAGCGAGAAGAGAATGTATCCAGCTTCCCTTGTTCAGCCTGTTCAAGGCTGAGAACCCCAGTATCTGGCCTTGTTAGAAACTCCCTTGGTTTCCCCCCTGAGCCCTGGCCAGGCTTTGGTGGAATCCAACAGGAGAATGAAACCAGAAATTTTCCGCTCAAAACAAAGGTGCCAGCTGTTCTGGCCTGTCGATCTCTGGTATCTAAGGCTGGGCTCGTTTGCAGCGACTTTGGCAGCCTCACCTACGGGTGGACGCACCACGTAGGATTTCCCCCTTGCCGGGACAGGCTCTGCAAACCCTCGCTGTGAGCGGGGCTGCCCAGCCACTGCGGGGCTGGGGGATGGTAATATATGCAAGTGGAGATGTATTTTTCTTAATCTCCATTCTCTCTCTCGTGTGGTAATGATTTGATGCATTACCCTGTTTTTTTCCCGTTTGCTGCTTTAAGTGCACTATTCTGCTTTTTCTTACTGCATGTTTTCTGTATTACACTGTTACGTTGGTTATCACCAGTAAAATACACCTGCTCTTTTCACTCTGGTGTCTGAGTTTAATTGGTATCCTTAATCAGCAAAACATAAATTGGTGTCAGAAGTGGGATCCAACAAAAATGCCATTATTTAAGTTCAAAGCTGATTTGTCAAGTCCACTAGATACTCCTGATTGGAAAAAATCCTCCCTAGTTCACTGGCTCAGGAGTGGGCTCAGGTCAGAGGACTGTGCAAACAATGGGAGAGCTGGCTGAAAGAAGCCAAACAATTAGATATTTTAAATTATAGGAAAGGGATACCTATTGGAAAAGGAAAAGAGACTACAGATTCAAGTAAACAAGGATGGATTTTGTTAACTGCATATAGAAAACAACACCAGAGTAAAGAGAGGCTGTTGTTAGAGTGCTCCCAGATGGAGCGACAGATATGTGATTTAGAGTCAAATAGTGATGTTGTAATGCTGGAATAAGTTGCTTGCTGATAAGCTGGATACTTATCAGACAGTGGCAGAGCGCCACAGTGCGAGTAGCACAGTGTAAGTATAGTAAAAGAAGAAGGGCTGGATTCGTTGTGTACTTTGAGCATTGGCACCGATATTGAGTCTGAGACTTGGAGTGTGTATATTGTATGGTGTTAAATTTGGATTTGTTGTTTGTCATAATTGTCCTAGTGGTACTTGTGGTTATAAGTGTAATTCTGTGTTGTTTGTGTGAATGGTGTAAGGGAGCTCCTTGTGTGGTAATATAAGATCGATCTGTTTAATCTAAGAGTTTGTGTGAGTGTGTGAGATGCGGTATGACTGTAAAAATGTTATCATGACTCTTTTGATTACTGAGATAGGAAATTCCCTTTGTGATGTGAAAGAAAAATAAAGTAGCTGGGTGACCTTGGGGAGTGGGACCCCCAAAGGAGTGCAGGGAATTGAGATACTCGAGACAGCCCTAAAGACAATGAAAATAGGATTTCTGGTAAGGAAAATTTTATGGCTTTGCTAAAAGACAGCATGTCTCATGAAAAAAAAATCCAGTGTTCCAACTAACAAGCTGTGGTGAATATATACACAGAGAGGGCTGAATAAACCTAGCAAGAGAGTGCAGCGTTCTAAAACTAGGAATTCAGGGACAACTCAGCCTACGGCACCCCTTCTCGAACCTCTAACGGGACCCTGCATCTGCCCGAGGATGGTGCCCCCCCCCTCCCCCACTCCCTGCCCCTGCACAAACACACACCCCACACACCCCCACACCCCCATAAGTGGATCAGCAATTCCAGGGTTTAAAGATGATCAGGCACCGTTTTCTGACTTGCACCCTTTGCATGAGGCAAGGGAAGTGAATCACTATTATGATCAGTACAAATGAATTAACGGCCAAGCTCCAGGGCAGTGGGTGCAGAAGGACCAATGACCCCATGTGGAGCTTAAGTTTTTTGGGGTTTTTTTGAACAAGCGGTCCCTGCAAACTGTAAATACCCTCATTGACACTGGATTGGAGACCTCCTTAATATATTGGAATCCCAAGAAATTTAAAGGAAAACCTGTAACTATTACAGTTTAGGAGGAAAAGAAATTAAAGCTGTACAAACACAAATAGAAATAAAAATAAGAAACCTCCCAAAATGATTATATTCAATCATGATTGTTCCTGTTCCTGGACATATAAAAGGTATAGAGATTCTAAAAAGACTAACTTTAAATCTTTCTGATGGTCAGTATCAATTTGAGTTAAACCCTGTATTAGTGCCAGACCTGTTATAGCCGGCAAAGTAAAAATGCCTCCTGTACAGATCCCAGCTGCAACTAGGTTAGTCACAATGAAGCAGTCTAGAATTCCAGGAGGACATGAAGAGATATCACAGACAATTAAAGATGTATTAGATGTAGGAGCTTTAAAGCTGACCACGACAGCGTGGGACAATCTGATATGGCCTGTCAAGAAACGTGATGGATCCTGAAGAATGACAGTGGATTTTAGAGAACTAAACAAACCTACTCCACCGCTTGCAGCAGCCGTGCCAGACACTGTCACTTTAATAGAAAAAGTTCAGAAACATCCAGAAACCGGGCACTCTGTAATAGATTTGGCTAATGCATTTTTTACCATCCCAATTGCAGAAGAACACTGGGATCAATCTGCCTTCACAGGGCAGGGCGGGCAATACACCTTTACTAGATTACCACAGGGGTGGTTGCATAGCCCCACCATCTGTCATAGAATTGTAGCTGAACATTTAGATGAAATACAGCTGCCTCCTCACACACAATTAAGTCACTATATAGACGATGTTTTGATCCAAGGAAATGATGTGGAGGAGGTACAAGTCCTTGAATTAGTGGTAAATCACATGAAACAGAAGGGTTGGGAATTTAACCCTGAAAAGAAAAAAAAAAAAAAAAAAGAAATGAAAATCCAAGGACTGTCTCAGACAGTGAAGTTTCTAGGAATTTGGTGGCACTGTGGGCATTGAGAAATACTGCCTAAACCCTGACAAACAAAAATTTTTTTTAGATTTTAGATCCATTGGGCTATTCGACTTCTGGAGGCAACATATTCCCTGTTTGGGATAAATGTTAACCGCTTGGTATAAGGTGACAAGGAAAAAATACGAATTTGAATGGGGAAATGAACAGCAAGCTGCTTTTGAATTAGCTGAAGAAACCATTCAAAAAGCTTTAGATTTATGGCCTCTGCAGAAAGGAGAAGTGGAATTAAATGTGTCAGTAAATGGATGCCCCAAGATCACAGCATTCTGTCCAAAGGCTCCAACAATCATGCCAGCCCCACGGCCTTGACCACCCCAGAAATCCATCTCCTTTTCTAGAACAACCTGTCTTAGTTGAACTCCCCACAGTGGGAGCAGCACCACTGGTATTGGATACCCCAATAAACAAGTACACCTGGAAAGACAAAGATGCTCATGGAAAGGAGCACAAAATTAATACAAGGTAAATTATCCCATCCTTCTAATTATAACCCACCTCCCGTTCTCAAAATGAACCGAGAAGCTTTTCTTTCCTTTTTATTGCAGGTAACCCCCCCGGAGACAGATAACCTGAGTCACGATGGGGGATCCTTATGTGAATTTAAATTTTTACATAGTGTTGATGTTGTCTTATTAAAGTTTTTAGGATGTATTGTCTATCACTGCAAAATTGCTTTGGGTGACCTCTTCTCCCTTGGCTCCAGGGGAAGCTCTGGCTTCCGAAGTATTAACCAAGAATGGGAGGAAAGCGAATCTGTGGTTTTAGGTCATTCTGTTGCCAGTATTATGATCAAACAACAGACACCAAATCAGGACAAGGTCCTTTTGCTAATGGGGCCTGGACTTTAAAAGGTCATTATTGAGCCCATGAAGGCGAGATGGAAATACCAAGGCCTAAACTATAGATGCCCTCTGGGCTGGGAAGTGGAAATACATTTTCCTGATGTGTAGGCAGACCCCAGCTCCAGCGCGCCAGACCACCATCTTCAGCTCCGCAATTGACAATAACAACCAGAATTTATCCCCTTTTGATACTTAATTTTGTGGAGGTTGCTCTGTTAGTTTTTGCTATATTTTCTCCTGTGGTATATATGTGTTCATCTTGTCAGTGTCCATGTAAACTGTCTTGCAATTGTACTTATTCATGTAGACAATCACATCCTTCCACCAATTCCCAAGGACTGGGAGCACATCCTTAGGCCCAGCCTCAGATTCATTTTGGTTAAATATGTTTAATTAAAATAGTATTAACTGACATGGTTATTGTTACTGTTACCTTTATTATATGTTTGGTTATAATGTTGTTAAGCATTGTAGTGTTAATATTGTTTTATTTGTTATTTGTAGTGATATTACTAATTTACTTTTGTTTGAATATGGGATAGAAGTTTCTAGGCCCAGAAGACGCATGTGCTTTAGGATAAGGGGGCATGGAAAGTTATTTTCTTGCTGCGTATGCTGACCCCAACTTCAGCAAACCAGGGCAGCAGACAGCGTGGACTGCCAGAGCCGCAAACAGTGGTACATTGCCAGAACCATGGAAAAATAATGGATCACGTTAGTGGTGATTCCAATTTACTATATAGCCTTATAAAAGGTTTTGGTTTTGTTGAGTTAGTTAATTTTAAGCATGACACATTTGTTAGGGATGTTGTTAGATATATGCTTGTTAACTGCAGATATTAATATTTGTTAAAGATATTATTAGTTACATGTTTATTAATGGAAAATTTATATATCCATTAAAAATGTTATTATTTATTATGTTGCATGCTATTTCTATCCTTTCTGTCTTTATATATCGATCCTTTGTGCCACCACGAGGAAAGCAATGTCGAGCCACGAGTTGGTGTAAAAGACTGTGTTAGACTGTGCTTGTCCCAACATTGCTGCTGCATCACTACCACTACTTGGCCTCAACATCCTGTCGCCATGGAGAATTACACTCTGAAGGAGATGGACTGTTCCCGAATAAACTACCATGTCTGCCTGAAACCAGAACGACAACATCCTTGGCAGTGCCTGTCAAGCTGCGCTTGCACATGAGCCAAGTGAAGACTGCCGTGAACACCTGGGCATGTGCACATGGAAGAACACAGTGTGGCACATGTGACAATGAACTCTGTGGAAATGGGTGGACTCTTTGGAGGAATTGTGGGGACTGGGACAATAAAAGGACTGCGTACTCTTTTCTTGGGGCTCGGAGCTGGGATTTCAGCATCATCTCTCTCTTGGAGGAGCTTAGAGCCTGTAGCAACCTTATCACCTGCACTGAGACTGAGACAACGGGATGTCGCTGGATTCGTGGTGGTAGTAACTGATCTTGCTGCATCTCTTCTGTTTGCTTGCTTAGGTATTCTGACTTTTTCTTCTTCTCTCTGTCCTATCGCTATTATTGCTTATTACCGAAAATAGAGCTTACAAGGTTGTATGGCATTTAACCTCATTTGTGTCTTAAGTTCACTCCTAGGATCATTTAAGAACCCTCCCCAATATTGGATAGGGACATGCCTGACGAGACATCATCAACTGATGAAGACTAATGTCAATAACCATAGAAATGGTTTGAGAGCCATGATTCACCTATAGGTCAAAGGAACGAATGAAGTGCTAAGGCTTGGACAACTGGCCCAAGCCAGAGTTGACCTATAGATGAATCCTGTATATTTTATAGCTGAAACCATTGTGCTAGTAGGTATTGTACTAAGTTATAACAACCCACTCATGCTGATGTAAAAAGTGCTAAAGCTTTGAAATACTGAAGCCTGAACAACAGGCCCCAAGCCGAAGCTGCTAACTTGGTATGTAATCATTAACAAAATATCTAAACTCACTAGTGAAAGATGCAGCTTAGACACAATATAATCAGTAGTGAGGAGAGGATGTATCCAGCTTCCCTTGCTCAGCCTGTTCAAGGCTGAGAACCCCAGTATCTGGCCTTGTTAGAAACTCCCTTGGTTTCCCCCCTGAGCCCTGGCCAGGCTTTGGGTGGAATCTAACAGGAGAATGAAACCAGAAATTTTCTGCCCAAAACAAAGGTGCCAGCTGTTCTGGCCTGTCGATCTCTGGTGTCTAAGGCTGGGCCCGTTTGCAGCGACTTTGGCAGCCTCACCTGCGGGTGGAGGCACCGCGTAGGATTTCCCCCTTGCCGGGACAGGCTCTGCAAACCCTCGCTGTGAGCGGGGCTGCCCAGCCACTGCGGGGCTGGGTGATGGTAATATATGCAAGTGGTGATGTATTTTTCTTAATCTCCATTCTCTCTCTCGTGTGGTAATGATTTAATGCATTACCCTGTTTTTTTCCTGTTTGCTGCTTTAAGTGCACTATTCTGCTTTTTCTTACTGCATGTTTTCTGTATTACACTGTTACGTTGGTTATCACCAGTAAAATACACCTGCTCTTTTCACTCTGGTGTCTGAGTTTAATTGGTAACCTTAATCAGCAAAACAGAAACCCATCTCTGCTTCCACACTATGTTGACTCTATGGATTTTTTTTTTTTTAATATATTAAGTAAGCAGTTGATTAGAATTTATCTTACGATATTTCTGCCCACATGCTGCAAAGCAGCCCTCAGGTCTTTCCACTGCTTTTCAGAGAGGTGAATGATTTCTGATTACACCATGTGTTTTCAACACTTTTGCCTGGATGGAAGAAACAGATGATCATCTGCCCACAGCCAGGATACAGGGTGCGGAGTGCTTCTGTATGCTCAGACAGGAGATCTGCATCACAGTCCAAGATGGGATAGCATTGCTCTGTGCATAAATTTCAAGGCTGGCAGGGAAACACTAGACACAAGAGTTCCATGGAAAAATGTGTATCACTTTAATTAGGCCTCTAACAACAGGGATTATGAGAGAAAGCTTCTCTCTAAGTTGCAGCCTGGGATGAAAGCACTAATTACCACACAGTACATCATTAACAAGCCCCAGCAAAGCATGGAAAAGCTCAACTAGCTGATAGTTACGTCAAACTGGCAGGAATGGCTGTTATCTGTGGGGACAGGGTTCGCCAAGCTGTGATGACAAAATCCCTGATGAGGTGTTTCCCAAGTGCTAATGCACTTCCTGACACTCATGCTGGGGCAGCAGAGCATGGTCAGATGAGCAGGACCCTCAAGGATGAGGCTGGAGAGGCAATCTGGGAGCTCGCAACCCTCCTTGCTCTTTAGTGGGGAAGCAACATCTCTAACATAGATGCAAGATAAGAAGTGATGTCCTCTCCCTCTCCTCCACTCTCCCAGTGCATCAGGGTACCATCTCAGACCCTCCCACACTCCCTCCCTCTGTCCCTCTGCCCCAGCAGCTCTTGCAGAGCTGCAACACTGGGATCAGGGCAGCCTGGAAGGGGCATCTGTGAAACAGAAGAGGCTGCAGCCCCTCATCCAAGCTGGGCAATCCCAGCACGGGGCATGATGCTTGGGAAGGAACAGGGACTGGCTCCAGGTCCAGCCCTGCATCAGCATGTCCCCTTCCCCATCACAGGCACTGGTCTCAGTGCCCACAGGGTCAAACATGGGGTCTCTGGGCAGGATGGAGATATTCAGGAGGGTAATGGGGCAGCTGGGTTTCTGTCTCCCGGGTCTCTGAGAGCACATGGAAACCTGCAACAGCACTGACAGGAGCTGAAAGCCTTTGGTGCTGGGAGCAAAGGTGATGAAGGAGTCCCAAGGAAGATGCTCTTCCCGGCACATGCCTCTGAAGGTCCAGACCACAGGAGACTTGTTCCTCTCCTACAAGATGGATCTTGAAGGAGCAGAAGACTGAACACTCAACACAATTTCTGGAAAAGGACTTCCTTGAAGTGTGGCTGAAACCCCTCCTGTTTCAATTCCCACTAGGATGATGGGTGGCTCCTGCTGAGCTCTGCCTCCATCTCCTGGCAGCCCTTTCAGCTGACCCTGAGCCGTCTCCATTGTGAGATACAAAACCCAGCTCACTGGGCAGTGTAGTGGGCAGCAACACCTTCCCCTTCTCTCAAAATCTTTAAGTAACTTACAAGCAGCGCTGGAAAAATGAACCTTCTTGCAAATACATCTAGAACCAAACTGGCCACAGCACCATGAGCCTCTCTGCTCAGCTAGGTGGAAAGTGGCCAGAGGGAGTCCCTCCATCCATCCTTCTGTCCCTCTCTGCAAGATGCTCCATCATGGGTCACTCAGGTGTTGCAAAGGATCCTGAGCAAGGAGCTGCATCCAAGCATCAGGATGGGACACTGGACAGGCTTTATCACAACAAAGCCATAGCCTAACCCCAGCTACAGCGTCCTCCGTGCTGGGGACCAGGAGAGAGGGGCAATGGGGACAACCAGTGGGGCAGGGTAACAACTGGAGACAAGCACCATGCCTGTCCCACTGGCAGCAATGGGTCAGGTAGAAATCCTCTGAGCAAAGGGCGGCTTCTCGGGGCTCCAGCTCCATCCCCAAAACCGCCTCCCTGCCGAGGCATGTCCCCACACCTTCCCCGCCTTGGTTCCCGGCACTGCAAGAGACAGAGGCTGATCCAACACTGTGTGGCTACTTGTGCAAGAGGTGATGGGTGCTGCTCCCCTCGCCCCCACCGCCCTCCGGTGACCTGGATCAGGTGACTCATCTCTAATCTCCCCCCTCCATCACTCACAAGCGAGTGAAGCAGAAACTGCCCAATACAAGAGAGCTGCCCAAGCAAGAGCAGGGTGCTGACGGTGGGAGCAGCGCCCTGAACGTGAGGCTGCAAGCTCCTGGTGAGTGAGAACAAGGTCCCAGACCTGATGAACCACACACCTTTACTACCTGCAGAAATACCTAGAAAATTAAAAAGAGAGAGAAAAATCCCAAACCCCTGTTATCATCATGGCCTCAGGCTTTCTGTAGGACCTCTTTGTGCATGCAGAGTGTTGGGTGAGGGGTAAATCCAGCAGTTTTCCAGGTTTGCCACCCCACAACCCCATCAGTACCCCAGGGAAGTGGAGTATCCCACCACCACCACCACGCCCCATTTCCGTCACTGCTGGGGACAGTTGAAGGAACCAGAGCAGCCCTGTGAGCTCCCACAGTGTCCATGCACACAAACACTGTGCTGCTGTTTAAAAACAACCCTTGGAGAGAGACTCAGTGTTCAGATTGGATAGCACCAGTCTGGGACTTGAGGGGCAATGGCAAAGTCTTTACCCAGAAATGCCTTAATTTCCTGCTGGGCATGAATTAAAATGTTTTTACCTCTCTTTGCTGTGGGGTGGGAAGCGCAGCTTTCCAGGGCACCCAGCCAGGCCATCCACTGCGATGCAGAAAGAAATACCTAGGGGATGGCAGTAATTGTGCCAGATTCAGAAGGAAGCCCCCAGATGTGGATCAGGAGAGTGTTTCTGTCACACTAGGACCTCTCAGCATCAATTCAACCTTCTTCAGCCAACCAAAGTGCCAAAGATTGACAGCAAACCCCAAAAGCTTGAATTACCACACTGTGACTCAGTAACCTGAGCATTTTTTTTTCTGCATAATAGGGCTTGGAACCCCTCAAGATCTGTGCCTCTCTGCTGGTCCCCCTCACCAGTCGCTGTGTCACCTTGTCCAGTCACTACAGGTGGGCCAAGACCTTCGCGGGGAACCTCCCCCAGGGGATGGAGTCAGGAGCGGGGTCAGCAGGGAGAGCACGCAGCCACAACCCACACTGGATGACCTCAGCTGGGATGCTTCACCGAGCAGCGCAGGTGAGAGCTTTGAAGCCCTCAGCTGCAATCCCCAGCAGACTCCTGAGGAGCCTGTCAGCCCCAGGGTTTCCATGCCATAAGGAACAGCTGGACTTTTCACGGCTCTGCAGGAAAAGTTGAGAAGGCGGCAAAGCTCCACTGGGATCACTCACCTCTGCAGCACTGCACTGCACCGTGCCAGCCCGTAGCGCCCCTTGCCTGCCCTGGGGCTCAGCAGGAGTGCCAGAGGAGGCCGATCAGCTGAGGGTGAGGCTGCACCATCCAGGCACCTCTGGAGGCGGGCACGGTAAAAAGCACTGGGAGAAAGACAACCCCGACATGCTGGGCTGGCTTCTCACCCGCAGCCCAGGGAGGCAGCGCGGGAAGGGAGGCAGCCTCCCGGATCACTCCGCAGCTCTGCACAGCAGCCAGCCCTCGAGGCTGACCACAGCGAGGTAGGCTCAGCGCGGGGAGGGGGGCACTGGTGTTTCTGCAGCCGCTGCTGGGATGGTCCCCGCTCCCAGGGGATGCTGAGCCGCCCTTTCCTAGCAGGGAAGTGTCTTGGCCAGTTGCTGTGGCAAAAATCACGGCTGGCTTCCTGAGCACGTTGCCTCCAGCCGGCTCCTGAGACAGAGTGTTGGCAGGTGGTGAGTGTCACCCTGCTACCGGGGACAGGCAGTTTCTGTCACTTCTGGGTCACTCCTGTTTCCTTAGAGAGCAAGGACTTTACCTCCGTCTGGGGCTCAGCACGGAGCAGTCCAACAGGGCACAGCTCACCTTTGTGCGGTGAGTCACCAAGCACCCCGAGCACAACACCCGCAAGCGGGATCCCGGCTGTTTGATAGAGAGCTGAGCCAGGGAGGGCGGGAGCACAGGCAAGAGACGGGGGCTTGAGGACAGTCAGAGGAGGGGAGTGAGAGTTCCAGCAATGCATCCACATCTTTCTGTGGCATCTTGGGGACAATCTGAGCATTGCAGCAGGTGGCCTCATGACTCCAAACCTGCTTTGCTCGGGGATGTACCCTAGGGAGACAGAGGGCTCCCATGGGAGATGCCTGAGCACCCAGATGCAGGACTGCGAGATGCATGGGCACTGGGATGCACACACAGACGTGTCTGGGACAAGCAGCATGCTGGCAAGTGGGCAGGAGATGGCTCTGCAGACGCTGGGGTGGAAATGCGGGGGTGATTTTCTCCCCAGTGTCTCTCTGGGTGCTGATTTCCAGCCTTCCTGGGCAGCAGGATGACGCTGTGGAATGGATCCTTCCCCTTCTACCCTGGTGCCAGTGAGTGCTTCCCCTTTGACACCACCCAAGCTGTCATCATCTCCGTCTTCCTCTCCGTATTGGCCACCTTCATCATCATCCTGCCAGGGATCCGGGGCAGGGGGGTAAGTGGAGAGTCTAGGGGATCTCAGCTCTCTGTTCCCTCACCTGTGCATCCCACATGCCTCCTCCTTGCCAGCCTTGACAACAGACTGGGGGGCAAACACGCCCACAGGTTCATGGTCAGGGCTCTGGGATCTCTGGCAAGCCATGGGGGTGAGCTCCAGCCCAACCCAGCACGTACCTCACGCTGGAGACATCAAACACCACCATCCCAAATTTACAAGGTGCCCAGATCTGAGCTGGATTTCACTGTGAGCAAGCCCAAGTGATTTTGTAGGAGTGGAAAACCAGGGTGAGGCTCAAAGACCTCACTCCACCTTCCCCAAAACCCCAATAAAAGAAAAAGGTGTGCACCATGTTTGCCCCAGCACTGCTCATGGGGCAGCAGCCAACCAACCCTTCTGCAAGCCCACTGCTCACGTGCCGTGCGCTGGTCGCTTGCTTGGCTTTGCAGTGGGTCTGGCCAAGAGGCATCTCCCCTCCAGGGAACACACTGCAAACCCCTGGCCCCTGCTTTTGTGTCCAGCTGCCAACATGTCCACTTGGATAAGCGTGGAAATTCCAGCTCAGAACAATTAAAGGGAGTGTCTCCATTCTCCCTCCCAGAAAGGGAACGGCACAGCTTTCCCAAATGGGCTGTTTTGACCTTCTTGTTCTGCTTAGGTCTCCCTGCAGCCTCCCCCACCCCATGGCAGGAATGCCCCAGCCATGTGTCCCCACCATGCCACCAGCCTGCAGAGCACATGGGGTGACTCCGCAGGGGAGGGACAGACCCGTTTCTCACTGGTTGGCATTTCTAAATGACATGCTTAGTGCTGAAGTCCCCATGGCAAAGTCTGACTGAGACCTGTCCTCCCTCCTCTGCTCACCCATTGCAGCAACTCTTCTGGTTCCTGAGGGTGGTGATGGGTCTCTTCGTGGGAGCAGTGGTCCTCAGTGAGTACCAGGGTCCTGGATGGGAAACTCAAGGATGCCCAAGACACAGGGAATGGAGGAGCAAGGTGAGGGAGGGTGAACAGACAAGCCAAGTGCCAAGTCCAGCCTGCAGGATGAGTGTATGGGGAAGACCGACCCACATCTGTGTCTGGTACCTGGCTCCAGCAAGCTGTGGGAAGTGCAAGCACTCATCTCTCTCCTCTCTGAAGGCTGGAGGTCATACGCACAGACCGCCTCCAGGGCAGTCACCAAAAGCCGACCGCTAACTGCCAGGGGACCCAGACAAATTGACAGGTTCTTAGAGGAGGATCAGTGCCTGGAGGGTGCCCACACATCAGCCCCACTGCCGCTAGGGCTAGGGACTGTGCTGGGTCTGGGGAGAAACCAACCCAAGTGCAGCTCTCAAGGTCACAGGTCAGGATTGGTTTTGGGGAAGGACATACAAGGCTTTTGCTCCGTGGGTCTCACAAGCCAGGCCTTCCCTTGGGATGGGGTAGACAATGCTCAGGCCATGGTGACCTGGCCTGATGAGGTCATGGCAGATGCTTCCAGCACCGGATGCCTCACTGCCAGGCCATGACTAACCTTTGAAGTCTTCACAGCTGTACAGTTCACCAGGGACTGGGAGACAGGCTGGGTGACAGCAAACACCTCCTACAAGTCCTTCAGTCAGGCTGTGGTGAACGTGAATGTTGGGCTGCACATTGGCCTGGCAGGAGTGAACATCACACTGGTGGGTGAGTACCTGTCTCAACAGGAGGGGATTGAGTACAAGTTTGGCAGCCGTGCACCTGGGTACTGGGGCTGTGGGCCCCCAAGCCCCCACACCAGGAAGTCTTGGAGCTGCCTCCAAGGCTGAGAAAGGTCCTTAGTCTTCATCATCTGTCAGGAAACCCAGTGAATCAGGTCAATGAGACCATCAACTACAATGAGCACTTTGCCTGGAGCTTCAAGGCAGACTATGACCACAGCTATGGTGAAGGCCTGGAGAAAGGGCTGCCCAGCCCCATCCTCTATGTGGCAGAGAAGTTCACCACACAAAGCCCCTGCAGCATGCACATGCAGTACCGCATCTCCAGCCACTACACGTCCCTCACACTGTGGTAAGTTAGAGCAAGAGGTCAGCCCTGTCTCTGCTCAGTGGGGAGGAGTAAAGAACCAGGTGGAGCAGAGGGAGCTTGATGGAGCCACCCTCTTCCCTGTAAGGCCATGCCAAAGCCTTGACTGGTCTCTGCCACCCACCAGTCTGCAGAATCAGGGATGCTTATGCTTACTGGCCTGCCCATCTCCCCAGAATCTTATTCTGTCTTCTCTGCCCTGAATTTCAAAACTGCAGTGGGAGAAAAATTACTCTTCATTTAAAGGAAAGGAGATGCAGCTGTGTGGGACTTATGGTACAAGGTCCTTTCCCAAGCAAGATGCAGAGCCCCAGTAAAACCAGCCATGACAGGGTTCCTCTTGCTCACCAAAGAGGGCAGGAGACCTGCTGGTGGGGAGCAGGAGGGACCATCAAGATGGTGCTCAGAGGCTGTCTTGTGGTGTAAATCTGAGACCCCTTGTGCGAGCTGTGGTTGTGGAGTCTCAGAGCATCCCCATATGTCTCTGAGGTCATGGGAAAAGCACTGCAGGGAAGAGTGAGTCTTGTGACTCCTCCTACTGACGTAGGTTCCAGATCCCTGCTCATATCTCCTTTTTTATTTTCATGAAAAATAACTAGCGCTGCCCAAACATCCCTGCTATTGAGGAGGAGTATTTCAAGGCAGGATGTTGATGTAAACTTATTTTTTGTTATTATTCTTGGAATAAGAACAATTTGTTATGCTCATCTCCCCAGTGAGCTAAACCCTAAGCCCATGCACAGGGTAGGGCTGGCAGCTGGGTCCACTCCAGGTGCTGAATCAGATGTGGGCATGGCTCATTGTGCAGTTCTCCAAACAAAGGTCTCCTTTGTTGCCATTCTCCCTTTGAACAGGTGGGAAGTGCCTGGGAACAGTTGTGGAGGACCATGAGAGTCAGAGAAAGAGTTAATTTGGAGAGACCTCCAGAGGTTACTACTCCAGTCCCCCATGCAGAGCAGGGCTGATGTCAAAGCCATATCAAAGTGCCTGGGGCTTTGTGAAGTTCAACACTGAATGTCCCCAGGCATGGAGATCGCTCTCCACCACTGCAGGACCTGCTCCACAGCTCCACCATTCATGCAGACACAATTGTTTGGGTTGGAAGGGACATCCTGAGATCAGCCCGTCCAGCTAGAGCTCAAGCAAGGCCAGCTACAGCAGGTTGTCCAGGGCTGTCCCTCCATCAGGATGTGGAGAGAAGACCCTGAGAACAGGTTCCAAGCTTGGTTTTGTGGTCCTTTCACAGGATGGCCTTTTGCACATGGCTCATTTCCATCCTATTGTTCTCCATGCCCATCCTGCTCTATGGTGGCTGCATGCTCCTGCTCACTGCCGTGCTGATGCTCTCCTCACTGCTCTTCTTCACTGCAAGGAACACTCTGAAGTGTCCCATCCTGTTTGGCCCAGCTTCCCTGAACACAGACTATGGTGGATCCTTTTGGCTGACATTAGCAACAGGTGAGTGCTCAGCTTGCTCCTGGGGCTTTTTTTGTCAATCCCTGAAGTGATGATGCTCAGTGATGCCCAACAGTGCCTCATCCTTTCTGTCTTCATGGCTGGTCATAGAAACCATATTTTTTTCAATGACATACAGGAATTTAGGATAACGTCATCGAGACTGGGGGAAAAAGAGCTGAGCATCCAGGAGGTCTGAACGGGCAAACTAATCTATCTGGAGGTGTGCCCAGAGGAGTTTCATGAAAGTAATGAATCACAGAGTCAGGGCAAGACCCGACCTGGAAGGACCCTTGGGGGTGTCTCTCCCAGCCCTTGCCCAGAGCAGGGTTAACCTCAAAGCCACATCAGCCTTGTTCAGTCTGGTTGTGGATGTCCCCATGGCTAGAGATTCCCTCTTCCTTTCAGGACCTGCCCCACAGCTGTCCCACTCATGGGCAGCAATTATTTCTTTTTATCAAGATGGAAGTTCCCTTGTTACAACTGTGCACCTCCAACAAGAGACTGGCTCTTTTTCAGTAGCAGAAGATGGCAATTAGTTCCCCTATAGAATCCTCATTTTCCAGCTAAACAAGCCCAGCTCCTCCAGCCTTCACCCTCACACAGTGGGCTCCAGTCCCAACTCTCTTGGCAATCTGCCTCGCTTCATTGACTTCTCTTTTGTACTGGGAAGCCCAAACTGATGACAGAGTCCGGTGTGGAAAGGGAAATAACACCTTCCCTTGACCTCCTGGGTGATGCCACATACCGTTGGCCTCCAACCCCAGATCTGGGTCTGGATGGGGCTGGGACACAGCGGGCAGGAGATGCTAACGAGTCTCCCCACTCCATGCGTTGCAGGGCTGCTGTGCCTGCTGCTGGGACTGGGTGTCATCACCCTGAACTCCACACAGCCGGAGAAGCTGAAGCTTGTCTTTAACCTGGATGAGGGAAAGGAAGAAGAAGAGGAGAGGTGGGACAAGTGCTGCCAGCCAGCCGAGCCCAGCTCCTCTGCACAGGATGTGCTGATGGTGCCCCTGGGTGAGCTTTGTGAGGTGACAGCCACCCAGCTGTAAGGTACTGGGAGGAGGGAGAGCAAAGCCTGAGGACACCCCTCCTCCCCTCCTGAATTCATGCTCTGGTCCAACCCCACCAGGAGCCCAGGTGGGAAGAGACACAAGAACCAGGTAACAAGAATATCCACATCTGGAAAGATGTCTTGAATATGACAGTTTGCCTTTTTCTTTTTTTCTTTTTTTTTTTTCTTTCTGTTATTTTACTCACCAGCAGCTGTAAGAGCTTTTGGGGTGAGGAGAATCCATGCCCCATCCCTGGCTGTCTGGTTACAGGTGCTGGGCTACTGCCTTTCCCCTGAGTCCACCCCTAGAAAATCCTGAGTCCTCCCTAAAACACAGAGATTAAACCAGAACAAGCTGGAGAGAAACCAAATAACTGCAGATGCATAGTTATGAACCAAAGGCGAAGTAGAAACCCCACAGTGGCACCTCCACTCTGAAGGCCCCCGAGAAGTCCCCTCTGCCCGGGGAGGCATTTCCAACCAGCGGTCAGGGAGCTGTGCTCCACCATGGTGCCCTGTATCCAGCACCTCTTCTTGGCCTGGGGTAAAGAGCAGGTTGGCAAGGAGGCCCATGATTTAGTAGGGTACTGGATATTGATCTTGGAGGCCTCCTGGATTTCAGACCCATCTTGACACCGCACAGCTCAAGTTCAATGTAAGTCTGAGATGTCCTGGGCTGTACATTGGCCTTGAAACTGCACAGTCAGAGGGTTGGTTGGCTCCTGCTTCTTACAGTGCTTACAAACCACAGCTACCAGCCTGTGAGCTATTGGTGCTCTCACAGCCCTCTGAAAGGAAGACAAAACATTTTAGTGGGAGGGAAGGAGAAGATGGGAATGGAGGTGCTACTGTGCCCCAAAGGGAGGCTGTAATCAATTAGCAAGAGATGAGCATCACACCCGGTCTGGGAGTCTCTGTTTCCTCCTGCTCAGCCGTGGAAATGCGTGTGTCATGGGGCACGCCATGCTGAAATCCTGCACACCCAAGGTGGGTGCAGCCACCCACTCCTGCCTGCTAACAGCTAGCAGGTACCTTGCTCATGCAGGGAGGGAGAGGAGGGTGAGCCTTTCAGGTTTGCATCACTTTAACTCTGTGAAAGTTTGGGTTTTTTGGGAGGTTTTTTTGGGTTTGTTTTGTTTTGGTGTTTTTTTTTTTTTGCTTTGTGCTTGCTTATTTTCCCCTCTATCTCAATAAAATAAGTTGGACCTGGTCTTTCTGTTGTCTGCTGAAAGAGGCATCCCTCTGAGGGCTGTCAGGCTGGGGATGCTCTGTTGTGACATGGCAGCCATAGGGAAGGAAAGAAGTCTGAGCCCTTTTGTGGTCCTGTATGGGGCATCTGAGCACAGCTAGTCAGCCCAGGACAATAAAGGCAAGTCAACACACAGTAAATAGGGTATTGGAGCACCCCAGGCAAATGAGCAGGGGGGATATGGGAGGACATTAGCTCCTGGAGTAACCCTGGGCATGTGGAAGGCTTGATGGGAGCAATCCCCAGCCCAGCAGCGAGGTTTGCAGAGGGACCACCATGGCGCAGGCCCCTCTGCAGAGGAGATGCTCAGACATGGCATCTTGCCCCATCCCACTCAGAATGCAAGAGCCTTCGGTGAGGACCTAGAGGACCCAACAGACATTTAAAAATAGATTGGAGCTGACTCCTTGGGCTTAGGAGACCTCAGCCAGGATGTTCCCAATGGCACCTACCAGGAGATGCTTCAGCCTACGGATGGACTAGGTCCCAGGTGCAACGAACTCCTTTTATTTACTGAGTTGAAATTCAGATCTCATAAACCTCTGCCTTTCCCTGCTGTGTTCCCCCTTGCAGCCCAGCCTGGGGGGCAGGGGAGGGGGCAGCTCTGCTGCCTGCTAGATGGCATGGTGGCTGCATGCCCTGGTGAAACGACTGCCTCCAGGCATGGAGACCACAGTCCTTGCAGAGCCCCAGGCTGTGCTCTCCGAGACACTTATGGTGTTTGCTCCACTGCTGTCACTGGCTCTGGTTAGATGCCAGATTCCCTGGACAATGTGAGGCCAGAAAACACCTGGGCTGAGAGCCAGGGATTTAATGGCAATTATTTTACACCTTGTTGCCCAACAACAGTCCAGGCAGGAAACTGAGCTGGGAGCTGTGGTGGACAGAGGGGGTAGGACCTGCAGCAGCACAACCCAGGGGCAATATAGCCACAGCTCTTATAATGTTAGAGTGCATGCGAAGAAGCTGCTATGACAACATGTGAGGCAAAATAATCATCCCTGAGCAATGACCCTCCTTTGTGCACCTCCCTATGGTGGCAAGGGAAGAAGTCCTCCACCTGCAAGACTCCTTGCAGGCAACCAGCCCCTGTTGCCTGACTCCCTGCTCTGCATGAAATGCAATGAGTGTAGGGGTCTCTGCACGCACCATCATGTCATTGCCACTGGTCAGCTGGCCCCACGCAAAGTCTGCTGCAGAAATCCCAGCTGTCCCGTGTTTGCTAGGAAGTGGGCGAGACACACAGAGATCTGGTGTCTCTGTGCTTCAAATGGATTGAATTCTTTTGATGTCTTGTTTATTTGGGTTCACGCCCCTGTGTGTCTGATGCAACAGGCCAAAGTTTTTCTTCTGGTGAGGATGCTATTGGAGGGGGAAATCATACCTAAAAGCAGGAGAGGAGGCTGGAGAGTTCCAGATGCAGTGCAGAAAGGATGTGAAACCCCCAAACCTCCTGTGTTTTCAGGCCAGGGGATCTGTCCCACACCAGCCCAAATAACCTGTGGCTGGTTGTAGCATCTTCCTGTGATCCCTCCAGACCTGACATGTCTGGATGCAGGAAAGATGGAGAAAGGATCCTCCATTTCATGATGGAGTTTTGTTGGTTTAATCTTATGGCCTTTGTCCTGCTGCTCAGCTAGTCAAAGCCCTTTTGAGGCTTCTTACATCCCTGCAGCATGCTGTTCCCCATGACAAGAGTTTCTCAGCGACTCACCTTGACATGTGCCAGTGAGCCCCATCCTTCCTTGGGGGCACCTCTGCCAGGGCAGCTTCCCCCATAGGAAGGGTGCTGCTGGTGGGACGTTGCAAGCAGTCACCTGCAGATATGCCTCACAACCTCGTCTTAAGAAACCAGACCCCCAGAATGCCCATAGTGTTTCAAAGGAGTGGTTTTTTTTTTAAATGAAGTTTTATTGAAAATAATACTTGTGCATAATAAATCACATTAGTGTAACACAAATATCATGTGAAAGAAATAAGTAACAGTGAGAGACTTTTCTCAGAAAGAAAAGAACCAAAATACTGAAATTATGTCCTTTACAATTAATTGGACTGAGCCTTCCCAGGTCTCCAGCATTCAGATATGGCTCCTTGTGCCAGCCCATGGGGACTTCATCAGGCCAGTGGGTTTGGTGCCAGAGCCCATCTTTGTTTTGTAATAATGGAGCTTGACGCACTTCATTTCTCACCTTGGATGGGTCTGACTTCTGGCCTTGGGCTTGTGTTTTGTGGTGAGCCCAGCCAGCCCAAGTGTGCTCCAGATGGATAGGGGTAACTTCATTCTCCCCTCTCTTTCCTTTCTTGTGGCATCTTTTTGGCCCACACTAAGTTACAAGTCTATCTAATAAAACCCACGTTTAAAAGTGCCAGAGAGGATATGGTGATATGATTATTTTAAAATCTCATTGTACATTTACTCAGTTTATTTCTGGAGTGGATTTTTTACTCCATCTTGTGCAGCATCCAGCCTGATGGAGTCTGGGTCTGAGCCTGGCTTTTCTAGGTACACCTCAAGGTCTACACTCAATGTCAGTGCTTGGGAAAGAAATGAACAGGTTTAATCACTGGCTTTTGGATTAGTGGATGTTCCCTGTGAGAAATCTCACCTGTGAGCTCAGTTTCTGGTGTGGGAGCTGGCCTTTGGAGACTCACTGCACCAGACTGTGCCAGGGCATGGAGCAGGAAGGGCATTTCTCCTGGCACAGAGATCGCCAGGTGAGTCACTGGAGCTGTGAGGTGCTCCAATTGCAGCCTGCAGGCTCTCTGCAACGCCAGCCTTTTTCCAGAGGACATGGTCAGGGAGATACAGTCTGCAAAGGTACTTCACAGCAAGTACCCATCCCAACGTGCACTCTTCAAAGGCAGTTGGTCGGGGAAATATGTCTCTGGGGACATCAAGAAGGATTCGTGTTCTGCCCTTTCAGGTCCACCTTCAGGGAAGGAGTGGGAAAACCTTTATTCTAGATGCTGTTGGGGTTGAGTTTAGAGGGCTCAGAAGGAGACAGTCCTTCATTCACAAAATGAGGGTTGATGTACACTTCAGTCATTTCCTGGTACTCCTCTGCTTTGTCCTCGCGGAGATCAAAGAAAGTTTTCAGTAGATCCAAGTTAAAGTAGTGCAGCGCAACAACAGTGATCCCAGCCACAAAACAGAGCAAGCCTGGAAGACAATGTGCTCTCTGAGAGCATTCCTGTAAACACCAGCACACTTCCCACCCAGCACCACTCTCCAGATGGCACCCTGATGGGAGACAATGCCTTCTCTTATGGACGATGGCCTTCTACTCTATGAGGTGACTTCAGCTGCTGTGTTGAGCATCTCAAAACACAGGCATGGGTCTTTAAACCCAAGCAAGTGATCCCCATCTTGCATTACGGCACCTCAGGGACTAAAATTACCTCCATCACCCTTGAGATGGGGATGGTGTTCCCCCTACTGCCAGTCCTCTCCACATCTCTACAAATCATGTGCTTTGCCGAGGCACAGGCCAGGGCTCTGGTGGGCTGCACTCCCCATGCTCTCTCACCTCCATTTCTGGGGGAAAAACACTGGGACTCTTGCACACCCAGAGGGACAAAGTAGTGTGCCCCAGTGTAGTGTCCTTACCAGTTGCTAGTGTGAGCCAGAAAGATCCTCCATAGCCTGTGCGCAGGGTTGCAATCCCAAACTGAATTGGGCACATCGGGGAGTTCCTCACAGTGGAGAATGAGAGCAATGAAAAGATCATGAAGGCCCCTGTCACCAGGAGCATGTAGCCTCCATAGACTAGGACAGGCATGGAGAAGAGCATGTTGGAGATGAGCCAAGTGCAAAAGGCTACCCTGGAGACAAGAGAAGATGAACAGATGAGTTGTGCTAGTGCCATAGAATAGGATGCTCTATATGAGGATTTCCATGAGGGAGGAGGACTCTGGGCTCCAGGTTGCATTGCATGAGGCCTGGAAGCGCTGTGGGCAGGCTGGGGTGATCCCTACCCTCCCAGGCTGACCAGGCGGATGCATGATGCTTACACTGCCGCGTCGAGAAGGCAGCAGCCCAGATTTCCTCTTTGCTCAGCCCATACATACTAGCCTCAAGGAGGCCACGGCGGCCCACTCAGTGTATCTAGACCATCTCAGCTCTCTGCCCTTCTATGTGTGGGGCAGTGCAGACCCCAGAGAGCAGCACACAGGACTAGGATAATTGCAGGAGCAGGCATAAGTCATTAGCAGCAGCTCTGGACTTGGCTGAGGAGCTGGGTGACAGGGGAAGCCTTCAGCTATGGCCAGGAGCTCTTGCTCCATGGCATTGCCAGGCCCCTTTCCTAGCCTCTGCATACCTGCTGTCAAACTCAGAGCAGAGGGAATAGCACTGTAATGACTCTTGCTCCCCACAACCCATGGTAGAGGGGACTGTCTCCTTGGCCCAAGTGAGCAGCATCATGTTGTTGCCCAGCAGATCCTGTTAAAGAGTCCAGATCGACCCCACAATAACAGCATCATCAGCTTTTCTTCAACTAGTCCCACTCCCAGACATTAAATGCCTTCCCAGATGGGGATGAGAGAGTTCTGCACATGCCCACGGACCTCTCTGGGCCATCAAGGACAGCAGCTCCAACTCCCTCAGAGGGGATGGAACACTGCCGTCATCACTGCATCACGGCAAGGATCTGCATCGCGTTCCTCTCTCCTGTGCCCATCCCTGGTGGAGTTGACCAGACCAGGACTTCCTATCTTCTCACTCCAAGGTGCCTACGGGGCCACTGGTTCGACTGCAGATCCCTCCACGTACATGGCTTTCCTCCCGGCAGCGTGCAGTCACCATCCATCTCAGAAGAGCCCTTCCCACATCCTCACATCTCTCCTGCCCTGCACCAGGAGAGGAGGCTCACCAGAGAGTGGCCGATGCATAGTGGCTGGAGATGCGGTACTGCCTGTGCACGCCGCAGGGGCTTTGCTTGGTGAACTTCTCTGCCACATAGAGGATGGGGCTGGGCAGCCCCCTCTTCAGCCCTTCGCTGTAGCTGTGGTCATAGTCTGCACCAAGCCTCCAGGCAAAGTGCTCGTTGTAGTGGATGGTCTCGTTGATCTGACTCACCGGGTTTCCTGCCAGAGGAAGAAGACGGAGGCCCTGCTGCGTTCCAGCAGCCTGGGTGTTTCCAGCCAGGAGCACGGGCACCCCAGGGGCAGCAGGGTCCCAGGAGCCTCCATGCAGACCAAGGCCACCCACAGGGCTCTGGGAGACCTCCAGGGGCCATGACCACTCCAGAGCTCCAGAGAGGGATATCAGACTCACCCATGAGCGTGACGTTCACCCCCCCCAGGCCGACATGCAGCCCGATGTCTGCCTTCACCAGGGCACGGCTGAAGGACTTGTAGGAGGTGTTTGCCTTCACCCATCCGGTCTCCCAGTCCCCTGTGAACTGGACAGCTGCCAGCAAAAGTAAAGCTGGGGTTAAAGTGGGGCTGGTCTCAGGCTTTGCTGTGCTCAAGCTGGGGATCACAGGCAAGGGAGTGTAAGGAGGGCAGGAGAGCTGACTCAGCTACCAGGATGTGCCTCAACCAGCTCCCACGCCCTGGCAGAGCTCATGTCCTCCCCTCGCTGAGCATCCACTCCCTCGATCCGGGAGCAGGAGAGCTCAGACACCCTCTCCAGGACTTCCCTGCAAGCTCCCCACCACGGCAAGCACTGCAGCCCCTGGGGACGGGGCTTGGAAATGAGCCCATTCCTCAGCCTCGGGAACAGGCGTGAGTTTCATTACAAATATTAAGCTCCCTAGATTGCACTATTTGTGAATAGTGAAGATTCCTTTCAGATGGAGGTGGTGAAGAGCAAGCTCTGACAGTCATTTGAGCTGGGGGAAAAAGAAAAATTTGAAGCATTTCTGGTATGTTTTTTGGAACAAAGCATTCTTTTCTGAAACACTTTCACCTTGGGGTGGGCTTAATTTTCCAGAACTGAAATGAACTGAAAGTGAAGATGATGATTTAATCTCAGGCTGAACAAGAAAACCTGCCCCAAAATAAGTTCAGCTGCTGAATCAACTTGTGAGGGCACTGACCCAGTAGCAGCTCTGCAGGAACATTTTCTAGCTGCAGGGTCGAGTGTGCCCTGCTGCTGCCAGACAGAAAACCTGATGCTGGCTTTAAAACAAGTAATTCCTCGTGTGTGCCCAAGCCGTACCCAGCTGCATCTTCATAGGGAGAGCGGTGCTGGATGGCTCTCCAGCGCTGAGCCGGTTAAAGCTGTGGAGCAAGCCCTGACCTCCACCCTCTGCCATCTCCAGCCTGGCAATGTGTTTCTGTGCAGCTCTGGTGGCATCTCCCAGTGCCTGGACATCTCCAGGTGGAGGGTGACCACCGCACGCCGGGCTGGTCCATGTGTCAGCCAGCAGAGTCCCACGGCCTGGCTACTTACTTCTATTGCCTGGTCAAATTGAGAGCTGAATCATTTAGGTTGTGCTTCATCATCCCTCTCCAAGCAGTCTTGTAATCTGCCCTGTCCTCCTTCTTTGATTTAGGGTGATCTCCCCATCTGGTATGTTCTTTCCCCTCAGTACATCTTTGGCTTGCATGTCCTGTCACCCTTTCTGAGCTGGAAATCCCACAATCTGGTTTCCACCACCATTTATTACAGAAGATTTCCTGGTTTCTACTAAATCAAAGCCTCTCCTTCATCTCCTCTTGCCTTTCTCCTTGGAAGGTCTTTAGACCCCCACCCCTACCTCTGTTTTGCCTGTGTTTTATTTTGGCCTGCTCTCTCCACATCACTGCAAGGCTGGTCACAGTCTCCCTCAGCAGCGGGCAGCTCAGCGGGGCTTGGGAAAAACAATGGTGAGGAGGATTGCAAATGTGCTCAAGTGACTTGCAGCTGAGGTGTAGAAAAACACATATATCATACTAATTGTTGTTTAGCCTCATGTGTTGGACCAGTAGAGAGTCTGCATTTACATAACACAGGCCTGTGATATATTTAGAGATTCCTGCCCTGCTGCGGGAAAGATCAAAGCACAGTGGTGAACTACGCCTGCATGAATCCCTGAAATACAGGTGAAAACAGCGGGTTCGATGATCCTCTAGACCAAGCTCTGCGTTCCCACCGGTGTGCTTCTGCCCAGGTGCTGCTTTGGGGATCCCTTGGTTCATGAGGTAACAAAAATAAATTTACTCTGTGGTTGTATTTGTGGTTTCCTGGTTGTTCCTGGGTCCCACCTGTGTTGGCTCACACACATGGTCAGAGGAACATGGGGCTGTGCAGCCCACTGGAGCTGGGCTGTTGGACCTCTACGGTGTAGTTACAGCCAGCAAAGCTCCCTCTTGATTCAGAAGTGACCACGGGCACCTTCGGGTGCTTTCACAGCCCCGGTGCCAGGGGTGTGGAAGCCCTCTTGGGAAGCTGTGTGACTGCTTTGCAGAGCAGGGTAGACACTGCAACCAGCCTTGGCCAGGCCACAGGTGTGACCACCAGCTCATGTTTCCCAGACCCATACCCTGCCCCAGGGTTTAACCCTGCCCCCAGACCCACCTCCAAGCGCCGCGCAGCACTTACCAACAATCACCACTCCCACGACGAGGCTGAGGAGAACCCGGAGAGTCCAGTACAGCCTCTGTGGGAGAGAGGTGGGACATCAGGCAGGGAAGAACAGCCCTGATTGCCCTTCTGCCTCACCCCAAACCAGCCAGGAGTGTCCCAGCATCCAAAATGTGGGGAGCAGATGCTTGTCCCTAGGGAGAGGGGTCACGCACCACCCGTCCACGGATGCCTGGAATGATGAGCAGGAAGCTGCAAGCGAATGTTAGGAAGACCACAATCACTATGATGGTGCTGACATCGAACACGAAGGCCTTCCTCTGCTGCGGGTAGAAGGGGTAGATGCTGTCAAAGAGAGTCATCCTGCACCTCCAGGAGCCTGCGGGAGAGAGGCAGTCACAGCAGGGACCCTGCACAGCCCTGCCCAGGTGCCTCGAGCCTCTGCTGGGCAGCCCAAGCTCAGCTCTGCAATACCAGCTGCGGGAAGTCCACCTCAAAACTTCCCAGAGGGACAAGGAAATGGGCAGTGCAAGGAAACGGGCAGGGTGAAATACTGCCCAGTAGAGAAACACGCCACCCAAAATCCCTCGCTAGAATAGAGGAGGTGCCTGGGGCAGGGCTCTACCAGCCTGGGGGGATGGCGGCAGCCTGGGGAACCACCAGCCGCTGTCCTGCTGCAGCTTGAGTAGCAGCCCAAGTGCAGAAACCTGTTGAGCAGCTCCTCCCCAGACAGAGCCTGGTCTTTCCCTGCAGCAGATGCAGTCAGAGCTTTCCGCTTTGTGGCACACCCTTAAAGGAAGTCCATGAGAAGGCAAACACCAGTACATGCAGCCTTCCTCCAAAATGACAAGGAACCACTGAGAACACCAGTTTCACACCAGCAAAATTATCCCCAGCCAGGAGCCACCACTGTCGAGCAGGACGGAGCCCACCATCCCCTTTTCTACCCCATCTCCTCAAAGAGCCTTGTCCCCTGGAGCTGCAAAGTGCAATCTGGGAAGGGAGGACTCTTCTTTTGCTTGGTCCAGAGGGGCAGGAGCAACCACTGGGGTTGGGAGGTGGGTTCAAGGAGCGCACGAAGATCAGGAGCACGTCTCAAGGCTAAAGGACATTGAGTTACATGAGACAATGCATTGTGTAATTCCCACAGATGGCTTCAAACTCCCACCGACACTTCAGTTCTAGAGATTACAGAGCTTCCCCATCCCTGGGTTAGATCTTTTCTACCAAAACTGATTACATGCTTAGTCCTTTTATTTTCCTTATTTAATAGCATCTCTGCATGTGACTACCCCAGGAAGTCTTCTAAAGTCAGGGAATGCTGGAGCTAATATGACTCATGACCAAATACAATTTCATTCTGTCCCTGCATGAAGGAGTTGATTTTATTCTCATTTTCTGAAAACATTATTAATCGTATTTTTAGGTAAGATCCAACCCAGAACAATTCAGCCACAAAAAGTGGGTTCCATATCACTAGAAGTGGGTTAGAATTACAATAAGTATAATAAAACAGGGCAGCTGAAATCACTTTTCAATGCATAAAGCAACATTTGGTTTCAGAATAATTCTCTGCCCAGTAACCCAGATCATTACAGCAAACAGTTTATCAGAGACTGGGAGATTTTACAACTGGCTCACAACTGATCTGGACCTGACCTTAGCTTGACTCTCTGCTCCAGACTAACAGAGTGATCATGTTTTGGGCTGTTTTTCTGTAACTGTTTTGGGTTATTTCCCTGGAAAGCCAAGCCCGGGGAAGGGCAGCCCTCAAGCACCACTCCTGCTGTCATTACCCAGCAAGCAGGAGCCGTAACTGTTTCCCAACACTACAATGCTGGACTGAAGTCCAGTTGTGGGGTCCCCAGCCCAGCAAACATGCCCACAAAACAGTCTGAGCAGCTGTAAGAATAAATAAATGAACAGTTTAGCTTAGGACAACTTAAATCTTGATCTCTTGAATTCCACTGGTTTCATTACATCTTTGCCCAAATTTCATACGAGATGCAATGAGGGAAGGAATGATTTTCAAGTCTGTATTCACTGAAACACAACTCTTCACAGCTTAAAACAGATCAACAGTACATAACAATTGAAAACCCAGAACATGCTGCCTCGTTAAACCTAAATTTAACATTAAAACAGTATCAAGGGATGTTTGCATTTCCTCTACACTTTGCAGCTTCTGGGAATGGTTTTATACAGAATTTCCAGAGACACAACTCTTTCTGTTGCTGTCCTCCCGATCTTTCTTGCTTGATTACCCTGCACAGAAGACCAGCTCCTTGGCATTTCTGCAGCTTTGAAGTGGAAAACTGGTGCCTGTAGCTCGGGGCAGGAGAAACTGAAGTTGTTGCACCCTGGAAAGCACCCTGCGTGCAGGAGCGTGCTTGTGGCCCTAGAGACCCCGTGGCTTCCTCTGTTAGAGTGTACAGAGAGGGAAAAGACGAGAGACATCTTCAAGGAAGAATCAGTAATTTAGCAGAAACAGACAACTTATCTTTTGTTTAAAATATTCTGGACTGACACAGGAGAAAAGTGAAGGAAGCAGAAAGTTTGCCCTAACCCCAGCAGTTTCTCCTTACAGATCCCCCCATTTTCCTGCCCCGGAATGTATAAAGCTGGAAATGCCCTTTTGGAAGCGTCCAACTCAACCCTCCTGGCAGCAGCAGTCCTGGATGGGGCTGCTCAGGGCCGCAGAGCGCTATTTTCCACTGAAACAAGGGAAATCCTTTTTTTTCCCCCCTAGAAATCAAATGAGCAGAGCTGGAATGCGGGGATGGGGAGGACTCCCTGCATTTTCCTACACCACCACCACCCCACTACCCCCCCCGAGGATGGGGTAGGAAGAAGCAGCGGGTGAACTGAAGATGGGGATGTGGGGATGCATCGTGTCCCCCCCAGCGGGGCGGGCAGCGGCCGGGGCGGGAGGGGGGGCGGCGGGGGGGCCTTTCCCATCTACCTACCTCGCTCGCTCGCTCGCTCGCTGCCCGCCCACCGGCGGTGCTGGCGGCGGCGAGGCCCGGGCGCTCTTATAGGCGGCGCCGGGCGCGGGGCCGTATGTAAGTGCCGGCGCCGCCCGCCCCGCACTGCCCGCGCCCCGCCGCGCAGGTGAGCGCCGCCACCGCGGGCACGCGTGTCCCCCCCCCCCCGGGATCGGGGCCACGCGTGTCCCTCCTCCCCCCGCGTGGGGAACTCGGGGGGGATCGGGCTTCGCGCCGGGGGTGGGGGGTGCTGCGCCCGGCTGCTCCTGCCTGGGGCACAAGCGGGGAGGGGGCCACGCGTGGGGGGACGGGAGAGGTCGGGCCAAGGGTTTCTTTCCTGCGTGAGGGTCAGGGTGGGACGAGGCCATGTGTCCCCGCACCGGCACGGGAACCAGGGTGCTGGGCTGCTTGTGCCCCTGCCTGCCCGGGGACGGGGCGCAGGGTGAGGAGGGGGTGCACGTCCCCACCCGCACGGGGCACCAAGGGGCCACTGGTGTCCCTGCCTGCCCGGGGCACACACCTGCCTCTGGCACTGGGAGGTTGGGGCCACCCATGTCCCTGCCTGCGTGGAGGACTGGGGGGGTCTGGGTGATGGGTGAGGTCAGGGCAGGATGGGGTCATGCGATTCCTGTGTTCGGTTTTGGGCCCCTCACCCCAAAAAGGCCATTGAATGACTCGAGCGTGGCCAGAGAAGGGCAACGGAGCTGGGGCAGGGTCTGGAGCACAGGTCTGCTGGGGAGCGGCTGGGGGAACTGGGGGGGTTCAGTCTGGAGAAGAGGAGGCTGAGGGGAGACCTCCTGGCCCTCTGCAACTCCCTGCCAGGAGGGGGCAGAGAGGGGGGATGAGTCTCTGGAGCCAAGGCCCCAGCGCCAGGCCCCGAGGGAATGGCCTCAAGCTGCCCAGGGCAGGGTCAGGCTGGCTCTGAGGAAGGATTTCTGTGCAGAAGGGGCTGTTGGGCGTTGGAATGGGCTGCCCAGGGCAGGGGGGAGTCCCCGGGATCCCTGGAGGGGTTGAAGAGTCGGGCTGAGCCAGCGCTGAGGGATCTGGGGGAGTTGGGAACGGTCAAGGGGAGGTTAATGTTGGCACTGGAGGAGCTTCAAAGTCTTTCCCAACCCAGGTGATTCTGTGATTCTGTGTCCTTACCTGCAGGGTGCGATGGAGCCACGCATATCCCTGCCTGTGGGGGAGAACAGAGTGGGCTGGGACTGTGCATGTCCCTGCCTGCACGGGCACAGGACACCGCGGGGACAGGCAGGGACCCCCTATGTCCCACCACGGGAGGGAGTCCCTGCTGAGCACAGTGGTGGCACTGAGGCATCTGGCCCCAGGGTGTCCCCAGGTGGGAAAGGTGGAGACACCAACTCGTCCCTGTGTGCGTGTTGTCCGTAGTGTCTGCTCAGGTTTGGGATTTTCTGGATGACATCCAAGGCGGGGGAGATGCAGCCTGTTCTGAAACCCCAGGGCTTGCTGGCTGGTGGGGCAGGTGGCAGTCCCCCAGTCTGTCCCACCAGCACTGGGGAGAGCTAGAAATAAGCTGTGACTAACAAGGACCACAGGGATTAGGCTCCAGGCTTCTCAAAGGTCTTGAAACTGCTCTCTACTGCTATGGTCACTAAGTGCTGCAGGAGGGCTGCTGCTCTCTCAGGATGCTGATGTGTTCCACAGTTCCAGCTGACGTGTGGCTCTGAGGAGAGCTCAGGAGACATTTGGAGGCTGAAGCCCTAACCTTAGGGTAGCCAAATCTGCTGAGATCAGGTGGAGTGGATGATCCTTGCTCTGGGGGAAGCCATGTGCTTGCACTCCCTGCCACAGTTTTTGGAGGAGTGTGAAATTCCAGGCCTTGATAGGGCACAGGGATCCTCTCTGATGGGAGAAGTCAAGGCTGGGGAAGCAGATGCTTGATTTCACTAGGTGCAAAGGAAGGGAATGACTTTCCAATGGTGGCACAGGGAATCTGTGGAGAAGGAATCTGTGTGCAGAGGCTGGAGGGCTCATCAGACCTTACAAAATTCCTGGAAAGCTTACAGGTCTGTGGGACTAATCAAAGTTTGCATAGCTTTGCCTCAGCAAGCTGCACCATGGGCTTCTGAGGTCATTCTGGTTTCATTATGCCAAGGAACATGCCCGGGTGGTTTGCAAGATTTGGGAGGCAGGTGTGAGAGTAGGGGGCTCTTTCTGGAGAAGGCTGGCAACTGATCCTCAACACATAGGAGAGCACACTGGGCTGTGTGAAGCTGGAACTCTTACCTGAAGCATGGGAAAGGAGCTTGTGGGACAGCTGAGTGCCACTCATGAGATGCCACTCATGAGATGCCCATCTCCCTTGGCATGAGATCTCTAACCCGATGTGCATGTTCCTCTTCTTGAGTGTGCCCTGTAAGGACTGCTGTGACTCAGCCTTGCCTGTTTCCAGCAATAGCCGGAGAATGTTTAATAGTCAGGGGAGAAATGGTATCAATGTCTTCTTATGCCTTTACAAACCAAGTTCTGCCAGGGAGAGCTGCTCCTGAGGACATGAAATAATTTTTGAGGTTTGATGGAGAAAGGCAAACTGCTAATGCCCAGTAACTTGTAGGAAGACATAAAGGCAGTGTAGAAACATGAAAGAGAAGTTCCATGTTGGTAGGTAAGGCCCTCAGAAGTCTGTGGTCCAACCTGTTGCTTAGAGCAAGACAATCACTGTCACTGTGTCATGTTGGCCATGGTTGAGGCTGGAAAGCCTCCAGACACCCCCCACGGTCTTGGATTGACTAAGTGGGCTTTCAGTGCTGGGCTATGGAGCGAGGAAAAGTGCCTCAGAGCTGGCATGAGTCAAAAACAGTTCCCATGTCTGAGGAAATGAGAGGTTTGTTCAGTGACAGAAGGAATTTTAAAAACACATTTTCTGCTGGAGCCCTGTGGAAAGATCCAAGGGGAAGGGGAACACATGCTGTGCTGTGACTGTGGTGATGTAATTTGAGCCTTGTCTTTGCCCCATGTTTCCTGAATGATTTTGGTGAATCTTCTGCAGCACCTTTGGGCCTCAGTGCAACTCTGTACATTTTGAGACAGCAGGAGTTTAATCCAGCTGTGTCTGTAGGGACTCCCTCCCTACAGTGTGGGAGGTCACGTGGACCTCTGTGCACAAGCAAACCACAACTGCTGCAGGCTGCTCAGGGTGTCTCCAGCCATGCAGCCCTCCACATTGGTTTCAGCAGCAAACAAGGCTGTTCCCATGGGGAGAGTCCCATGTGGTGATGGTGGCCAGGCTCTGCCACTCCTAGCAGAGGTCCTAGGCATCTCCATGCTTCACCAATTGGCCAAACTTTGGTGTTCCTCCTGCGGGATGGGGCTCAGGGAGCCTCTGGTTCCCACCAGTTGCACAACCCAAATCTTGTGTCCCCAAGACCACGCTCAGCAGAGGGCTGTGGGGTGGAAGAGCTCTGGGGCCACTTCCACAGGGATGTGCTCCAGGAGGGTAGGGGTGGCACTGGGTGACCAGAAACACCGCCCGACGCTGCTCCCAGCAGCTCTGTGGCTTTCAGCAGCTCCGGCTCCCATGCGCATGGAGGCAAGGCCAGATGCAATCAGTGCAGAGGTATTTCAACAGTGATTTATCATTAAATCCATTTTATGGAAAGCTAACAAAGCAGTTTGCCTCTAATAACATTCGTTAAATCTATGTTATGGAAAGCTAAGAAAGCAAGTTGCCTGTCATAACTTTTTGTGAGGTGTAGAGTGCAGGTGAGCTGTTGTGATGGAGGAGGAACGTGGAAATGTCACTTCTTGAGAAACAGTTTGCTTTCTAATGCAAAAGGCCAAAAGTACAGAAATCTCTGGTGGAAGGAGTTGCTCACAACTTGGCAATCGGTTTTATGAATGCAATTAATGTGAGCACAAACAACAATATTTAATTCTCAAACTACTTCATTTGCCAAGTGCCTAGTGTATCCAGTGACTCACATTTTACAATTTGCACTGCTGGTAGTTATAAGTGAAAAATCCCCACTGCAATTCCCAGTAAATAAAAAATAAAACTTACAGAGCTGCTGGCAATGTGTAAGCCTTTCTGAAACTGTAATTTCTTTAAATTTTGATTAAAACAATGAAAAAAATAAACTAAAAGCATCACTTTGTCTTGTGTCAGAGTGATGTAGGAAAAGCTGAAACCTGCATCACCACATCTCTTGACAACACAGCTCCTCTGAAACAGTGCTGGCCTTTGGATACACACCCACAGTGACTGGAACAAGAGACAAAGAGACAGATTTAGCGGAAAAGCCCATCTTGGAGTTAAATCCAAGTTTGGCATTCCTGTGCATGGAAAGCCAGCAGCAGCACTGTAGCATTTATGTAGCCTTCACTGTTCATGGCTGGGAATCCCTCTCTTCAGTCAGATGTTGGCTGGGGTTTTAAAGGTTTGGGTCCCACTGATGAAATTTGCTCTGGATCCAGGACGTTTGTGGAAAGTGAGATGGTAAAGCATCATGAGAAAGGCTGATCATGAAAGAATGCCATTGAGTTGACCCAGAGGTGATGAAGAGGTCTCGATCTGCAGCACTAGCACACTTTGGGATGCCTGACTGCATGCTGAGGCTGTTCCCATCGCCTTCCCAGCTAGATTTTGCTTGGGAGGGACAATGTGTGAGCGGAGGAATTACAAACTGAAACGTGTCTGTTTCTGTAACAAAGAGTGTGTTTCTCTAACGGAGCTGGCACAGTGTAACGTCTGCCTGCCGTGGGTGATGAGTTGTGAGACTACGGCTGGGCTACCCCAAGGCAGGGGCACTGGTCCTGCTCCAGCTGAAAGGTCTTCTCTGCCCAGTTGACAAGTGCTGGCAGAGCCTTCCCAGGGTGATGGGGCACCGCCTGCCCCCGCCACCCTCCCACCACCCAAACCAGGAGATACTGGTGATGGATGATGAGGACAGAGGGTTTTACCAGGCAGCAGAAACCACAAGAGGGAGCTGAGATGATGGTCTGTGCCTGTTCCGAGCCTCCGCGAGCAGCCCAGCTCCAGCTCCCTCCTTTTCCTCTCTGCTTGCAGGTCGCTGCTTCCCAAGACCCAGCGGCTGATGCAACCCGCAGAGATGATGCTGAGTTTGACTGAGGTTCTGCTGGTGACGTGGACCTTGGGGAGTAAGTATGGCTTCAGGGAAGGGGGTCCAGGGGGAGATCCTGGATAGTTTCTGCCCCTCAGAGGAATTTCCTCTAACTCATGGGGCATTATATCAGAGATGGGTGTGATTCAATTTGCAACGAGATAAGAAAAAACATGCAACAAAAGGTTGAACTTGAAGAGCCTGCAGGTTGGGAGACTCAGCTATTTATATGAACTGGAGGTTCTTGCTAGTTTTATAACAAAAGCAATAAAAATTAACACAAAGTATACTTACTGATACACAATGCATGGAGCAGAGCATAACTCCAATGTCAAGGCCTTTGCTGGACTCACACAGACATTGTATCAGACTTCTTCTGATACAATGAGAGAGAAGGAGAAAATGAAAATCCTGTGGGAGTAGTCTGGTGGGGTCTAGAAATTGATTTGGGGACATCAGGATCAGAAGCATGAATTTCTAATTTTAGATATTGCTTATCCCTCAGAAGGAGTGCAAAACTTGTCTAAAAAACTGTTTGTACATAGAGCTCTGGGAAAAAATACAGGAAAATATCACAATATAAATATAATTCTGTAATGGAGGTGCTTGTTTCATACATTTCTTTTTTTGCTGCTCACCAAGTGGGTTCGGTCTCTTCCAGGGGCCCAGGAGAGCATCTCCTGGGAGGTCCAGCGCTACGACGGCTGGTACAATAACCTGCTGCACCACAGCTGCGGCTCAGTGGGTGAGTGCCAGGCCCGGGGATGGGGACGGTGAGATGGGGCGAGCTGGCACTTTGGCACTGGGCTCACTTTACAACCCTCTCTGACTTGACCCTGAACCAGGCAGGTGGCCAGGCAATGCCACCTCCCATGGCTCTGAGAAGTGGCTATTTGCACTCAAGGTAGTTCCCCAGAGGCACCTAAGAGCCCCCTTAGATCAGTCTGGAGGGGTCAAGCAGCCCAGCTTTGTCTCCCATGTCCTGGCCTTGCCACTTTTACCTGCTGCTCAGGCACCATCTGCAGGTTGTGCTGGTGCTGGATCAGACCCAGAGCAGAACTGTGCCTTTTCAGTGCCATTCAAAACACCCAAGGTAGGGAGGACCCAGCTCTTCCCAGAAGGCATTTCACTGATGGACAGGGATCCCAGAGCTGGGAAAAGGCATCTCTAGCCAAAATCAGCATGCAGTTCAAGCAGCATTTAACATAAGGCAGAGACAGAAGAGTTCATGGTCCAGGCATGCTGGACCTACTCCTTTTCTGGTCTGACCAGGACAGATACTGCGCTGTTGGGCTGCTGTGCAGCAGGTACTGGGACAGTACCTGGGATTTCCCTGTGCCAGTGGTGACCTGCTTTCTTATGCCTACAACTAGCCCATGGGCCCACCTCCAGGAGAGGGACCAGGGCAGATCAGTCAGGATCTTATCTAAAATATTAAAGATCATGAATCCTCCTATTTTCTTCAACCCAGATCAGTCACCTACATGGTGACATACAGCACGATGGCAATTACACATCTTCCTCCAATTCAAAATGGCTCTCCAACATGACACACGCATCATCAGCCCTTTGGTTACACCAAAGCCTGTCAGGGACATCCAGTGATTCTCAGGCAGACAAGATCTCCCTCTTCCAGCACAGACAGTTCAGATGTCAACATTTGGAAACAAACCTATAGAAAATAAACCTGAAACTAAGCCTATAATTCAGGATCTCCCCTAGCTCTGGGGAGCTCCAGCAAATGAAGCCCACTACACTTGTGAAGAGCCTTTTGAAGCAAGCTCACTCATCACTGAAATGACCTCCCACCTCCATGCTTTTCAGTTATGGGACAGGCAGTGGGTGCAAAGTCAGGGTGTTTCTCTTTCATCTTCTCCCTTGTCTCTCTGCCTCTCTGGCTGTTCCCTCTCCTCTTTTCTGCGGTGTTGGCAATCACCATGCTTGTGTAGGACTGCATAGTCAACATGGGCATCTTAACATCACTTCAGTTACCCACTGGAGTACCCCAGACCTCCAGCAGGCAACAGGGATGCACATGGACCAGAGAAGGACGACTGGAAGGGAACATGGAGGATCCCTCCTAGTTTTATGAGGACTGATCCCAGTGTTGCAGGAAGTTTTGGGTGCTGGTACCAAATCTTGCATATTCTTGGCCACTATAAGCATCTATGCCATCCTCTTGATCTCTTTTGGGACCCTCACACCCCACTATTGCTGTGTCTCCTGTCTGTTGGGTGCTGCCGGACCTGTGTCCTGTTGCTTTGGTGCTGCAGGTGCCAGGCTGCTGCGTCTCCTACCAGCCAACTATGCGGATGGGGTCTACCAGGCACTGCAGGAGCCCCGCGTGCCCAACGCTCGCCAGCTCAGCAACGCCGTGGCACGTGGACCCTCCGGGCTGCCCTCCCGCAGGAACACAACTGTGCTGGCTGTCTTCTTTGGTAAGAGCTGGGGCCTGGCACTGGGTGAAGAAATGTTGGTTTGAGTGGAAAATGTTGGTTTCTCATACTCCAAGGCCATGAGTTGGAGCACTCCTCACCCACTCCTTCATATCAGACCCACACCTGAAAGATAAAGCCTTGAGTATTGCCAAACCAAAGTACTGTCCAGTCAAGAGAGTTTGCATGAATTTTCAGTGACCTTTGGCAGTTGCCCCAGATGTTGATATTTGTCATTTGGGAACTTCCTCATTTGTTTTAGTGGTAGAGTTACCCTGTTGCAAAATGCCTGACAGATGTGATAAGAGCTGTGCCGTGAGTGATTGCTGGGCAAAATTGCTGCAAGTCAGAGCAGTTTTTGCTGTTGCTCAGGAGCCTGGCAGGGTCTTGGATCTCCAAGCCTAGGGATGTCTGTCTCTGGGAAACACCCTTGGCTCATTGAGAAAATGAGCTGAACTTGTCAAAGTGGAGATGGTTAGCTCCCCATACAGCTTAAGGTTCATACACATCCCCAGACACGTAAGCCATGGTGCTTAGCCCCAAGATGGACCACAGGAGGGGCAGACACTAGTGCAGCATTGTTTATCTCCTCTCTGGAAGCAGTTTTTCCCATCACACCAAATCTTAAATGGGCAACGGCAGCCACCAGGCTCAGCATCAGTACCAACCCTTGGCTTTGAAGGCCACAGGCAAGGAGATCAGGGAAATAGTGTCTAAATGCAGAGCCTTGGTCCTGGTGAAGTGGTGGCCAGCCGATGGTCCAGCTGCCAGTGCTCTCTGAACACTCGCTGGCTGAGTTTCTCCACCCTAGTCCCTGAATGACCCCACCCTACTCATGAGGTCTGGCCGGAACCCCTGTTCCTGTGGACTGGAGCTCAGCACATCTGGGCTCCAGCCTGAAGTGACTTTTTCAGAGTCATGGAGCAGTGAAGACAGGAAGGAAACCACTCTCACTGCACAGGCTGGTCCCCTCAGCCCACATATGGCTCAGCTGCCCACCATAACATCCTGTTCCAGGGGCTGGTGGCAGTCCTGCTGGCTGCTGACCATGTTTGGGTCTTTGGCAGGTTTCCACGTGCTCTTGGACATCCTGGGGACAGAGAAACCTGGCTGCCCTGCTGAGTTCCTGAACATCCACATCCCATCTGGAGACCCTGTGTTTGACCCTGCAGGCACTGGAGATGTGGTCCTGCCCTTCCAGCGCATCCACTGGGCAGCGGAGACGGGGCAGAGCCCCAACAGCCCCCGGGAACAGGTAGGTAGGGTTTCCTTTGCTCTTTGACTTTCAGATAAATTCCTCTTCACCCAGCATTGGGGTCTGTGGCAGCCAAGATAGTGTTTGCAAAAATAAAAGGGGAGCAGCACTGTTTCCTTAAAAATTATACATCTCTCAAGTGTTTGAACCAACTGTAAATGAACCCAAAGCACAACCTCCAAGGTACTGGTTCACACAGAGCATTTGTTGTTGCTCAAGGTCAGCGCTTTTCTTGGCCAGAGAAAATGTAATTACTCTAGATCTGCCTGTGTCATCTATTTTAATGCAAATTTTAGGATCTTGCGTGGTTTATGGAGGGTGGAAGAGGAAAAGGTAAAGCAGGAGCAACTCAGTCTTCCTGAGCTGCCAAAGTTTTTATCACTTTTAGTCCAAATGAGCAGAGATAAGGCTGTCTTTATCTGGTGAAACAAGTGATAACTGGGGCTTTTAGTGCAAGTGTAATGAATGTCCATAACCAACTTCTGCAATTGTGCTGCTTTAGAAGATCAGGAATTACAACACATTTTGTTAGGCACCAACTCTTATCTTTAATAATGTATCACAAAACTGAACTGGTACTGTTATAAAGTTGTAAAGCTTCACTGACTTTCAGTCATTTTGGAAAAAATATGTATTTTCCCCCAATTTCTCTGTATTCTGCTGTGCAGAAGCTGGGTGTGTTCCCAAGCCCATGTGCTTTTTCTTTCGTACTGGAAAGCTTCCCAATCAAAATTGCTTCAGCAAAATACCCCCCCGAGCCTTTCACATGACAAACCATGATGAGACCAGATTAACAAGTCATGGTTTTAGCAGCATTTCAAACCTTAGAGAAATGAAAACTCCAGTGAGTTTTTGGACTAAAAAGGTTGTTTTCATGAAAACATTTGGCAGGGGAGATATTCAACATGCTGGCAGGGCAGTGGGACTCCCTGCTCTCAGGACAGGACTCAAGGGGACAGCTCCAGTGATTCCAGTTTCCCCAGAGATAGGTTTAGTCCCCTTCCAGCTTGGTCATGCCTACGCAGGGATTCACAGATGTCTGCTTCTGGGCATAACTGAAAACAACTGGGAAAAGAAACCCAAAATGTACATTTGAAAAACCTGTGCCTGGGATTATCCCATACTTGGCACTAATTCCTGCAGTTTGCATAGAGATTGTTGGTGTGTATATATTTGCATCCTGATAGTTCTTGTTAAAACAGGAGATGGGGTGGCTGCTTTACAAGACCAAAAGGGATGAGTTGGGGCTTTTCAGACCTTTTTTTTGCACCTTTCTGCTGAGACCCCAGTGCCAATTAATGCCTGTTCCCTGTGCCTGCCCTAGACCAATGAAGTGACGGGCTGGCTGGACGGCAGCTCCATCTATGGCCCCTCACACTCCTGGAGCGATGCCCTGAGGAGCTTCTCAGGGGGACAGCTGGCATCGGGGCCTGGTAGGCGCCTGCCAAGGGAGACAGATGGGAGGATCCCCATGTGGAAGGCGCTGGATCCATCCACAGGACAGGGTGGTCCCCAGGGAATCTACGGTAATGGTGGCATCCTCAATAGGTTTTCACCTGCTTGGCTCCGTCCCTGACCGTGAGCGGGGGGAGCAGGATGTCCCTAGACCCGAGCCCAGAGGGAACCACAGGAAAGGGCAGTGGGATGTGGTGGGTCAGGCGTCCCATGGGAGAACAAGCAGTTTCCCAGCCCAAGGGGGTGGAAGACGCAAGCCCCAGAGAAGACTTCCCAGCAAAGACAGATGCCACATCCCCAGGAGGTAACCGGTCATTTCCCAGTCAACATACAGAGACCAGCTGCTGGACCCTCTGATCTAAGGTGATCTCCTCTGGGGAAAGGGTCTGCCACCAATAAAAACCTGCTCATCTTACTTTGAATTCCTCACCTGCCCAACCATTGGTCTGTGCTGGGGGCCTGGTGTGCTTCTCACTAGCTCACACTGCCTGTCTCCCTGGGGAGGAAGGAAGGGAAAGGGGACGAGGGGATGCTGGGCAGCAGCCACAGGGCTGGGTGTGCTCCTCCAGTCACAGGCAAAGCTAGACCCAGCGGTGGCATCCCCCACTGATGATCCTGGTGGCTCTTGCAGACCTGGGGAGCGCCTGGGGGAATGAGAACCGCTTCCTGCAGGCTGAGAGCATCGCCTGGTTTCGGTACCACAACCACCTGGCCACAGCACTGGCTCAGGAGCACCCGACCTGGTCTGATGAGGACATCTTCCAGCATGCACGCAAGCGGGTCATTGCCACTTTCCAGGTGAGGGATGGGACCTCCCAGTCTCTGCTGGGACCTCTGACACCACAGGGCCAGTGTTGGCCCTGACCCAGCTCCCCTGTGCTCTAGAGCATCGTGCTGTATGAGTGGCTGCCAACCCTGCTGGGGACACGCATCCCAGAGTACAAAGGTGAGGGGCACGGCAGATGAGGGTGTGCAGGGAGCAGGGGTGGGGGGACCAGGGGAGCCAGGGATGGGGCAGGAGGGGGAGCTCAGCCCCCTTTCCCTCCAGCCTGGTTGCTGGACCATAGCTGCTGCCCCACAGGTTACCAGCAGCACCTGGACCCCAGCCTCTCACCAGAATTCGTGGTGGCTGCAGGGCAATTCCTGGCCACCATGTTGCCGCCAGGCATTTACAAGAGGTAGGAGCAACACGTACGGAGCAGTGCCATGCCAGGGAAAGGGATGCCCAAGCTGGGGTGGTGGCCAGGGACAGTCCCTCTCCCTTCACTGCATCCTGCCCCTCACTGGGACAGCCAAGCCCTGCCAGCTCCAGGCAGTCCTGACTGGGGCCTCTGGGTCCAGCTCTTCTCTGCTGTTCCAGAGGCCCCAAGTGCCAGTTCCAGAAAGTGCCTGGCCCCAACGGTTCATTCCCAGCGGTGCGGCTCTGCAACAGCTATTGGAGCAGAGAGGTATGGGGAAGGGAATGCAGGGTCCTGAAGACTGGCCAGGGGGGCTTCATTCCTTGCTTTATGTTATAGAGGACCCCACAGGGGTGTGAAAGGGGAATTGGGTGCAGAGCATGACAGCCTACCAAGGCGGATGAGGTCCTCCCCATCCAAATATCCCCAGATGCTGTCTTCAGCTGCAGCAGGCTCAGACCTCAAGGTTGAGCTGACATAAAGAAAATGAGCCTAGTCCCCTTACGGCCAGGGTCTGGACACCTATGGGTACCAGTTCAGGGGTGTAGGGCTGTTCCACGTCCTCAGTCCTGGGAGGAATCACCTGTTCTTCCCATCTCCCCTCAGAGCACTGGGCTGCAGCAGGCAGAGGCTGTGGATGTGGACAACCTCCTGCTGGGGATGACCTCACAGATTGCAGAGCAGGAGGACAACATTGTGGTCGAAGATCTCCAAGGTCTGCACTTCCTTGCATGTCAGTGGGGGACCCTCTCTCCTGGGCTGCACAGGGGCCAAGATGGGGAGGCAGGTCCCATCACCACCACCATCAGCACCCAACCACATGCTCAGAGCAGCTTCAACCTTGTTAATGGAGATGCAGAGAAGCTGCAGGGCATGTTAAGCATGTCCATGGGATTGTCCTGGCAAGGGCATAGAGATGATTTCCATGTTCAGCACGGCCCATGGCAGAGGGATGAGGCCAGCCCAGCAGCTATGGCAGTAGGTGTTGCTCTTCCAGCTCTGCCTTGCCATCACCACAGCTTTGAATCCACCCACAGATTACTGGTATGGGCCCCTGAAGTACTCCCGCACTGACTACGTGGCCAGCTGGCTTCAGCGCGGGCGAGACCTTGGCTTGCCAACCTATAACCAAGCCCGGGAGCGATTTGGGTTAGAGCCTCTCCAGAACTGGTCAGACCTTGCCCCACACCTGGAGCAACAGGTAACAGGGAACTGGTCTGGGCACAGAAAATGTGTGTGTCAAAGGATGTTGGGGCAGTTCAGGCAGTAATTGGCTTCTCCAGCAACATAGGAAGAGGGACATCAGTGCACATCCCGACCTAGCTTATTTTCATGCCTGCAGGGCTGTTGCATTGGGGTAACCGTGTAATTACGTGACAGGAATATCCTGCCCCAGTGTTGAGCTCCCATGCCGCAGGGTGCTCTGCTCCTCCTGAAGCTGAAATGCTCTGGGAGTAATGTTTAGTTACTCAAGACCAAGCCATGAGCTCAAGGCTGTGTGGGGCTGAGCATCTTCCCAGCCCATGGATGTGTGACGCCTGGAAAATGCACATTCCTCCCTCCTGCTGAAGCTTGCCAAGAATTTCTGATGCCCTGGCAGAATTTCCTTTGCTCACATGTGCCGTGGGGCTTTCTGGCCAGGTTCTGGAGAAGATTGCTGCCCTGTATGCCAACAACACAGCTGGGCTGGAGCTGCTCCCTGGAGGCATGCTGGAGACTGACAGCTCCCTCTTCAGTGTCATCATCCTGGACCAGTTTGTGCGCCTGCGTGATGGCGACAGGTTTTGGTTTGAAAACACCAAGAATGGGTAAATGCCTCCTCCCCACCTGGCAGGCTGCCCACTGCTCTGCAAGTCCCAGTAAAACACAAAAACTGGGGCTGAAGGAAATAACATCCTTCAGCTTCCTTAGTTCCTCAAATGGTGCAGGGAGTGCAGCCCTCCTGCTGCTGGCCAGTGACACTTGGGGCCACCATTTGGCTCCATGTCTTCTTCCCCAGGCTGTTCACAGTGGAGGAAACCAGGGAGATCCGTAACACCACCTTCCATGATGTCCTGACTGCTGTCACCTATGCAGACCCCACGGACCTTCAACCTCATGTATTCGTCTGGAGTGAGGGTGAGTGCTTCATGCATCAGCAGGGCGCAGGGAGCGAACAGCATCAGCAAGTTAGGGAGGAAAGCAGACCCATCTCAGTGACACAGCCAGTGACTCAGCGACACAGAGCTGGCAGTTTCTCAAGCCTGACACCTGCTATGCCCCTAAGCCAGCAAAGTGTGTGCAAAATTCAAGGGCTGCTTGTAAGCAAGGTGGGCAGTGCTGATCTTGAAAGTGGGTTGAAGTCCAGGCATATGTAAGTCCTGTAAGGATCTCTGGGTACAAAAATGCAGTTGATGTCCTGGAAGGTCCTGCTGAGGTTAAAACTTGGCTTTTGCCTACCCCACGCTGTCACGTTTCTCACTGATGTGTCCTCTAGCTCATTTGATATACAGTTGCACACAGGTCAGCAGGGAAAATGGATTAGTGATCCCGAAATATGACAAAGTTTGCAGTTAGGTTTTACATACTGTAACTACATAATGCTACCTATTTCTGCCTTCAATTGCATCAACCCCTGAATATGTCCTGGGTGCTGCACTGCAGAGCCCACTCCTGCCCGGCTGCTCTGCCGATGGGGTTGTTAGTTAACCAACGCTGTCAGAAGGGCTGCCCAGGCTTTTCTGCGGATGTGGTTGCAGCCGCAGCATGAGCTGCACCAGCCAACTTTCAGCCTGGGTCAGGGCTTGTGTCCCAGCATGTTTTGGTTTCCCAGCAGGCTAGGAGCAGCCTAGTCTTGTGCTGATATGCACTCTTCACCCTGCTGCCCTCCTGTACTGTCCCTGAAATGAGCTTTCCTCTCCCTGCCAAGACCCAGACAGAGTACTGCTGCCTTGCTCAGGGTGAGGTGTAGCCAAACACAGCACTATGCCTTTTCCTCTTGGAATCTTGCCACACTCTTCCCGTTTATGGAAAGCATTTTATTTGGTGCATGTTCTGGCCCTTGCAAGTTGTTTTTGTTCCTTTGGCATATGCTCCATGCAATTGCACCAGGAAGACTCCCTGGATTTGCATCATCCTGATGAACAGAGGCTCTAAGCCCCAGTTTGCCATGGCCTGGTGTGCTTCTTGCTCAGCCCCTCCCACTGGGAGAGGTGATAGTGCTGAACTGCCAGAGCACTCGAGTCCAGTTCTGTGCTTGGCTTGTTGTGGCAGGTAAAGGTTCAATCCAAAACCAAGGCTTTTCCCCTAAGATCTGGAGTTTAACTTGAGCATCCCAGTTTTGCAGCGCTCCCTGGGTCACTCATCAATCACCCACCAGCATCTTAATGCAGATGTTCCTGGGGACAATGGAGGTGAGATGGGTAAAAGGTCCATGACACCTACAGCCCATCTCCCCTCACGCAGGGGATCCATGCCCCCAGCCCCAGCAGCTGACAGCTCAACACCTGCCCAGCTGCACGCCCATGATGGTTCTGGACTACTTTGAAGGCAGCGGCGCAGGCTTCGGGATCATCATCGTTGTCCTCTGCTGTCTTCCTTTAGGTTTGCCACTCTATTTCTTTACCCATCTCCTCTTCTACCAGGGAAAGGGGCTGAATGCCCATAGACAAAGCACCTCCCAGGTGCTGAGTCTTGGTCACCCCCGAGGTCCTTGAGGTGGCAGGGTCCTTGGGCACCAGGAGGGGGCAGGGCTTTCATGGAGCAGCCCTGGTTTAAATAAATCCATGCAGCATTGAACTTGGGGCGATGGGGAAGAAATAAACCCGTGTCTGCCCAGTCGCACAGGTGATGCTGCCGAAGTGGGAAGGAGTTTTGTGATACTTCATGCCTCTTTCTCCCATGTATCCCCAGTGACTCTGTTTGTTGCCTGGATTGTTGCTGTTTTCCGCAAGAGAGATTTCAAGAAGCTGCAGAAGAAGCAGAGCACCAGTGTGCGGAGAGAGGTGACCGGCGAGGCGATACATGGTGAGGTGGCACTGTCAGTCCTGCAGTGGTGTTTGATGATGCTGCTGGAGTCAGGGCACATACCGAGGCAAGGCTGGGCTTGAAGCTCATATCCATGCGGATGTAAGGAGAAACTGTTTCCCTAGGAGGATAGTCAAGCAGTGGAGCAGGTAGCCCAGAGAGGTTGTGCAGTCTCCATCCTATCAAAGACCTGACCAGATAAAGCCTTGAGCAGACTGGCTTGACACTGTAGCTGGTCCTACTTTGAGCAGGAGGTTGGGCAAGAGACCCTTCCAACCTGACTCATCCTATGACCCTCTAATTCCAACCCTCTCCAGTTCACACCTTACCTGAAGGAAACCTATGTAGGGTAATTGCACCAGTACCTCCAGGACAGGGACTGTATCTCCTTGCTCTGGACACTGGAAAAATCCTACCTCCTGCTCCATGGTCTGTACCCCTCTTAAGCTCTGAAGTTGGGAGATCATCGTTTTCCCCTTAACATGTGTCTGGTCCTGAAATCACTCCCAAACCACATCTCAGTGAAGGAGGTGCTGGGATGAATAGGAGTCCAGGTGCGCCTTTCCAGCTGAGTCCTGTGCTTTCACCCATCAGCCATGGAGTGGCACGGTCCCAAGACAGACAGCTCTCCCGTCTACATTCAGCTCCAAGCAGACAAAGTTCTCAAAGTGCTGGATGGGAGAGGGTCTGTGCTCCGGAGCATCAGCCTGAAAGCCCACCAAAGGGTGGAGGTGATCCTCTCCAGCAACAAAGGGAACAAAGCTCTGCTCCTGAAGAGCCCCAAGGAGTATGACCTGGTGAGTACCATGACGCCTGGGGTATGATTCCTTCCCCTGGACCCTCCACAGTCCTCTGCCACTGGTCACATACGCCCTGCACCACTCAGTCCTGGGCACTGGGAGCAGTGTATGTCCCTGAAGGGTGGCTGTGGCCTCCTGAGAACCACCAGGTCCAGCTCATACCAAGGAGTGACCACTGTGGTGAAGAGCAGAAGCACTTACATCCCATCTGAGCCTCTGCTGCTCACAGCCATTCTTTTGGGTCTTTTGCAGGTGCTGCTTTTCAGCGAAGAGGCAGAGAGGAGCAGCTTCATTGGGAAGCTAAGAGGCTACTTGGAGGAGAGCAGCCTTGATCTGCACATATCTGAGATGAAGGAGCAGAGTCTGATGAAATGGGCAGTCACCCAGGAGCAAAGAAAACAAATTCTGGAGACTTTCTTCAGGCACCTGTTTGCTCAGGTACGTAGAGGTGTGGCAGGCTCTGATGCATGGAGGAAGGTATTTCTGTATTGATTAAGCAATGAATGTTGCTGCCATTGCTTTCCGTAAGAGCTGGCGAGCCATGCACAAGGAAGCTGCCCATACTTTCAAGACCAAGGGACATTTTCCCTTGAAGAAGACAAAGTTCTGCTGTGGTGATACAAGTGTCTAAAGTTGCAAAGAGACTTTTGGATGATGAAACTGAGGTCTCCATAGTGGTCACTGGTGTTTAGTGTGTAGAAAAGACAGAGGACTTCCGCCCTGTGTAGGAGAGATATGGGACTTCCTCATTCACATTGTGTAGGAGAGACATGGGACTTCCCCATGGTATCTGCCATGAGTTTTGTGCCAGGGGAGACACCGGTCTTTGTGCAATAGGTCAGGCAAGTGAGCACCAGCCTTCTGCTCTGCCAGCACTCATTGGATTTCTTTTGTGGGACACAACCTGCAGGTGCTGGAAATCGACAGGTCCAATGCCGGAGAGCTCAACTTTGAATCTTCACAGAAGGCAAAGGAGTCTCTAACATGTGAACTGAGCAGGGCTGAGTTTGCCGAGGCCCTGGGGCTCAAAGCCCACTCCATGTTTGTGGACTCCATGTTCTCACTGGCCGACAAAGACGGCAATGGCTACATCTCCTTCCGGGAATTCCTGGACATCTTGGTGGTCTTCATGAAAGGTGAGAGCTGGAACTGGTTCGTGTCTTCATCTGTTGCCCTCAGACCTGTTTCTAGGCTCTGGCAACACCATCAGCAGAGTGAAGGACAAGATCCATCCAGCAGGTCAATCGGTAGACACTCCTACAGATTAAAATTCCTTTCACTTAGGACAGCTTCAACGTGAGTTATGGGGCAGTGACAATGTAATTATATTTTCTGAAAGACTGTTCATGAGAGGAGCTATCTTTTGTCACCATAGAGAAGTCTGCCCTGTTTCCTGAACAGACTATGCATCCTGTCCTTGAGAGATGATAACTTGAGAGATAAGTATCTGATATCATACCTGATCCTCCCTAAATGACCACTTGGAAATGTGGATTCATAGATGGAGGTGGTGAACACCAGATTCAGTCAAAGCAGCTCCCAAAAGAATCATTGCTATGCAAAAGCACATTTTGAGTTTGTAAAATAACGCACAAGAAAGAATGTGTATCTACCTGATTTTTCACCTTACACTTGAGAAAGTCAAGTGGAAGGGCAGCACACTATTCACATTTAGTCGATATTCAAGCTGCAATCAGCAGCGTGCTTTCAGTCTTTTCAGAGCTGAGTGAGGCTTCACTGTTGCAGGTCCAGACTCTCAAAGACAATGTTTGACAGCATCTTTGTTGATGAAAATAGGATCTTGTTCTTACTTCACCTCTCTTCCTCCCCACCAGGGTCCCCGGAGGAGAAGTCCAAGGTGATGTTCAGGATGTATGACATAGATGAGAATGGGTTCCTCTCCAAGGAGGAGTTTCTGAGGATGCTCAGGTACTTCTCATCTATCTAGATGTTTTCACAATGTCTGTAAACACAGATGTCTTCAAAAGCAGCTCCCAGTTTCTATGCTTCACTCCACAGGTGTGTTGTGTGAGAGCCTGTGGGCTCAACACTCACTACCCATTTCTCCCATGAAACTGGTCTGGGGCTCTGCCTTGTGTTATTTGAAGGACTCAATCTGTTGTCCTCTGAAGTTCCCATCTCCCCTTCTTGCTCCAGGTCCTTCATTGAGATCTCCAACAACTGTCTGTCAAGAGACCAGGCAGAGCAGGTAACAGAGTCCATGTTTCGGGCCTCAGGGTTTCAGGATAGGGATGAGCTGACATGGGAGGATTTCCACTACATGCTGCGGGACCATGACAGTGAGCTTCGTTTCACCCAGCTCTGCATCAAAGGTCAGTGGGCAGGAGCATGGGGTGACCCCAGGCCCTGCAGGGCTGGAGGTGATGGGCAGCACCCAATACGTAGATCTCACATCTTGTCCCATCAATCTCTCCAACCCAACTGCAGTAATGGGGCATCAGCTGTTGCTCCATGCTTGACAACTTTGGGTCAGCTCAGAGTCTTTCCCCACCACACTCCCGCCCAGAGGAGATGCCTAAACCTTGTCCGCTGCATCTCATACACACTGAATGGCTGTTTGTCCTTTTGGTTCCTCAAAGGTGTCCCCGAGGTGCTCAAGCAAAACCTGCACAACCGTGTCTCCTTCATAAAAAAGAAAGAGCTGGAAGGGTAAGCTCTCCTCCTTAGTCTTGCTGCTGCTCCTGTTTCTTCTTCTCCTGCCCTGATGCACTTCCATTCTTCACCTCAGTCCCTCCAAGAAAACCTCCCACCAGGTGTTCACACGCGCAGTGCTGGGGGAGGGGGGTGACAGTGCTGGGATATGCCTGTCAGCAAGCTGGACGGTGTGGAGGGGCTGTTGCCCTTCTCCCCTGGCACCCAGGCAGGCAGAGCAGAGGAACTGCCTCCTGCAGAGCTCCTGTGTGGGGATGGGAGCCCTATCTTGGTTTTCAGAGGGGCAGGTTATCTTGAGGTGAATCCAGCCTGTGTGCCATGCAACTAAAGTTAATGCAAGTGGGCTTGAAGGAAAGAGCTGGACACCTTCTCAGCTGAGCCTGAGACGGAAAGTGGAGAACTGGAGAAAATTTTGGTAAGCCCTTCCTGCAAGTATATCTTTGAGCTAGACATAACTCTTTCCAACAGAACCATCTCAGAGGAGGAGAAAGACCCAAACCTGGACACCACGAGCCATTACGTGGAGCGAGAAGGGCAAGAGCTGCGGAAGAGACCAGGCAGAAAGTCAGTATGCACTCTCCTCTCCAGATGTGCTTCCTGGGTTCAGGCTCAGCCTGTTTGATGTTTCTCATGTCTCTGTGTCAGACTGGGCATCCATCTGGTTGAATGGCACTGCTGCAAGGAGCCAGCACCCCCATGATGGGCTGCAACGTAGGGAGGGGATGAGAGGCTGTCCCAGCAGGAGATGCCCCAGCCCAGGCAGGCACATGAGAGCCTCTCGCTGGCCGCAGAGCTACGGGAACAGCCCTGTCTTGGTGGGGACAGGGCCACAGCCGAGTCTGGGTGATGTGCATCTATTGAAAAAAAAATGAAGTAGCCAACTCCAGAGCCTGGGATAGTGATTTTTAGAGTGTATGCCTTGTCTGCAGAGAGGGCCTTTGCCTGGCAGATCCTGACTGCACTCCTTTGCCCCTTGGGATGCTGCTGGTTCACCCCTGGGCTGCTTGCAAGAGCTGCAGGAGAACACTCTGGTCCTCACTGCTGTGGCAGCAGCAAGTATTTCTACAAAGAAGCTGTTAAGTGGCTGTTACAGCCGGAATATCCTAATTTGCCTTAATAGCTCTAAGGACCTTCCCCTACCCCAGGATCAGTTTGGAGGACTGAATATTACTATGAAAATTATCTTTTACAGTTCTTATCTACAGTTTCATTTATGAGTCATTATCTGCACACCTGTTACCAGCTTTCAAAAGCATGTAGATTGTGGGATGACCTGAGATCAACTGCTGACACTGTGCTCTGCAGGTCACTGCTGTCACGGGTGTGCAGAGGTGATCACAAGTACAGGAAGGAAGACCCAAATCTGAGCATCACAGCCATATCTGGCCGGCTAAACCTCAAAATGACCCCAGCCCTCTTGTATTTGCCAGGGTGAATCAGTACCAGCTGCATTTATACACTGAAGCGCAACGGAAGAAGTACCAGCGGAACAAAGTTCAGCAGAAGATCCAGGAGTTCAAGCGGTTTGTTGAGAATTACCGGCGCCATATCATCTGTGTGGTCCTCTTCTCTGCCATCACCGCCGGCGTGTTCGTGGAGCGAGCCTACTGTGAGTGCCCATCCTGCCCTACTCCCCAGACATGGAGGGTGTGTGGGCTTGCCTCCTCAAAGCTGCTGGTTGCATGGGGCGTGCTGGGGTGTGAAAGGTCCCGGCACAGCTTTGGGCAACAATGTTGGTCCTGCTCTGGAATAACGGAGGTTGGAAGGGACCTCTGGAGGAGTCTGGTCCAATGCCCTGCTCAGAGCAAGGCCAATGTCAAAGCTGAATTAGGCTGCTGGAGGCCTTGTCTAGAGAAGGTTTGAAGGGCTCCAAGGTTGGAGATCCCACCACCTTGTTGGGCCTGTGCTAGTTTTTGACAGTCCTCCCTGTGAAGGTTTTTATTTTACATAAAACTTGAATTTCCTTCAGTGAAACTTGTGCTGTTGCCTCTCATCTTTTCACTGTGCACCTCTGAGAAAGAGCTTGGCTCTTTCCCCTCTGTAACCCATTAAGTGGTTGCAGACAGCCACAAGGTCTTCCCTCACCCATCTCCTCCAGCCTGAACAAGCCCATTTCCCTCAGCCTTTCCCCTATATGACATGATCCAGCTTCCACCCACTCTGGTGGCCTCCACCGGACTCATTCCAGTTTCCTAATGCCTCTCATACTGGGATGCCCAACTGAGGACACAGTACCAAGGTGCAGTTTCACAGTGCCTGACAGAGGAGGACAATCTTCTCCCTTGACCTCCAAGAAGACTGTGTCACCCAGCAGCTCTGGGAGGGTCTGACACAGAAAATCCTGCCCCCGTTCCCACACAGCCCCATCCCTCGTGACCTTTTCTTGGTGGACCCACACAAGTAGCTGTCCCCTTGTTGCAGGAAGGGTCATGGCCCTCAGCACTGCGCACGTTGACACCCCCTACACTCTCTCTCCCCAGACTATGCCTTCGCATCTCCCAGCACTGGAATCGCACAGACCACCTTTGTGGGGATCATCATCTCCCGGGGATCAGCTGCCAGCATCTCCTTCATGTACTCCTACATCCTGCTTACCATGTGCCGCAACCTCATCACCGTCCTGCGGGAGACCTTCCTCAATCACTACATCCCCTTCGATGCTGCTGTGGACTTCCACCGCTGGGTTGCCATGGCAGCCCTGATTTTCTCAGGTAGGTGAGCTGCTGGGGGATGTGCTGCCAAGCAGGAGGACCACCCCATCATGGCACAGCAGGACCAGGCAGAAGCTTGAAGACCTGTATGAAGCCTGCAGACATAGAGAATTTGCACCAGAGAAGAGGAGGAATTGTGGGGTCCCTGGGAGCATCAGCAGCATCTGCTGCATCTCCATCCACAGCAACAGTGATGCATTTCTCTCCTGGTTTCTGTCTCTTACAGTGCTCCACACTGCAGGGCACATAGTGAATGTCTACATCTTCTCAGTCACGCCTCTCAGCATCTTGTCCTGCCTCTTTCCCAGTGTCTTTGTGAATGATGGGTAGGTGCAACTTATAGCACAGTTCAGAGAGAGTGTCCCGGGCACAGACAGGAATGAAAGTGGAAACCAGGAGTTTGGTCTGGTACAATCTCTTGTCCCTCTTCAGGTCACAACTCCCACAGAAGTATTACTGGTGGTTCTTCCAGACTATTCCAGGTGAGACCACCTGCATGCCTGTGTGCAGGAAGGGCAGTCCTCTGCCCAGCCCAGGTGGAGCCTCTGTGGGGCTGCCCTGATCCTGCCAGACCTCCTAACCCCTTCTCTCACAGGCATGACAGGAGTGCTGCTGCTTGTGATCCTGGCTGTGATGTATGTGTTTGCTACCCACCACTTCCGACGCGTCAGCTTCCAGGGCTTCTGGATCACCCACCACCTCTACGTGCTGCTCTATGTCCTGGTAAAGCATTTGAGCTGGGAGGGAGAGTGGTGCCAATGCACTGCAAGCCTGTGGGTCAGAAATAGCTGGGGAGGTCCCACGGGAGGTGGGGGCTCCAATCCCGGCTCCCCACTGCTGCTGAGCTCTCACCAGAGCAGCCACAGAGGGATGGCTTGCCATGCTGAGCACTGTGCTGATGAGGGCTGCTGCTGCCCAGGTCATCATCCACGGCAGCTACGCACTGATCCAGCAGCCCCGCTTCTACATCTACTTCATCATCCCGGCTCTCATCTACAGCGCGGATAAACTGCTCAGCCTGAGCAGGAAGAAGGTGGAGATCAGCGTGATGAAAGCCGAGCTCCTGCCGTCAGGTACAACACCCCTGGACATGCATCACCAGCTCAGCCCAGGCTCTTTGCAAGAGCATCGGGGGCTGCAGCACTGGAGGAGCCTCCGCCGCTCAGTGTCTCCACTTTAACGAGGTCCCCATCCCCATTCATTCCCCCCAAGGTGTCACCCACCTCCAGTTCCAGCGGCCGCAGGACTTTGACTACAAGTCCGGGCAGTGGGTGCGCATCGCCTGCGTGGCCCTGGGCACCACTGAGTACCACCCCTTCACCCTGACCTCGGCACCACATGAGGACACGCTGAGCCTGCACATCCGGGCCGTGGGGCCCTGGACCACCCGCCTGCGGGAGCTCTACTCCCCAGAGAGCCTGGCCCTCATTGGCAAGCTGCCCAAGGTGAGCCCCGCGCTGCTCCTCTGGGTACAGGGACCGCCAAGCCCCAGAACATCTCAGCAATGGGCTGTGCCCAGCCCGAGGTGCTTCTCCAGCCTTGAAGACAGCCAGGACCTGGGCACGTGGAGGGAGGAGATGTTCTGCTGATGGCTGGCTCCCTTCCAGCTTTATCTGGATGGCCCCTTCGGGGAAGGCCACCAGGAGTGGAACAAGTTCGAGGTGTCAGTGCTGGTGGGAGGAGGCATCGGTGTGACACCCTTTGCATCCATCCTCAAGGACCTGGTCTTCAAGTCATCCATAAGCTCCAAGCTGCTCTGTAAGAAGGTAAGAGGAAGCATCTGAGAGACAAGAGCCCTCCTGAGATGCTTCCTGCTGCTGTGCTGGCCTCTTTGGGAGTAAAATCTTCTATGAGCCATCTGGGAAGGAGCCCCATGGACATGTATAAGGGTGCTGGCTCCACTCTGAACTTCATCCCCATGTGCCACAGATTTACTTCATCTGGGTGACGCGCACACAGCGGCAGTTTGAGTGGCTGGCTGACATCATCCGTGAGGTGGAGGAGGCAGACAGGAATGATTTAGTCTCTGTGCACATCTACATCACACAGCTGGCTGAGAAGTTCGATCTGCGTACCACCATGCTGGTGAGCCTGGCCACCCGCCAGGGAGGCTGCCATGCTGCGCTGGGCCATGCGGGGCCATCTGACATGCACTGACCTCTCTTCCAGTACATCTGCGAGCGCCACTTCCAGAAGGTGCTGAACAAGAGCCTGTTCACGGGGCTGCGCTCCATCACCCATTTTGGGCGTCCTCCCTTCATACCCTTCTTCAACTCACTGCAGGAGGTGCACCCCGAGGTCAGTGCCTGGCTGGGGACAGGAGGAGGGGCACCCACCAACCAGTGTGGGGGACTGGTCCCAGCCTGTCCTCAAGGCCCGGGAGACCTCGGTGGCATCCATACCAAGGGCAGGGCAGAAGGGGCATGAACCCCACTTTCCCTCTGGAAGCAGGATGAGCTGCAAGAGTCAGCAACACCCCACACCAGCCAAATACCCCTGGTACCGCAACACCCCGGCAGCAGCCACTGCCCGGAGCTGGCAGAGATGCTGGGGGATCCCATCCTTCCTCCATGGCCCCAGCAGCTCCACGGGGAAGTGACAACCTCCCCAAAAGCCTCCTCAGCCTGGGACAGGCTTGCTCAGCCAGCATCTGTGCACAAAGCTACTGGAGGGCAAGGGTCCAAGGGGGGGCTGGGCTGCAGGGGGGGGGGGGGGAGCGGGGGAAGCTGGTACTGCTGGGTTTGACCCCTTTGGCTCCCTCCTTCCCCAGGTGCAGAAGATCGGGGTGTTCAGCTGTGGCCCACCTGGGATGACAAAGAGCGTGGAAAAGGCTTGTCAGCAACTGAACAAGAAAGACCAGACCTACTTTGCCCATCACTATGAGAATTTCTGACCCTACCCCATGCCATTTCACCCCCGAGCTGCAGCCTTCACTGGAAGTGTGTGTGCAGCCCCAGCACCTGCACAGCAATGCTTCGGGTGGCCACAGGCCTGGGCTCCCACCACTACTGTTGGGCTGCCATGTCCCAATCCAGAAAACCCAGTGTTAGAGTTAAGCTTGCCTCTGCCACCTTAATCCTGCAAGACAGAGCTTGTGCTCTGCCGAGTAGCTTGGGGAATATCTCTGAAGAGCTTAGGGGAACAGCTTGGTGCATGCACAACCTGAATTCACAGCACTTTGCCCCAAGACCCAGGTGGCACGCATATGGGGTGAGGAGCCAGAGACCGCCTCGCCATCCTTTCTCCTTGGAACAGGCTCAGCTTTCCTAACACACTCATTTGTGTCTGCTTGCCTTCCCAAGGTTGCATGGGGCCTTAGTTGTGTTTGTGTTGGCTTCTTTCATCAGTGTCACCATTCTTCGGTCATGGATCATTTGTACTTGTTTTAACTAATGCCTGGCTTTGCATTGCTGGGCTGTTGCTCTCGCAGACTGTAACTGGGTTTAAATAAATCTGACTGAAGTTTTAAAACACTTTCTTGCCTCCTGTAGTTGGGTCTCGGTTACCTGGAGACATGCAATACTTGTGGCAGAGTGCTGGCCTTGCTCCTGTTACAGAGTATTTACACCAGCCCCCAGGAAATGGGTTAAACAGGAGTGAGCTTCTCCTGTGCTGGCGATGTACATGAGGTGGAGGCGGCATTGCAGATCTGAGCCCAGGCACAGCACCTGGATTGTGTCCTACCAGACCCATCACCCCCAGCAATGCCCCCCCAGTGGCAATGCCCCCAGCAAGACCTGGTGCGGGAGCAAATTTCAGCCGTGGAGACCAAAGAGGTTGACTCGTGGGAATAGCTTCAGCCCCTGGGCTGTTAAACAAGCCCCCCTGGACCACAGGGAGTAGGTCTCCATTTCCCAGTCACAGCAGGGTCCTGCAATTGCCAGCAGTCCCCCAGCCATGCCCATGGGCCTTCCCCCAGCACGGGAGCCGGGGGCCAGGAGAGCCCCAGGACTCAGAAAGAAGCCCCAGCTCAGCCCCACAGCTGACGGATGGGCAGTCTTCCCCTCCCGTGGCCATTGCACACCCTTCAGCATGGTGCACTTTCGCAGTTCCTGCATGGGCTCTGCTACCACCACATTTGATTACGGGGCCAGGCTCCCAGACAGGTTTCACACTGACACATTAACAACCTGGTTTACTCTGAGCAGTACTCTGCTTTTCTTTCTGGCTATGGAAAGTTCCCCTGCGTTATATCTTAGCCCTGTAAAATACAGCATGGACTTGCAGACTTCTACCTCTGCCAAGACTAACTTGGCCACCTCTGAAATAAATACAAGCTGAGGATTTGCAAGCGGTTGGGTTGTTTAAGGTTCCATGGTCCTGTCACCATCAAGCTCAGCTGCAGCCTGGCAAAACCCAACAGTGCAACAGCCCAGGGGTCTGCACAGTCCCCAGGACCCAAAGTCACAGACCCCTTCAAACCACCCACCCAACACTTTAATGGACACAAACACATCAAGTAGGTGACATTTACTGAGGAAGGTTCAGTACCCAGCCCAAGAAAGGGACTGATCTCTCAGTACAAAAATTAACATGACTGTAATCAGATCAGATTTTGTTATCTGCAACCTGCTACCTCGTTAGTACCTCATTCATGGCTCACAAACTCAGCAGGAAGGCCAGATATCCCCCCCAAATTACGATTCGTTCACAGTGGCAAAACCTTTGAGTGATGCTGTCCCTTTACTTCTCACCTGTGCTCCCATCCATGCTAAAAGCGAGCTGTGCCCCAAAACAGCAGCCCCTCCGTGGGAGTTACATAAGGACAGGGCTCCCTGCGGCCCCAGCCACAGACAGGGCTGTTTCCCTGGGAGCACATGGCAGCCTGCCCTGCGGTGTTCCTTCTGTTCCACGGGGAGCTGCTGGGGGGTCCCAGCTGGTCCCCAGACTAGCTTCTTCAGAAAAGCTCTGAGCTTTGGGTCTGCAGAGTGCTAATTGCAAAGAGCATGGAGAGAATGATCTGAACGTCTAGATGCTTCCGGTAGAGGTGGGCTGGCCAGGCTTTGTTCCACAGGCTGTTACAGTCCCCAGGCGTGCCCGAGGGAAGGTGCAACTGGAGGGCCGAGTGTTCACCTAGAGCCACCCCACAGCCAGGGACTGCCACGCGGGAAGAGCTGGGGCAAGCAGAGCCCTGGGGCAGTGCTGGGGCAGGAAGGTGGAGTGCCAGCATCTCCACCCTCCCCTCTCCCATGTGGCTGGCAACACCCTCCCCCAAATCCCACGGCCACGCAGGCAGCTCTGCCTGGTGTGTGCAAAGACACCCGGGCTCTTCTGCATGTGGGTCCAGCGAAGAAGAGCCAGCTGTGTGAACCATCCCTAACCAAACAAACAGCAACATTTTGATTCAACTATTCCCTATTGGTTCTCCATTTGTAGTTAATACCTGTCAATACTCTAATGGTGTATCCCTCGGTGCCACTCACCCTCATTATTGTTTGATTTTCTAGCCCTATTAGAAAGTGGTGCCTGCATAAGGTGACTGTGTAAACATGCAACAGCCATACATCAGCCTCCTGTGGCCTCATGCTTCATCTCAGGCAGGCAGTGTAAGGGGCGAGAGAGCCAGGCACCGCTGCATCTCAGGGGTTGTGGTCGCTGGGGTCACACTTCAGCATGACTTTGACCCCCTCACCCCTCTTGGTGGTCTCGAACGCCTCAAGAGCCTTTTCCAGGGGGAAGCGGTGCGTAACCAAGGGCTTGACATTAATCCTCTTGGATGCGAGCAGAGCAATTGCCACAGGCCACCTGCAAGGGAAACAGAGAGCAGGAGATGTGAGTAGTCACCAGTTTGGAGCTTCAAGGAAAGAGCACGGAGGAGCCTGGTTTCACTAGAGTCATTTCCTTAGCCCAGGCAACCAAGGGGACGTTTGCCCACAATCTTCTGGAGGGGGAACCTCAAGCACCAGGCATAGGAGATGCGACAAGCCAACTGTTTTGGGCTGCCCAGCACCAAGACAGGCACTGCTACACACATCTGTTAGTTGGCTGTGCTTCACCTGCAAAAGGCTGAGTAACAATCGCAGGAAACAACTGTACTTCTGAAGCAGCAAATGAAAAACAAACTGCCGTGCGCCATTCTACTCTCGCCCGGCCTCCCTGCCTGCAGACTGATCACTGCTGACGTTCAAACTCACAGACTTGGTGCAGGGAGAAGAAAAAGCCTCAGTCAGCTTCAAGTCTCTTTGGCAGAGACTCACTAGATTGCCTTGCTGCTCCATTTGAATGGACCAAATGAGACTGATGGGGATACAAAGGAATGCAGAAGCTAATCTAATTCCCAAACTGCTACTTAAAGACATTTCTCCTTTTAAGGAGCTTGACTACATCTCATAAATCCTTCCTGGAAAACAATCTTTACAGACTAAGTGAAGTTTCTTGCTCCACTAGCAAGAAACTACAGCTCTGAGAAGAGCAAGAACCAGGCTGCAAAGGTGCAGTGCTGGATCTCAAGCCTTGTCTCAAAGAGAGGACAGCTGAGCTTCTCCTGCCTTCAGGATAAGGCCAGCTTTCAGCACACTCACAGACCTGCCTGTCCACCAGCCATGCAGTTCAGCTCTCTGGAGAGAGCACATACACCCTCAGCCTGGCTCAAGACATATCTTCAGCTCCAGCAAAATGATGAAAACTAAACAAGGCTCTTGCTCATCCCAGCAGTCGCTGATCTCCAACAAAACTGACGACGTGATTTCCTTCCATAACGAGCAAGGAGAGCAGAGCTGGGTAGAGCCTGGCATAGGATGTGGCACTTGGGATTTTGACTTTTTGCCCAGAATTAAGATTCCCCATATCCTGTGCCTCCAGATGGACAATATAGCAGTTAGGAAGGTGGATGCCAGGAGGCAGTCAGCTTTTCACAAAGCAGTGTGTGAGGTCAGGGCCAGGCCACACTGCTGCTTAGAGATCTCCCAGCACAAAGGGCGGAAGCAGCTAAAAGCTGTGTGCTCCTCCACACCATGCCATGAGTCAGCACACTTGTGGACAAGCCACTCTTTCCCAAAACACCCCCAGCACCTGGCCTTTCCCTTCTACAGGGCATAAGAGTTGAAGGCACAAATGTTAATTTATGATTTTTCTTTCCATTTTGGCCTGATTGCTTGCAGCAGAGTAAGGGTTTATTGTATCTCTTCCTTTCTTTGCACCAAATGCTGCATGAAATGGGACAGTGTGACAACCCAGCTGGGCTACTTTGTTGTTCTCAAGTTTGCACTGCAGGTCTCATCCAGGAGCCAAGGCATGAAACACAGGACACATGGGTTAGACTGTCTGCACTGCAGCACTGGCATTTGGAGTCACATAAGGGTTAATGAACTGTAAGGAAAACAAGACTTTTCCACATCCTCTCTCCTTGTGGAAAGCAAGAATTTCTTAAGGACAGACTTGGAGACACATCAGCCCAGGCTACACAAGACTCACGTGTTGCAGTAACGGAATATCCCCCGGATATCCACCTCCCGCACAGCGGCATTCACAATGGGCACAGTGACCATATCAGGCCCCAGCCCCACCAGCACCAAGGTCCCACCAGAACGAGTGGCCTGGAGAACAAACACACAAATACGTTCTATTTTGCAAAATACAGTCACCAGAGCCTGTGCAGCAGTCTGCAAAAACCATAAAGCCATACTTTGTGGCTGTAATGGACTGGCCAGGGCACGGTGGAGAAGCCAGGGGAGAGGCAGGATGCTGTCAGGAGCCCGTAAGTGTGAAACACACAATAAACAAGCAATCTTTCAAAAACCTCTGAAGGATTTTAGTATCTAAATCTCATTCTGAAAAATGGCCAGCACTTACGAGTACAAAAAGTACTTTCAGATTTCAATGAGAGAGATTTAAAACTAAGAGCCTCATGCTCCACTGGAATTTCTCTTTGTGCAGCTTGTCCCATTTGTCTTCCGTCCTTGTGAAACTCTGCACTACCTTCTGTTAAGTAGTTCATGACAGCAAAATATCCCCTCCTTAACTGTTTTCTTCACCTGCTAGAATTAATTTTCTTAATTATTCTCCATATTTGGTCATAACTTCAACTTAATGGAAGATGCTGTCCTGCTTGTACCAGCTCCCTGACACTGCTGTGTAGCCATGCTTGGGTTTTGGACTCTTACTCTAGTCTCCTGGTAAGTGGTAAAGCACCTGAGCATCAAATCAGACAATTATCCCCATGCTGCCTGCAAAGACGTTAACTCTGGAACTGTCTCTCTTAGTTTGTCATCTAACGAGCACCTTCTCTCCCTCACACCAAGCCCACTGAAATGAAGCACTCTGGGAGTGAAAGAGCAGTCATTCACTGCGGCGTCCCAGAAACAGAAAAGCCAATGCCATCACTGCTCTACCCTGGGGACGGGTGGTACTCACATAAATGCCAGCCTGGATGCAGGCTTGCACTCCCGTACACTCCACAGTTATCTCAGGCATGCAGCCAAGCAGACTTTCCACTTTGGAGGCCACCTCCTGCGGGGTCTCGTTCTTCACCTGAATGGTGAAATCTGCCCCCATCTCCTTGGCTTTTTGCAGGCGAGAGGCAGATAAATCTGGGGAAAGATGAAACGAGTCAAGAATTGAAGCATTATGTGAAGCAAAAGGGGAGAAAGAACTTGAGCCTGCAATCTGCTTCCTAGCCCCACCTAACAACTCAACAGAGCCACCTTGTCTGGTGGCCAGGTGTCAACTTCCCAGGAGAGAAGACAACATTTGTTACATGGTAGGACAATGGGGGAAACTGCAGCCTGCTAGTACCTTCTCAAGAATGTATGTAGACCACCTAAACCAAAGGGCTTCCCACCCCTGATGCCAGTGGGCCACCATCAAGGAGTCCTGATGGAAGCACAGATGTCTGGGGTCTGAACACATGTTCACAGGGCAGAACACAACCAGGAGAGCAAAAGGTCTCTGTCCCTCATATTCACACAGCCCTCACAGAGGAGGCAGGGAGGAGACTGGATCACTTTTCTGGGTAGGCAGAGAAGGATGAGTGATGAGGACAACTTAAAGACACAGGAGGTGCCAAAGGCTTTCCAGCTGCAGAAGAGGGTGTGCTTCACAGAATCACAGAATCATCTCGGTTGGAAAAGCCCTTGAAGCTCCTCCAGTCCAACCATGAACCTCACCCTGACCATTCCCAACGCCACCAGATCCCTCAGTGCTGGGTCAACCTGACCCTTGAACCCCTCCAGGGATCCCGGGGACTCCCCCCCTGCCCTGGGCAGCCCATTCCAACGCCCAACAGCCCCTTCTGCACAGAAATCCTTCCTCAGAGCCAGCCTGACCCTGCCCTGGGCAGCTTGAGGCCATTCCTTCGGGGCCTGGCGCTGGCTCCTTGGCTCCAGAGACTCATCCCCCCTCTGTGCCCCCTCCTGGCAGGGAGTTGCAGAGGGCCAGGAGGTCTCCCCTCAGCCTCCTCTTCTCCAGACTGAACCCCCCCAGTTCCCCCAGCCGCTCCCCAGCAGACCTGTGCTCCAGACCCTGCCCCAGCTCCGTTGCCCTTCTCTGGCCACGCTCGAGTCATTCAATGGCCTTTTTGGGGTGAGGGGCCCAAAACTGAACACAGGAATCGAGGTGCAGCCCCACCAGTGCTAAGCACAGGGCTCAGATCCCTTCCCTGTCCCTGCTGGCCACGCTGGTGCTGACACAAGCCAGGATGCCATTGGCCTTCTTGGCCACCTGGGCACACTGCTGGCTCATGTTCAGCCGGCTGTCAATCAACACCCCCAGGCCCCTCTCTGACTGGCAGCTCTCCAGCCACTCCTCCCCAAGCCTGTAGCGCTGCTGGGGGTTGTTGTGGCCCAAGGGCAGCCCCCGGCATTTGGCCTTATTGAAACTCCCCCAGTTGGCCTCAGCCCATCGCTCCAGCCTGGCCAGGTCCCTCCATAAGTCTCTCAAAGAGCTTAAAAGCATAAACTCACAGCTGAAATCCACACCATGCAAAGCAATGTCTGAGTGAAGGAACAGCTGCCACTGCTAGACTCAAGAGGTGTCTTCTAATATCATCAGTCGGTAGATCTCTCAGTTTCTCTTTGGTACTGCAGGAACACCAAGAGCGTGCCAAGACAAACTAGAAGGTCAAGCTTAACACAAAGGGCGCATCGATGCTGCAGTCAGGAACCAGAGCAGGAACAGCCATGGCCCAGCACGGGTGCGCTGCTGTCCCATCGCTGCAGAGCAGAGGAACCTCAGTGCAGGCAAAGACAAAAGGCAGCAGGAGGGCAGGACAGACAGGACAGTGCTGAGCTACAGCACTGTTTGTACAGTTTGAACAACGCCGTTGTGTCTTACCAAAGCTGCCACTGTCTAAGCCTGCACTACCCAGTGTCTCTCTGGCAATGACTCTTTCATGAAGCAGCTTCACCAACTAATGCAGGACCTTAATCCATTAGTGAAAACGGACTGTAAAAAACCACATTATACACACACTTAGCAAGTTAACCTGGGGATGGGCCTACAATGAGGCAAAAAAGCACCACTCGCTTTTGCATCTTCCTTCTGTGGCTCTCAAGATCATTTCCTATTGCTCATACCCTCAAGGATACCTCTCAAAGGGCACTAGGCAGAGGCAATGTTGCTCTGACCTTGTTCCCTGATGGCCCAAAAATCACGTGGCTATGGACAGCACGGCACCAAGAAGTCTTTCTGACAGGAGACATCAGGCTCAGAGGATCATTAAAGCGGCCAACTGACTTCTAATAGTACCAGATGAGAGCAGATCATGAGCTCTCTGAGGGCTTCCTCAGTGAACCACCAGCAGATGCTTTCAGCTGAGTGAACTGCAGAATGCATTAGTTGTCAACACTAAGTGCGTCCCTGCTGTTACAGACCTCTCCCATCCTTTTACCCTAGCTTGTAACAGCACTTGGAGGCTGTTGAGCATCTCTCAAGCAGTTTCTTCACAGATGAATAAGCAAGCAAGCCCATAAAAAAAAGGGAGTGGATCTAGGAATATGGTGGATCTCAGATACTCCATTAACAGAGCAACAAAGCTGGTGATCATAAATGTCTGCGAGGGCATGGCTGTAATCTCGTACTCTGTCCAGAGGGATCATGGAATTCTAGAATGGTTTGGGTTGGAAGAGACCTTGGAAAAGATCATTCAAATCCAGCCCCCCTGCCATGGGCAGGGACACCTTCCACTAGCCCAGGTTGCTCAAAGCTCCGTCCAACCTGGCCAACACTTTCCAAGGATGGGGCAGCCACAGCTTCTCTGAGCAACCTGTGCCAGTGTCTCACCACCCTCACAGTAAAGAATTTCTTCCTTATATCTAACCTAGATCTACCGTCTTTCAGTTTAAAACCGTGCCCCTCATCCCTCGTAGACTCCCTGATCAAGAGTCCCTCCCACCTTTCCTGTAGCCCCTTTAAGTCCTGGGAGGCTGCTCTAAGATCTCCCTGGAGCCTTCTCCAGCTGAATCACCCCAACTCTCTCAGCCTGTCCCCATAAGGGAGGTGCTCCAGCCCCCTGATCGTCTTCATGGCCTCCTTTGGACTTCCTCGAGTAGGTCTGTCTCCTTTTGCTGGGGCCCCCTGAGCTGGACCCACACTGCAGGGGGGGTCTCATGAGAGCAGAGGGGGAGAATCCCCTCCCTGTACCTGCTGGCCATGCTTCTCTTGATGCAGCCCAGGACATGATTTGCTTTCTGGGCTGCGAGCACACACTGCTGACACATACTCAGTTTTCCATCTACTAATATCCCCGAGTCCTTCTCCTTGAGGCTGCTCTCAATCCACTCATCACCCAGCCTGGATTTGTGCTTGGGATCACCCCAACCGATGTGCACTTGGCCTTGCTGAACGGGCCACCTCTTGACAGCACTGTAAATACCTTCTGAAGATCCATAAAATGGTTTGTGCCATGGTGTGAGCTGCCCTGGCAGGTAGCCACACTGTCTCTTCTCTTCCACGTCTCCTGGAAGGAAGCCATCCATCCTTCTCCAGGCACCAATGGTGACCAGGACATACCTGGAGGTAAGGAGGTGGACAGCAGAGAAGAGTGGCATTTCCCAGGCAGAAACAACCTCTTTGCCTTACACTGGTCTACAGGGGCCTGTGTGCTGGCACTGGAAAAGACATCTGGACCACAGGTGGAAACTGAGCTGTAACCAAGGTTTCCTAGAGCCAAAACCGAAGGGTGAGCAATGTCACCTGCCAGAGGTCCTAGGCTTAAAGACTCAGAAAATGATGCCTTTGCCAGGGGCATGCTCCTCTCCAGGACACACAGCGTACCCATCCGCCACAAAGAGGGAAATACCCCTCTCACCAGCGCACTGTCTTCAGAGAAGTCAGAGATGGGGGTGGGGGAAAATATCAAGGGAAAAGAGAAAGAGGCCAGTGCTCCGACACGAGCTGTTCTGATTCAGTCCCAGCGCTGGGAGGAAGCCAGGCCAGAGAAGCTACCCTGCCCGTCACACAGCAAATGTGACATTACCTACTGCCAGGGCAGTGATGGATGTGCCCCCACCAGCAGCGGGAGGGCTTGGGATGCCAAGCGCAGGCACACACACCAAGGTGAGCACCCAGGAGACCTGTGCATGGAGTTTCAGTAAGGGATAACAAAGGGTAGTAAAATGCAGAAGAAGGAGGAAAAGCCAAGGCTTAAAAGTAAGGGCAGCACCACCCTCAAGCCTGGATGTGGGATCTTGTTCCTGTGGCGTTAGTCATGTCTCTCCCTCCCCAGCTCTCAGCATTGGGCCTCAGGCTGTGTGTAGTCATGCTTGACCCTCTGCTAGCTGAGCTGCACTCAGAGACCTCCCATGAAGTAAGAGCGTGGGCACGTGCATTTCTGAGGCACCTGAAGTGCTAAGGAACACTCCTGCCTGGCATGGCTGATGTCTCCCAAATCTCAATGTACAGCAAGGAGACCACAGAGGCTCAACAATGCTCCCAGCAATGGACCAAACTCTCCATGAAGTTTAGTCTCAAAACACCAGCTGGCAGCAGCCACAGCTGGATTCAGCCATTTATAGTCCCTGCCCAGTCACTAACACATTTCATACTGTCTCTTTGGCAGAAATGCACCCAGAGGCAGTGTCCTGGAGTAACAGGCCCTGCCAGCCAGTGCATTTCAAAGCTGCCATAAAAATCACTCTCAGGCAGAAAAAACCCCTTTCCTATAGTTGGACTCTGGCTTGCTGAACTGCTCGGGAAGGAAGCCCTCGCGTCAGAGGCATACAGGACGCAGCAGCGATACGTCAGACTGGGTCAGGGCTGTGATAACCTGGCCTAGGTGAATCACTGCTAAGCACTTGCTGACAGACCTGCAGGTTATCAAATGAGAAAGTTACAGTATTGTTTAGTGCTCCAGAAACTTGTGAGTCTTGAGAAGTACCAAGTCATTTGGATTTTAAACCTCACTGTGGCTGAACTCCACACAACTCTTGGAAAACTGGTCAATTATACAATTAAAGGGTTGCAGCTTGCCTCTAGTCAGAAACTTGTTTTTACTTCCGAGCCACTGGAGCTAATTAAAATTGTGGCTGCCAGACTAAGGGTAGCCCATTCTCATATCTCTGCTCCCACGGAAGTTATCAAATTACACTTAAGCTTCTCGTAATGCTTTATGAGCCAACTTAACAGGCAAATATTCTTGAAGCTCTCACACTTTCTATCTTGATCTTCTTTCACAAAGGAGTTGAACTCTGTCCAGTTATTCACCTTCCCTGACCTTGACTTCCAGGGTTTCTGGAGGCACTGGTACCCAGGACTTCAGATTTATACAGCACAAGGGGAATGGTTTTACTTAAGTAGGAATTCCTAAGTGCACCTTTAGTGACAGACAGAGTAAGGCAGACAGCCATATGAATACCCAGACTGTCACTTCACTTGCTGGGGAATAAGGCTGCTTTTTCACATGCCTCTGAAGAGAAAAGCAGCTTTTCAGAGCAACAGCAATGTTGGCAGCAAGGCAGAAGGACAGGAGAAGGTTGCCCATAAATATCAATCACACCCACTCAACAGCAGAGTGGAGAAAGCCACAGACATTAGGAAGAGTAGGTGAGGACCCACAAACCAAACTGATCTGCTGCACCCAACTGCAGTCCATTAAATACATCAACCCCTGCCCCCACAAGGGAGAACACTAGTCTGCCAGGAACAAAGCAATTCAGGGAGAAGAGCAAAGGTTCTAAGAAGCACTAATACCTTTTATCAGGCAAGCTGCTCTGTCTGGGAGGAAAGGCAAGCTTTGGCACACACAGGCCTTTGGAAGGGCAGGGCTGAGCGTGAGTCTCTAGCTACAGTGCCAGCTGCTTGCTGCCCAGGTGTCCCAGGGAAAGGGACCCAATCCCTTGGCAGAGGTGTAACTTCCCAAAATTCATTGACTCCAGGTGTGCCAAAGACACTCACTGCAGAAGCTGTAGGAGGCGAGCTCTCCCCAGGTCAGGAAAAAGCTCTTCTAGATGTTTCTGTATTTGTGTGCAGCTTGTCAAAACAAACATAAACATTTAAAGCCTTAAGTGCTGCACAGACAAAGCCCTTCACAGAAAAACACATCATAAAAACTCCAGGCAATGAATTCAAAGAAGCTGGTAGCAAAGTACAAGGGGACTTTTGTGGGCAGACAGTTGCCTCATAGGTGTTGGCTCCTAAAGTCTATGCAAAAAGCAGTTCCTTGAGAAGGGCAGCAAAATCCCCAGTGGCAACGAGCCAAACTAAATCCATTCCTCAGCTCATGTCACGTACAAATACTCAACTATAGACAGCACCTCCATGGGTGCTCTGAGCATCTCAGCCAAACACCTTTAAGGTGGGAGATGTCTACAAGTCAGGATCATTACCTAGGTCAAGATATAAAGATAAGAAGGGTTAATTCCATGTAGCCAAGTTTGCTGACCCTACAATCCAGGTACCAAGAACTTCCTATGGCCACCTGGAGCCCTGTGCCACATGCCACACAGACCTACTTGCCAGAGGTCCCCAGGAGCAGTCTACAGGCAAAGGCGACATCAGCTCCCAGTGTTACTGGGAAGAATGCACCCAGGCAGGACTGGGGATGGGGTGGCAGGCTGAACCAGCTGCCCCAGCCCCACCAACCCCTGCCAGCTCACCAAGCCCTTCCCCACCCAAAGACCCGGTCACCCACCAGCCCCTACACCAGCTCAGCCCAGCAGCAAGGTTCCTCATACGTGATTCAAGAGGCAGAGCTGCTCTTCCTGCTATAGCAAACATCATCCTCAGATGACAACACTGCAAAATCTGAGGCCCAGACTGATCACGTTCATCAAGCACACACCTGCAGGGTGGGGTCAGCAGAACAAAAAATGCCCTGGACTTGGCAGCAAGTGGATTTAGGGAGGAGAAGGCAAGAATCTGCCTGTGGTTTTGACATGAGCTACTACTAAAGGATGCTTCCCCAAAGGCAAGAGGTGGGACCTGAATTTTGTCTCTCAGACTGAAATGGAAACACAGTAATCAGAGAGGTCAAAAATACACCTGGTCTGAAGTGTGGGAGGTGGTGTAACAGCCTTCTGAAAGGTCCAGTTTGGGGCCTTGGCCCAAAACCACTGCAGCAACCTGTGTTTGACGTCTAGTTGTACCTATAACTGCTCCTCCCAGTCATCACCACTCAGAAGGATCAAAGAGTAGCAGCAGGATCTGGAAACACCACTTCCAGGCTCTGTTCAAACACCAGGTGGAAATTTCAATCAGTGAACCAATCCTGAGGTTACTCCAGCTCTCCGTTCTATGTGTAGCAAGCTGCGGGCAGTTATGTAAGGAAGGCCCATTTCCAAAATACAGGGACCCTGAAAAGGCCATTTCAGTCACTGTGGATAATCAGTGGAAAATTAACCCCCCAGCAGAAAGAAGGGCAGCAAAGGACTGGAGAGGCACAATGTGGCTGCATCCAGAAAGGACTGTGCAACCACTGTGTCCAGGCCACCACCTAGCACTACAGGAGGAAGGAAAAAAACCTGCTCAGAGCAAACCTCCAAGAACAGCTCCAAACAGGGTAAAAAACATGCGGTGTTGCCTGGTCTGCATGCCTAGGTGAAGATGAGAAGCAGATATCAAGGTCTCTAAGCACTACAGGGAAGATGAAACCTGATCCTCAAGGCTTGATCTATGAGCCAATGGCAAAACACAAAGCTGAGGTCAGAAGAGCTCAAAATGAAAAAAAAAAACAACAAAAAAACAGTGATCTGAGACACCAGGAGAAAGTGGAGCTTCTGCATCTCAGCGCTTTGTCATACAGATACATCACCCCTTCCCAAAAGACCTGTTCAAGGTCTGAAAAAGGTCTCTAGGCTTGATCCAAGGACCACTCATTAGCCTCTGGTTTATTCTCTTAAGCTACTCCACCTGCATAACTTGGCTGTGCTAGGAAGCAGAAGTCACTACCCTGGTCTGCTAACCTAGCAGAGAAGCACCAGTTGCAACCTGCATCTTCTTACAGATCCCAAAAAATGCAGAAATCAAGTCTTGTCTTGGGGAATGAGGTGTTTATTAGGATTCCCTCCAGACAGGCACACACTCCTACTCCATTCATGAACAGACTTTCCATTGTGCTTGGGCTGCCTTCCCCAACAGGTACCTTGAAGGAATAATCCGGAACTAGTGAAATTGTTGTATCATGGAAAATAGGCACACTCTTAAGGGTTAAAAGGACTCACCTGTAATTACCACAGCTGCTGCACCCATCATCTTAGCAACAAGCACGTTAACAAGGCCAATTGGTCCTGGGTACAAAGGGGAGAAAGAAAACATATGCAACTGCCAGACAGCATCAGCCACAGGCTCTGAGCATGCCCAGAGCTCAGCTTTAGCTCCTAGGCTAAAGGAGGCTCTGAATGAATTTCATAACCATGATCCCAGGGTAGTGAGAGCAGCTACTGCTACATGAGGGGCTCTGCAAGGAGAACACCCCCAGCTCTGCTCCCTCAAGCAGACAGGCTCAGCATGCCCAGACACCACACTTGGCATTTGGGCTGCTCCAAACGCAGCACTGTAGTGCAGCATGGGCAAGGCCAGCCTCAAGCTCCCCCCTGACATCCCTGTAACTCTGCCACAACTCATGCTTACAGCAGAGCCTAGAAGCACAGCTTGCACCCTGCCCAGCCCCCTCCATGCCACTGCAGGCAAGAGAACCCAGGGACTGAGTATGTTCACTGTACCAGAGCCGGACACAAAGACTTTGCTTCCCAGAGTGACTCCCGCTCTTTTGCAGGCATGGATTCCCACGGAAAGGGGCTCGATAAGGGCTCCTTCTTCAAAGGTGACATTATCTGGAAGCCTGAAAGAAACAGACACAAGCAACAGTCACCGAAGAGGTTTATGAGGGTGATGAGGAAATCCACGACACTTGAAGACCAAACATGGGTCTAAATCACAGTGGCAAAATATACTCTCACCCTCAGTCTCAGAAATGCAGGGCTGGAACCCATTTCAAGAGGTTATACTGCCTCTTTCCCTCCTCTGAAGCAGCATCAAGTGCTCCTATCAGTGAGGTCTGCCCAAGCACCAAACACAGGGACCCACAAAACTCCCCATATCATCTCTCCAGTACTTGGTGAGTCAACCTGAAAATTCGCTTTGCCACTCCTTCCCTTTGGAATGAACCCCACAGCTGTGTATACATCACTGTAAAAGCTGCCCTATGGCTGAGACCCACCCCTGAGCTCCCAGACCCCTCGTCTAGGTTGAATCATTCAGCTCCACACTTTTAGAAAACATCTTGCTGCCAACGGTGATGCCACATAAAGCAAAAGCAGCCAGATCCAGGCCTCCTCATCACGCCCTGGATGTCCTCCCCTGATGCACCAAGTGTTTCCACCAGTGGTCCCAGCACGCACCGTCCTAGTAGTGAGGGAAAATGTGTTCCATGGGTATCAAACACCTTTTGGACAGAAACAGCACTGTAATGCAGCTAGCGTAAGTGATGGAAAAAAGCAGAGGGGGGTGAAACCCTTCTGAACTACTGACAGAAATAAATCTCAGCTCCACAATACAGCCCTCCAGAAAACCACCAGTGTGGGCTCTCACACAGAGGGTGCTGGGAGCTGTGTCTGCAGGGAAGGTCTTTCTGACAGCCCTGGGAAGCGCACGGTCAGATCTCAGCCAAGCCAACACAAAGCCAAAGTAATGGAAATGACACTTGTGGGAAGACAGCGGCAAGATATCTGTATGTCCCTTAACTGCAGGAGGCATTAAAAGGCTGACTCCAGGAGTTCAGTTGTCTCAGAGTCTGGCATCACATTTGCTCCTACTGGGTCTGGGCACTGCCCCCATCAATGGGGAGGGCAGCTCTGCAGCACGATCCACCTCCATCAAATTACACAGAGCCTGTTTGCCAGCAGAAGGACAGACAATATCTGCCCAAACATGCGAGAGCCCAATAAGCTCAGCCATCATCTTTTTTTTTAGCAAATCTGTGCTGGCAGAGCAACTTCATGCCAGGGAATGTGCTCTGCATCAGATGGTCACAGCATTGCTGATTTGAAACTGGGAACAGGCTTTGCACTTCAAAGCTTTAAATAAAAAAAAAAACAAACCCAAAACGTAGCCAAAGTATTATTTACTCAAATTGGAGAAAAAAGCAAAACCCTGGAAGAAGACAGCTACAAACCAGTGACTTCCTCCCATGCAAAAACTTGTGATGTTGTCAGAAAATGTTATTTTAACACACAGAAGATCAGTGACAGTGGGTCTGGACAGTGAGAAATTAGTCCCATCCAGACCAGCATTTCATCCTGACAGCAGCTGCTTGGGATCTGTTTTGAAAGAAGCTTCCTGCCTGAGGACTCTCATGAGAAGAGCATTTAAGTGCCTCCTTCCGACTGATGTGATCTTGAACATTTCCTCTGCAGACACCAAAGGTCAAGCCCAAGGACGTTCCTGCTCATGGCAGTACCAGTTCCATACAGACTGAGAAAGAACGAGCTCCACAGATAGACCAATCTCAGGGGGCCCCTACCTTGGACTATTTTTAACTCTTTGTATAAATGCACATATGTGGGTATAACTTGCAGAGGTTTATTTGGGTTTCTAGCGTATTTGCCACAGACTTGCTTTTAAATGTGTCAGTCCTGCCACAATTAAGAACACACTCAAGTTTGCTAACTGGATATGAAAACAGATGTGTAATGCTGGCAGATTAGTGGGGCCAGAGTCACACAAAAAAGCAGTTTAGCAGGGACACTGCTTTCTGTTCCTGTTCTACTCTAAGTAGGATGATTTTGCTTCAAATGACAGAGCAAGGTGTCAGCAGCCAATGTGGTGTTTCCTGAAAATCAGAAATAAAGCAAGCTCAGCTCCAAGAATCAAAGACATTCAGGCACTGTCCTAAGAAGGCAAGGATATAAAAAGACAGCAGAAAAGAAGCCAAGAGCAGGAAGCAAACGGGAAAAGGAAAATATTTAACAGTGGTGACAGCCCAGGAAACATGCAAGAAATGTTTATTTATGTCTGGCACCAGAGGTGCTAAACTACACCTGCCTGACAAACCCTTTGCAAAGGGGCTGCCATCCAAGCCTTATGCATGTTATTCATGGATCAAAACGCAATAAAACCTGTTGTGTTCAAGTAAAGAGTGCTCACTGGAATACTCAAAAGGGCCAAGAGGCAATTGCTTCAGCTAATCCCCCCCCCCCTCAGGGAGTATGTATTTGTCTGCAAAGGAAGCACCGACTAACTTGTAGCAGTAGCTGGCACTGTGCTTGTAGTAGCGGCACAAGTTCCCATTATCGGGAGGTGTCGCACAGAAGAAGATGGTTGGAGACAGGTTATAGCGGCCAGTTTTACAGAACTCATCCATTTCTCTTGGGACACCAGGCTCGATGGCCACTCGATCACCTGCCAGGGTGAAAGCAGACTGGGTTATTCGGGAAGCAGGTGGGCACACAGGTACGAGTAGCACCAAACAACCACGAAAGACAGCATGAAAGCCTGGCACAAGAGAAGCATGAGGGACATCTGCTAACTGAGAAAGATCATGCTGCACACACCAGGTAAGCTCTTAACACTTCCTTTGCAGCAGCCTCAGCACCAAGAGCTTCACAGTTACGTGAAAAGAGCTGGTGCTTCAGAGGCACAGACAGAGAGCAGATGGAAGCTCAGTCACATACAAACCTCTCTCCAGCTGCCTTGCACTCAACCTTAGCAGATGAAAAGGCAGCCCTCACCCCAGGCAGTCACACAGTGACCAGACTTTTTTCTGTAGTATCTGTAGTAATAGGAAGAGGAAATAATTATGACAAAGCAGGTGAGCTCTGCTGGCCACCACGCTGTCAGCTGGCAAGGGCTGTTCCTTGGGAAGGAAGCTTATGGTGCAGAAGCACACTCAGGAGTCAGGCAGGAATTATCAGGGAACACAGACATTTTGATGCTGTGATGGAGTAGCTTAGACTGTTGGAAGAACACATGCTACAAGACAAGGAGTAATTATTTAACTGCAATCACGAGGCAGGATGGACTGAAGTAAATGACTGCAATACAACTTGCAAGTACGCAAGCGATAGAAGACAGCCCATTTTATTTGGCAAAGGAAGCCAATCAAAGCCAAATCTCTCAGCGAAGCTCTCCACCAACAGGCTTTCAGTCAGACATGGTGACAAGCAGGAGGATGGACTGCAATAAATAGCCATCGAGCCCACTGCACCGCCTCTGATATGGCCAATGAGGAACGCCTGGGGGTGAGAGGAGCACATACTGAATGTTCTCCCAGCCTCCCATTACATTCAGCTGTGGGGCCTCACAAGCTGCATGTGGTTTCTTTGTATTCAGTAATCCTCAACAATTTCTCCTCTACCTTCCACCATATAAACTATTAGCACCCACATCATCCTTGCAAAGGAGGCCTGCAGGTCTGCTACAACTTAGGTGAGTGCTGCACTTGGCTGCCACTGTCCCTTGCTCTTGTATTGGAGGAACCAGAGAAGAGACAACCTTTATGTGCCCTCCCCCTGCCCTCCACAAGCCTTCAGACCTGTGTCACATGTCCTGGAGTTGTCTCTCCAGCTCCTAGCTAAAGTTTCTTAGTCATTCATCATAGAGATACCACTCCACATCTCATCATCTCCTTGTCCTCTGAAACTTATTCTTTTATATCCCTTGGGAATGGAGGAGACCAGAACTGCATTGCAGAGCTCCAGATGTGCACTGATGTCCTCTGACTGAGTGTCTGTCCCTTTCGTAACACCATTTTTCACAATTAAACATTCCCATGCACTGTGTCAGAGCCAAAGGTCTCACTCTTCAGCAGTGATGGTCAGCCCATCGTATTAGATACGAAGCTGGGTTTGTTTCTTCTGTCGTGGACATCGCTTTATGTTTATCTGCACTGAATTTCACCTGCATCTTATTGCCCAGGCACCCTTAAGGTCTCTCTGTAACTCTTGCTAGCTCTCCCATGTCCTCTCCACACTGCCTAAGTTGCTATCATCAGCAAACTTTGCAAATTTCACCACTTGGCGCATTTTCTAGGACATTCATGAGCACAGCAAACTGTAGAGGTCACACCATGAGGTCTGGTACAGCTGGTCCAATGACCTCTCTCCACTGCGGGAGGCCATTTACTCCTTCAAGAATACACATTGCGAAGAAACATTAACAGCAGGTTGCTGGCAAGACCAACATACGTGGTTTCTGAAACTTTATCTAGCGTCTTCAAAAGGCACCTCGTACAAGCATACACTGCTCTGCATTAAAATAAAGTCAGAGTAGCTGAAGATATTCCAGGATAAAGCATGCCTAAGAAATACCATAAACTACAGTGGCCAAGCTGGGTCATTAACAGCAGCACACTTCTGAAGAAGGTGGTCACACTGCAATTCACAGCTCAGAACTCCAGATAAATTTACCTAACAAAAAAACAGCCTGTTATCAACACACTCTCAGGACTGCCTAGCAGGAAAACATATAAAAAGAGAGTTTTGATTCCAATTACCTGGTTTCAGATGAGTCACCCCTGATCCCACTTTGACAACAGTCCCAGAAGCTTCATGCCCTAACACCATGGGGTCCTTCACGACAAAATCCCCAATTCGACCATGCTGCCAGTAGTGAACGTCAGACCCGCAGATTCCAACAGAATGCATCCGCAGGAGGACCTCTGCCAGAAAAGGACAAAAGGTTCCTTGTAGAAAAATGTATCTTCTTGGGCACTGGGAGAGCAACATGAGTCGCCCCACAACAAAAGCCAAGCCAGCATTGAAACATCCCAATTTTCTAGCATAAAATAAATGTACCAGAACTGCACATGCTTACATTAGGATGGATGGCATATTTGTGAGACATCTGCTGAAATACAAAACTATACAAGGATTTATAAATCAGGAAAGCTTAAAATATGGTAAGACCCCTGTCAACAAAAGCTAATACAGTCTAAAAGGGACATGACTATTACTCTATTACTATAAAAGAGCAAGTCCATTTAATTTTTCCTTCTCCCTCAGCTACATTTTCAGCCCTGGAGAGTTAGTGTATCAAATTTCTATCAGCCCCTATGCCTAGCCTATTAATACTTATACATGCAATAAGATCACCTGACATGTCCCAAGAGCTGTTTAATGTGAAACACATGAGCTGATGAAACAGGAACCAAAAAAAGTCAGATAAAAGAGTGCATCTGTAACTGCTCCAGCTCTTCAAGTGGAAATGCAGCATTCTGTTTCAGCCACAAATTCTTTTTTGGATTGTTTTATACTTTCCCAGAAATATTTTATCTCTTTACAATATCAAGGAGCTACAAAAGAGAATGAGAAAAGAAAGATTAGTAAAGAAAGCAGACAGAAGTAGTCATCTCTAGACCTACCATTGGGACCTGGTTCCGGGACTGGACGGTTTTCCTACGGACAAAAAGAAAAAAAAAGGCATTCAGCTGCTTGTACATAGCCATGGGAATACCTTGTAGAAAGTCAGCCTAGGTTAGCTCAGGTAAATCTGTAAGCAGATCAGGTTTTTGGTTCTGTCTGCTCAATAAGACATTGCTGAGCAATGAGGAGGGATATAAATGTGCAGTCCACACTTCCTCCCTAAGATCACCTCATTTTGCCTCCACAGTGCAGTAATGTGGGCATCCGTTACGAGTGAGCACACAGCCAGCTTGTAAATACACTCTCCAAATTATTTTGCAGTAATTTACCCCTCCCTGCCCAGACAAGAGCCACATACTAAACCTTCCTGCCCTGGAATGGCCTCAAGTTTCAGCTGAATTCTTCATTCCACTCACTGACTGACAAAAAAATTCACCTTCTGTAACCAGGAAGATTCTGAATCACCTATTTCTATAAACCATTAATATTGTAGCATTTATTATTATAAAAAATAAGAAATCTTTTTACTACATAATAATAACTCAAGGTATAAAGAAATTGTAAACATTACTGTAAATCACATTTAAAGTCACATCCCTTTGTAACTGGCACAGCACCTCATTATGGGATGAATGATAAAACCAAAATTATAAAAGCAGTCACTTGACCCCAAGTCACCCTTCCACCCAAAAGTTCTGCAGGCCTTTTGCCTTCACTGAACTCCCTCAGCTGCCTCAAAAGAGAAAGGAGTAATTTTGCTGGGTTTTACAACATCAAGACAGCACAATACCCACCTAGCACCCACCTCTAGGATCATGTCTCTAAGAAAAGCCACATGAAAGTAGTTAGTGCTAACAATGAACTCTTCATAATCCATCTGCTGCTCAAATTTGCATGCATCTTAGACCCCTTTACCCACACCCCAAAATTGGGCATAAGACCTTTCAGCAGACCTCCTATTCACACAGTTCCTTTTCAAAAATTTGGTGCATATACGTTAGCAAGCGTATAACGTTGGTTATTTCTCCTTGCAAGAGCGTCTTCAGTTAGCAAGAAAACTGATCTCTGGATTTGAGAGATGAGCAGCTGTTTTATAGCAGTCCTCCACATAATGAGCTTCACCGGTTAAAAGCTGCTGTGTAACAACAAACACGAGATTTTCTGCTGCCCTGTTGCAGAGAAAGAGGGGTATCCCTTCCTGCTTTTGTGGAGCACTGTTGTGTGTTTTAGCTAATTAAAACACATCCTCAATCCCAGCATATTCTTCAACTGGTACTTTGTACTTCACCAATCTAAACATCACAAAAAAAGAAATTCTGGAAACAAATTCTCAAAGTGCTGGTCTGTTAAAATACCTGCTGAATAATCAGTGCTGTAAGCGGGCAGGACAGCTCAAATTCTGTTGGCTGGAGTGCAAATCAAAGTACAACTCAAGTTGTACTCAAAAAGTACTGGAATTTTCAGTCTTCAGAACTGTATCTGCATTTTCTCTACGTGGAGTGTTTGTTTCGTCCCACTAAGGACACAGTCCAGAGCATTACTTTTAAAGTTGATCTAGATGTAACCTCTTATATAGAAAATGTCCAGTAAGCATGCAATCTGGTAACACGTCAGAGGTACAGACCACCTCAGCTATCTCAAAGGGACTGAACAGAACAGTCCATGGTAAGAGATAAAGCAAGCCAACTTCTAGCTGAATATGTGTATATGGCATTCCTCAGTCCAGAAAAAACCCACTTTTTTTTCAGTACCAGTTCTGTCAAAAAACAGGTATCTTGGTGGAAAGTGAATCCTCTGGCCTGATTTGTAGAAAACAGGGAGTGACCAAACTCTAAGACCCCAAACAATTTCAGGACGCATGTTCTGCTTGCTCTTGTTCACTGAGAGGTTCAGAGACAGCAAGTGGTGTAACTGAGAATATGAAGTAAATGCAGCAAATGCTTTCTGTGAAAGGAGACATATAAAGAGAAGATATGGTACATGCATAAAAAACCAATAAATCCTCAACAGGCAGCGAATGGGAGCCTGTGGCAACCAACTCAGAGTCAAGAAAAATTAAGCCAAAACATTTTTGCGAAACACAGGTCAGCTATAGTGACTCCCCATAGGAAACATGGCCACAAGATTCAAGAAGAGTGTGAGAATTATGAGGAAGATGATCTCACCTAACTTTAGGTATCAGTAATGCAGATATCAAGCTCAGAGTTCACTGCCTAGACTCCTCACTCGATCAGTGGGGCAACGCAATGAGTGCCATTCACGTCATGGCAAAGAAACTTTGGAGAAGCCCAGGCGGATGGCACCCCAAGGGCCTGCCAGCAAGGCCAGGGGAGTGCGGACAACCACCTCCCATGACTCCAGCAGCAGGAATACACCAAGAAAAACTCACACATCTGTGTGTAACACAGTTTAGAGGCCAGCAACACAGACAGGATGAAGCCAGTATCCAAAGTCTCATACACCTTTCTAAATTACAGAGTTTTGGAAGTGTGTTCTTGGACTAGAGGGACCTCACAGTGGTGATGCCTTTTATTTCCAGTAAGTCAGGCTGCATGTGCTTCTAGTGAAGCTATAGTTATACCAAAGGTGGCTGGGAGCCACACAGGAATTACCCACACGAACACTGCTTAGCCTCTGGCACCTGTCACTTGAGCTGTGCAGGAATGGTAAAAAATCAACCGCTTCCCTGATAATCATCGCCCAAATGAGCTGCTGCAGGTATCTACAGTCTGTGTGTTTGTAAGAGCCCTCCTGACAGAACTGTTTGTACAGAAAACTGCCTGTCAATGTTTGTCCATGTAAATCATCCATCCCCTATTTGGCACTTGCCAAACTGGCAAGCAGGAATCTCCAGCAATGATTCAGCACCCAGGCACATCAAGCATTCAGAGTCAGAGATGCAGAATCAGTCTGAAAATCAAGGCCCCCCGACTCCAGCACAAGCACAGGCACGACCCGTGCGGCCGCTCCCTTTGCGCCCTCCTTCCCGCTTCTCACTTGGGCTCCCACCAGCCAGAAGAAGCAACGCCTCGCCCCCCGCTTCTGCCTCCTGGGCAGGCCTTCTTCACGGACCTTCTTCACGGGGCAGTCCGCCGAACAGCACCCGCTCCTTCTCTGCTGCCCCCGTCACCTCCTGCCCACAAAGAGGGGCTCGGGCAGCCGTTAGCCATGGGGCAGCCCCGACCTCCGGGGCTCTCCATGCCCCTCTTGCCCCACGGCTCAGCCCCCCCGAGCACGGGGGCTGCCGCTGCCCTTCCCCGCTCCCAGCCCGGGGCCAGTTCAGCTCACTGACCCGGCACCGACCGGGGGGACGGCGGGGGGACGGGACGCCCCCCTCCCCCGGGCGCTCCGGTGCCGGGGACTCGGCCCCAGCGGGCTCGCGGCCCCGCGGGGAGCCGCCGGCGCGGCGGGGCGGCCCGGCCCGGCTTCCCCCTCCCCGGCCCGGGCCGCGCCGCGGGGCCGAACCCGCCGCCATCCGGCCCGGCCGCGGCCGCCCCACAGCGCCGCCGAGCGCGGCCCCGTCCCGGCCCCCTGCGCCCGGGACCCCGCCGAGCCGAGCCGCGGCGGCCCCGGGGCGGCCCCGCTCCCCCCGGCCCGTACCAGGCGCAGGTCCCCGGCTCGGTGCACCACCACGGCCAGGTTCTGCCCCGGCGCCGCCATGGCTCGGCGCGGCTGGGCTCGGCGCGGCGCCCGGGTCCAAGGGCCAGCGGGGGGGCCTCCCGCGGCGGGGCCGCCCCTCCACCCTCGGCCGCCCTCCGCGGCAGGCCCGGCGCCGCCCCCGCGGCACGGAGCGGGCGGGCCCAGACCCCGGCCGCGGCCCCTGGCCCCCGGCCCCGCTCCCAGCTGCAGGCCACGGACGCCGCGGGGCACCCAGGGCCCGCCAGGCCGCAGCGGCGGGCTCCCTCAGCCCCACCGCCCCCCCCTCCACCCCCCCGGCTCTCGCAGCGCCTGGGGAGCGGCTTCAGGGGGTCCCCAGTGTCCTCCCCGCACCCCCACCCCAGCCCGACTCGGCTGGGGCACGGACACAACGGCCCCGGTGTTCCAGAGCGTAACTGGGTGCCACTGGGCCCTGTCCCCTCTCACAGCACGGCCACCCCGGGGCCTGCCGCTTCCGTGCGAAGTGAGCGGCTCGGTTCAAACCACCGCTGGGGTGAAGCCGCGGCAGCATGGCGCCGTGCACTTTGACTAAAATTCAAGCAAATGCGGGCCCGTGGCCTTGCCTGGACCTGACTGGACACAGCGTCGTTGGAACGCAAGTATCTCAGCTGTGAGAATGGCGTATTGGGAAAAAAAAAAATAAAATTCAGGGATTCGGGGATAAGAGGTTTTCCACCCAAAAAGAGTTGGCAAAGATCTTAAGAAGATTGGTCCCCTAAGACCAGTCTAAAAGCTTTCCGAGCCTGACTTCCTCGGAAAAAGAGAAAATGTACAGGATATGTCATGCAAAGTTGCCAGAACCAGCTAAAAATAGCCTGCACTTCTAATATTACTGCTTCCTGCTGCTTGCATGAATGGGAGTATCTATGAATTTCCTTTCCTTCTTCCAAAAATGTCTCACCTTCCAGGCAGACGAGGGCTGATGCATTTTTTTTCTCCCTATCAGGGTCATTCTCCGTAACACTTACCTGAGTCGGAGTCAGTATCGAATTAGGGGCCGTGAACCACCCCTGTGGTTACTCTGAGGGCAGGGGAAGGAGCGTGTGTGTGAAGGGAGTGTGATGAAACACCTTACTCGGTGTTTACACAGCAACACAATTCCTGCCGCATCCACTACCTTGGTGGATGGAACAGGAATATTTACATTTCTGCAAATTATGGGAAGACAGGGAATGGCTGTCTCTTCCTGGACATGCCTGTTTTCTCGAGGCACCCATTTGTGCCTCTCCTGTTTAGGACGTATTTGCAGCTAGTCTCCAAACTTGACCTGCCACGCAAATTGTCTGGGGTGTTCCATCTGCATTCCAGTGTGGAAGGCACTGTGAAAACCCCACACCTCTACCAGCGAGATGCAGGCTGGCCCTCCAGCTCCTTAAACCTGAATAAAAGCTGGAGGGGTGTACTGGGGGCTCTGCTGGGAGCCTGGGGCTCTTGCTGTAATACCAGGCCTTTTGCTCGCCACGTGCACTGCAGGTGTTGAGGCTTCTCTGGGAGCCATCACAGGAGTCGTCTTCCGTTCCTGCATCACTAAATCTCAGTCTTTTCCCTTATATTGCTGATTTTCAGATAAAACCGTGAAGAAATGGAGTTGCCTAGAATTAAGCACGTGCGGGGATGCCCAGGAAGCTGGTGGATTCCCATGCAGCCCTGTCCCTCCTTTTCTCAAGGGAAATTTCTCACAGGCTCAATGTTTGCCTTGGATAATTTCCCTCCATTTTTAACTACATCCATTTCTTGGGGCACAGGTGCAGACTGCTGTTGCAAAAGCAGTGCTGGTTCCTTGCGTGCTGCAGCACACACTGAGATTCCCTCTGTGTGCATCAAACTGACCAGACCAATGGCAGCAGGTGTGTCGGGCAAGCCCAAAAAATGTGTGTCTCAGTTGCCACAGGCTTTATCTTGCTGCAGAAGTGACTTCTGTGCTGCTTTGATCTGCTTTTGCACACCAGAAGAACCCAGCGTCTGGCTGCTGCTGTGCCCAGGGTGTCACTGCCTTGACAGGGTGGGGTGACAGATTTTACGTGCTTTGGTTCTGTCATCTTTTCCTCCAGGAGGAACTGATGGTGCTGGCTCTTCTCAAGGCACAATGATGCCCTCAGCCAACATGGCCCTGTGGCCAGACAGCCTCTGCTCCTGCCCTGCAACAAGATGGGGAGGAAGGTGATTTCTTGCCAGTGTTTGGGCAGACAAGTGGCTTTTTGTTGGGGCAGGAAAACTGGTTCCTTCAGCTCTTCTGCTCCTCCCTGCCATGACTCTCAGCACTGTGTCTTCAGTTTCCTCTCTTTCTCTTTCCCACTTTCCTTCTGGATCAGATCCACTTCACATTTCCATCTGTGTTTTCTCTGCCAGTATTTGCTGCCTGGCAGCTAGCGCCAGCACGCAGACGGGGGCTGCTCTTGCTTCAAGATCCCAAGGACTTTGCCAGCTGCTACAAGTCCTCTGAGATCCTCATTTAAAAGGAGTTTTGAATCTCTTGCCATGGTCCATTTCTCTTCGCTTGCCTTCAGCACTGCCTGGCAAGCTCTTTTGTCTGCCAACCAAAGAAAACTCTAAAGAAAACATACTTAGGACTTAGTTGCACATTCGTTTCTTTTTCACTTACGCTTGTGGGCATCCAGCTTTTACTGACCACAGAGGTCATTCACATCCCTTCAAGCACTCAAAGCAGTGCTATAAAGATCATGTCATAACTATAAGTTGACCTTTCAAAACAATCCTTATTGCCAGAACAGGTTCACTTTGCACTAGCTCAACAAAAATATATGTTTGCCTTTTTAGTCAATGATCAGGATCATTGTTGCCTCAGTAGGTACGAAGATAAGTGCTTTGTTGACATGACTATAACTCAGTTCTCTTACAGCAGTCAAACTGGGCATGTATTTTCCTTGTTTGCAAGTTATGAAACACCTCTGTGGACCATCTCAGGTGAGGAGAGGGGTGGCATGACCTCAGGGGGGACTCATCCCCATGTCATGGAGGAGGAACTCCCGAAAAACAAAGGGCAAGGTCATGCACCCGCCACTTCCCCATGGAGGGTGAGGGCAGTGTTTTGGACCCCAGGCTCCTTGCAGTGATCCCTCAGCAGTCCCACGGGGTGGGGCAGCCTCAGGTGTAGTGTCGGCTTGGGGGCCCTGTGTGGAGCAGCCAGATACCTGCTGTAAGCATGAGATGTCAGTATAAGACTCTACCTGGTCCAAAATGTAACCAAGGGGCTGAATTCCCTGTAGCCTGAGTCCAGCCTCTCCACCTTCATGAGTTCTCCATCTCCATGCACATCTCAAGCAGGACTTACGTTCGAGGCAGCTACTTCTATTCCCCTCCCCTTATTTACCCCATAAAGGATTTCCATGTTTGCCTGGGAGGTGTTATCACCCTCAAAAGTGTCTCTCTGAAGCTTCCTGCACATCCCAGTGTAGCAATTCTATTTCTGACCAACTAGATCAAATATTTTGTCTCAAATTTATGCAGAAAATTCTAAGATGCTTGTCCAGACCTACCAGCACTTTGACAAGTTAGAAAAAGAAATCAATTAAAATTCAAATAAAATTTGAATAAATCAGTAATAACTTCTTTCTCCCAAAAAGAGGAGAAGCTGTAACAGCACCTCGACCATGAAGACTATCGTCCTGTAAGAGCCGAATCAAAGTGAGCACAAGTGTTAGGGCTGCGTAAGGTAGGTCACAGCCACCAAACCTAGATTCAGATAAAGTCTGCAAATGAAGTTCAATAATCCTAAGGAACAGCTGCAAGTGTGGGCAATTACATTCCAAAATAATAACAGCAGGTTGTATTTTTAAATATTAACTCCATACAGAGAGAAGCCCTCAGATAATATTATCTTGAGAGGATTTGTTCCCAAAAAAGAGTTTCTGTTGCTGAATGTGCCAACAGGGATGCAGCTCAAAATATCAACAATCTTTATTTTTAAATGTTTACTCATACCCCGAAAAACAGTTCCTTTGCTGTTTTGGGTTTTTGACTGCACAGCCACAGAACTCACCCCTGCTCCTTGTGCTCTGAGCACTTGACAAGATGCTCCACTGGGAATATAGATAGAGGAATACATTGTGACCCAACATTTCCAACCACCTGCCCAGCTGGGTGAGGACGGGAGAAGGTCCTGGGAGCCTGCTGCTTATAAATATTTTCAAAATTGTTCTGTTCTGGGTCAATGTATGTGTGTATGTACGTGACACCACTCACTCTGCCTTTTCTATGGATGCCATGATTTGATCAGTCAGGTATTTCCTAAACCCATTTGCATAATTCGGGTTTATAATTTCCTCAGTAGCCATCCTCAGTCGCTGACTTCCTTGTCCACACCTGCTTGCATTCTTGCACGGTTATAAGACATCACACTTCACATCATCCCAGGAATTAATATTTAATGTAATTCTCGCCAGAAGAGTGCAGCTTGGGGAATCATGTGAAATGTCCCTGTGAGACAATCATTTAGTGATCCTGTGTCAGCTTTTTAAGAGCACAAAGGCCTGTGCATTCCCCCTTCCTGGGAGAGGTGGCTGTACCCTTCGTGTCAACCATTCAGGTCTGTCCTGCCCCCAAGCCTGAGGCAGCACCAGAACTCCAGTGGCTGAACAGCCCCTCTGCACAGTGTTTATTCTCAGAAATACGGTGCTTACAAACAACCTCTTTTGCAAACGAGCTTTGTCCAAACAGCAGCAGCAGATCTGGGAACATGTGTTCTGTGGCAGGTGCTGGGACATGTGTCCACCTTGGTTTTTTTTTTTGTGTGTGTGTCCTTTCCTGGAATATCCCAAGACCACATACACAGTAGTATGAGTCACCCAAGAGGCTTGGAGGCTGCACAGGGGCAGGGTGCAAGCTGCCATGTCATCACCCAAGACAGTTTGGTGGAATTCAGGGTTTCAAGGCAAGGGTCACAACCCAGAGAAGCTCTGCTTTACTCTGTGACTAACTCCCACTTTGCATGCCCAGAAACATCCCTCTTCATCCAGATTTGTTAAGCCATCAGACAGTGGCAGAGATCTATAACTTTACAGAAGTGCCTAGTGATTAAAGCACTGGCTCAGGTACAAGTATAGAGGGGACTGAACCCAAGGCTGATGGGAGCAGAAAGCCTTGGGGTCTGGGCCTGCTCCTGAGAGCTTGTAAGGACAAACTATTCTCCCAGACATCCATGGTTATAAAACAGCTTTACAAGCAGCAAGATCTTATGGCTAATGTATTTTGAAGTGTCCTCTACTACTTCAGTCCTTTGACGTTGCCACCCGAAGAGCAGGTAAATCCCACCCTAACATATCCCTGCAACAGCATCATTCTGTTATCAGCATTGCTGTGCCCCCATCCACTTGCTCTGATGCCCTTCTGTTTGAAGTACAATTTTACTGACTTTATGGCAACTTTTCACTCAAGGAACTGCCAAATCTCCTCTGGTAGCTACCTCTCTAGCCATACTCCTTTTGTGGGAGCCAAGCACTACTATCAGTTCCCATGGCATGTGCTCATGGTGCACGTTGGTGAACTATAATCAGATCTGCTGCTTGGTCCAAACCAGAACACAGCACTTGTGCAGCAGGTGTTTAATCAGGAGGCTTGCCTAGATTAATCATTAATGTTTAACCCATGACCCCCCATATGTCATAGTCATGCAGTACCCTATTGAAATTCCTGCCTGAATTCAAATCTGGTATAAACGCTGCACAGGTGAGCGAAAGACACCAATGTCCCTAAGAGCCCAATGTCCTTTACCTATATTCTCTCTCTAGCTGTGGCTAATCTGCAGTGCATCACAGCAGCAAAATAAAACCCAACTCTCTGACCCTTTCTGGTCTTACTCATGGAATTAACACAAGATAAGTGGGATAAAGAAACACAGTCATCAGAACCTATCACCATATAATCACAGCTTTAACCTACAAGGACCTACTGGGGGTCTCTCATCCATCTCCTGGCCAAAGCAGGGTTAACTTCAAAGCCACATCAGGTTGCTTAGGCCTTGCCCAGCCTGTGATGGTGTTCTCATGGTTGGTGATCCCTTTTCAGATTTTGGGGCCTGTCCCACGGCTGCACCATGCTTATGGTGAGCAATTTTTTCCTTCCCTGGCATGTCCCAGCTGCAATTTGAGCTGTTGCCTCATGTCATTTCTCTGGGCAGCTCTGAGAAAAGTCTGGGTCTATCTTCTCTATATCCTCCCTCTAGGTAACTGGAGACAGCAAGTATATTCCCTAGAAACCTCTTCTCCTGTGAGACAAGTCCAGCTCATTTAGCATCTCCTCACATACCATGTATTCCGGTCTCAACCATCTTAGTGACCCTCCACTGGACTTTGCCATCAAACAACCTTTCCAACACCGCTCTGGAAGGATATAGTCAAAGTCCAGCTTCCACGAACATGGGTGAAATTGAGTGGTCAGTGATGTTACTTCCCCTCCATTGCAGTGTCCCTTTCTCCATGTACCACCCTGAAGCTGTCTATCTGCATAAACATGATTATCTTGATCATGTTTTGGGGGTTTTGTTTGTTTTTTTCTGCTACTTCTCACACACCATTGACTCCAGAATGGTTTAAGACTCAGCCATGTTACCATGTACCATGTTACTCACGTTCAACCCCAGAGAAATGGCTTGGTCCAGACTCACCAGTGTAGTCAACAGCCTATGTTTCAGGTTTCTAGTATTTCTATTTTTCCATTAGGTAAGGACCATGACTTTCAATGAAGGAAGGACAGAGAAGCTGCCTGGATGCTTTTCAGAGCTTTTCCCAAGTTCATGATATAACCTTCTCATCATTAAGTCCTCATGGGCAGCTGGGATCTGGTAGATCCATGTGGGAGAGATGTGGGACCAACTGAAAGAGCAGAAGGCTCCCTGTGAGTGAAACAGAGAAATAGGACAACAGAGCACAAAACAAGTGGGGCTTGGTGAGAGATGTGGATCGGTAACTGGAAAAGGACTAGCCACAAGGAGACCTGAAAGCAAAGAGGAGACCCTGGATCATGGTGTGATGGAGATGGAGACAGTAGCAAGGAGCAGCAACAGAGCTTGGGTCATGCATAAGGAAGCTACTACATTCTCCGTACAGGAATCAGGCTATGGGGAAGGTCCTCAGCAGGGATCAATACTCCAAGATAAGCTCTAGGTGATAGGAGATTTTTGCACTTTGTCTCTCTCTTGTGCTGGGTCATTCCCCAGGGTGTGTTTCCTGGAAAGGCCTGGCCTTTTTTAGCATTAGCAGCACGTGGTGGGAGGCAGTTGTTTGCTTTGTTTTGTAGCCATATCTAATCCATGCCTGTACCATCACCACTCAGTTCAATACCAGCAGCACAAAGTTCTGTAAAAAACCCACATGTCTTTAAATACATCTCAAATAACTAAGCAGAATGAATCATAAACCGCACTCTCTCAACAGATGAGGAAACAGGGAAACAAAAGCATCAAGTGCAGCAAGGAAGCTGGGTACTAGTTTGCTGCCCTACCCCTCGAGGTTTGTTTGGGAAGTTAATAAAAATATGTTGACATTCTTTCTTGTTAAACAAGGTGATGTATTTACAATAAAATCAACCACCCAGGGGTAGAAATTAATGCTAGATCTCGCAGGGGGTTCAGTAACCTTCCTCTTCTCTGATGTGGCATGGACCCCATTTCTGAGACAGATATGAGCATGTGTTGGCCCCAGTGAAATCTTGGCCCTTGGATAGCATTAATAGCCTATATGGGCAAAAGAGGTTTGAGACTCTAACGGAAGTGTCTTAGGGTATCTATCTGGGTAAATGTCCAGGGGAAAGATGCTGAGAGAAGAAACAAGCTCTGTACCATGAGCAGGTGAGATGAATGCAAGTGGTCCATGCTGTGAAAGTCCCCAGGAGCAGGGACTTGGGTACAGTAGGAGCAGAGACAGGGTCCTGAATACCTCCTAGGTCCAGGGGCGATTGACATCAGCGACGTAGGATGCCAGTGACATAAAAATCTACCCAGACAGCAGGAGCCCTGCTTCGGGAGTAAAACCCAGAGACAGATGGAAGACGTGTTGTGAGTCCAGTGATAGCCTAGATAACTGCAGCATCCAGGTTTCTCCTTCCTCTGGCAGCACTGGACACCTGTAAGACTTGCCCAGTGTCACCTAAAAGGCCTTAGACAGCATGGCAGTCCCTTGTTCACTGGTCTTCCCAGGTACATAAACACCCTAGCAGTGAAGTCTCCCAGGAGGGTTTTCCTCCTTGTTTAATCTCATCCTAAGTACATAGAGGTGTGACATTTTTCTCTGCTCTCCTCCCAAGGAGGGAAAAGATTAACCAAACATTACATACAGTAACCATCAGGGTAGATTGTGGCAGTGCTAGTCTGTGCTCCAAGCCAGATGGATGTCAAGAGCAATGAGCACCTCATGACATACATTGCTGCAGAAAGTAACCAGAGGTTGCACTAAAATTAAACAACCATGGGAAAACCCTGGTGCCACCTTATTTTGGCTGATTGCTGTACAGAACTCCAGTTCCTAAAGCATCAGAGGGACTTGGAGGAACCTCTCCTACTGATGAGGATATCAGGATTTTCCTTTCCAAAGGCTGTTGATCCTCTAACGACAGATGTTTATGTGGTTCTTCCTTGTTGCCAAACTGGTGATAACTTGAGGAGCACCTCTGTCAAGGGGAGGGAGCAACCCAGGGAAATCGCAAAATCACTGCCCACCCCGAAATCTTCAGCCACAGGGGACACACAGTTCCCATTCAGTCCATCTCTTGGCCATTCCCATTTATAAGCCTGGGGTGATATCCTAGGGACCAGAATGGCCTTTCCTATATACCTTTCATAAAAGTAATGCATTGTTTCTGTCACCTTCCAATGGAAACACCTTAGAAAAAGTCAGCATTAGGTGGAACAAGTGCATAACAAAGCCAGTATGTGAGAGTTCAGCAGCTTCTCACATCCAGAGATGTCCAGAGAACAACATGGGAACACTAGGAACATCCCACCCTTCCAGATCTCACCCTTGGAGAAGTTCTTTCCAGTCAACCCTAAATGTCCTTCTTGGCAACCTCCTCTTCTTCTGCAAGGCCTCTCTTTCCTCTCAACTCTCTTGCCCCTTTGGGGTCTTGTACAGAGTGAGAGGCAGCCCTGTTCCTTGCCCGCAAGGCTAACACCCACACAGTAAACATCTCTCCTTGCAATCACCCACTCCCTCATTCCCCACTCCTGCCAGACTTCTCCCTTGGCTTGCCCATTTGGTTCCTCCTGGTCTTGTCACCTACAGACATTGGGTAGGCTTCCTGTCTCTGCAAGAGGTAGGGAGTCCCCAGATCTCAATGTCTCTTTTATGCTACTCAGCATGGCTGAGGGCTACAAAAAAACCTATGCTGTTTCAGTCTGGGGTGGTTCTGTAGCAGTCTGTGAGGACCATCGATTAAATTTTCTCCAAGTGTTGTTGAACAGTGTAATTTCAGACAGTTTTGGATTATCTCCAGTTTCTGGAAACCACCTTGACAAGACGTTCTGACATTCCTAATGTTCCCAAGTTCTTCTCTGGACATCTTTGGAGATGAGAAGTTGCTGAACTCCCACATATTGGCTTTGTTATGCATTTGTTCCATCTAATGCTGACTTTTTTCTAAGGTGCTTGTATTAGGAAGTATAGGAGACTATGCATTACTTTTATGAAAGGTATGTAGGATTTGCATGCTGACTCTTACACTGGGAGCAGCAGGAATGATCTGGAGCATCCTTTTGGTGCCAGATATCTGTGTGGTTGGAAAGGCGTGCTGAGCTTGGCATGACCAGCCTACTGTCCATGTACAAATAGCATTCCTTCAGAAATGGAAAATCAACCACTGAAGGAGGAGACTGAGTTGAAAAGCTGGCTTGAGTTGCACTGGGGAGAAAGCTTAGCACACCAGTGCTGGGAGTGGGCTGGAGTCTGCTGAGCCACAAGCCAGCGATGTTGGGCTGCCAGCTGGAATACAAGGTAGCTCTTCTGCACCCACCTGAAGACCAGTGGGAATTCAGCTAATAAATGCTCAGCTTTGTTCAGGATGTGGACTACAGATTTTATCCCAGTGGTGGAACAAACTCATGGGCTGCGACCTCTGCTGCTGCGTGGCTGAACTGACCTGCACATGCATGGTGATACATCCTACTTCAAAACTTGCTCTGGAGACCAGTCTAACAGCTCATCTGCAAGGCTTCCCCCAAATAGTTCTCAGCCCTGTGGGATTTGCTTGTTGTAATTTTGCACATCATGTTCTTTTTGGAAAGCACTGACTGGTTGGCTCCTTCCCTGGGGAGCAACTGAGCCTCATTTGGGAGAAAGCCTGGGAGTAATCGCCACAACAAGGAGATGGGAAGCTGCATCTCCAGACAAGCTGCAAGGAGGAGCAGGGAGCAGGATGGGGTATGGGGAAGGACCAATGGCCTCACAGAGAGTTGAACTCGAAGCCACGGATCTGACTAAACTCAAGTCTGGAAGCAAGGACACCTTGAAGGACACAATGGTGGAGGAAAATTTTTATATGCTTCTTGTTTTTCTATTGCAGCCTTGCTACTCTGAGTTCCTTTTAGTTGAAAAGCAATCTGTTCTAGTTTATACCTGGGATTGTTATGCGAGCAGTCTTTGTGGGGTGTTGGGAAGTCTGAGATCCATGCCAAGGGTTTGGATGGCTCAGGGTTGCAACATGTCCTGGCAAGACATAGAAGCCTGGGGCTGAGAAAGAGGCAGGAGGATGCCTTGAGAAAGGCTACATCAGACTTGTTTGGTGGATTGGTGATACAGGATGGCGGCTACTCTTTTAACCCTTGGCAGATAGCTATCCTTTACATCCCTGGGCTAAGCTAGAAAGAGGCCAGGAAGGCGTCAAGTCTGGCCCTAACTTGCAGACTGTAGATAATTAATTGGTCTTTTGGATGCTGAGTACCGTCTGTTCATGCCCTTCTTTCCAATATACCAGTTGGCTTACATATGAAATGTCAGAGTTGACTCACTTCTGCATTTTTTTATCTTCCAAAGCAGTGACTGAGTTGGAATTTACTGGTCCTACTAGAGAAGCTCTTTTGTAATCGAGTGCTAAGCCTGACTCTTGCAAGGTGGTGTAGTCCCACAGCTGAGTCCATTGTTTCTGCTTATCACCATCACATCTGCATGCCCCAGCAAAGCAACCAGCAGTCATTATCTGTTCCTCACATGCATGTTGGTGGATACAGCTGTAAAAAATCTAATCATCACTAACATGCTGGCAGCTGCCTGTGAAGCCTGAGCCAACCGATGTCTTTGTTTACCTGCTCACCACAAAACAAACTTGATGGAGCACTTCAGCTCTTGCCTACAAGTTTGCATTGCCAACTCATTTTGGCAGGGCCACATCACTTCTTCCCGAGACCTCCTCATTTCTGCACACAGGTGTTCTTAATGGTGTTGGCCATGACCACCTCTGCCAACAATTCAGGGGGAAAAAAAATATTTTTCTGACATTTTTGTCATTATGGTTTTTCAAAAGACTGGTTAAGAGTGCACTTTTCGTTCCTTTGAACTGGGTATTTACAAGTGGCTCTGTGCATCTAGCACTGTCATAAGTAGCCTCAAAGGCAGGGAAAATAATTACATTAAAAAACTTTTAAAATGCAATTAGCTCAACTCAGAAATGGAGCAGCAAGTATGACATCAGTAATTTTTGTATATTCAGGTGCAAACCTGTTTCCCTCAGTTATGCATTTCTCTGTGAGTTGTTTTAGAACAGCACAAAAGCCATAATGGTGGTAGAGAAAATGTAGTTTTAGACTTGAGTACAGTATGATTCAAATCCCAGTCAAACCAAACTCATGGCCACATTCTGCTGCCCTCCAAAGCCTTCATGATACTGGCAATGGCTCCTTCCACACACTTCCACGCTTTTGTCAGTTAGCTTTAAAAGCCTACAGCAAGCTTCTGAAGGTATTGTAGTTTGTGTTTTTCTAATGTTGTGCCCCCAACCCTGCCAGGAACCCATTTGGAAAGAATGCCTGTGTACCCATCACCAGCTGAGAGGTGGGAGAAGATTTCAACTGGACAATAAAGATGATTTCGCTGATGTTTGTTACCACGAGACCCAGCATTCAACAGCACAACCTTTTGTTTTCTGTCCGGGAACTTTAGCAGAGTGGTTTATACACAGATGCTTCTTGCTTGAGCCTTGGAGCAATTCTCTAGTTAACAAGTGGAGTTTGCTGTACCAGCAAGAAGTCCTGCAGGATTAGTGTGCTTAGTACACGTGGAGACTCTGTGTCCCAGGCACAGTCTGGAGCACTGCTGACACCCATGAGAGCTCCTAGCTGAAGTCCATGTTGACATGGACATAACCAGGACTGTGTGTCTTAGCTGGGAAACACCTGACAGAGAAGGGCAACCATATGATTTTGGAGGGGCAAGACCAGGGAGAACCTCAAGTTGCAAAAGAGTTGCTGAGTTGGAAGAAAATAATTTCTCAGAGCTGTGAATCAGCCTGGGGCCCTCCCTCACTGCTGGAATACTCCAAAAGATGTCAGCTGAGGAAGATGAGAGGATCCCAGCGTTGCTGTGGGTAAGGATGACTCAAAAGGAAAGGCATGGTGTGGCTCCATGGGTGGAGGAGGGTGCTCCCCTCCACAAAGGCAGGAGAGGTATTTTTTGTTGCTGCTGTGAGCTGGGCTGTTACCTGTTATTTTCACTGAACTGAAGCATAAAAGTTGCTGTGAGACACCTAATGAGCAAGGTGGCAGCTGGGAGGCAGCATAAACCTAACAAATATCTGCCATGCCCCATCACTGTCCAAGTGCTTAACCTCTGTCAGGTCCCACCTCCTCTCGTCCCTACAGCTCTTCTAAAACCTCCTGCTCCTGCAGGTTGCCACCAGTTGGTACTGGGATGAACATCTCCAGGGCAGAGGTTTCACTCTGGTGCTGGAGCCTCACCCAGGAGGGTTGGTTCTGCTGGGGCAAGCAAGGAGCAGTGAGAGCAAGGCAAGGGACAGCATGAGTCACAGAGATGTACTGAATTGCCTGCAGCAGCCTGAGAGTGCTCATCTGTGGCAAATGAAACCCAGTCCTTTAGTTTTGCATTTTTTTCACACTGGAAAATATCTAGAGTGGCCACTTCTGAGTAAGTCAAGCCTGACCTAGGTCCTGTGCAATGTGCCTGACTCACCAGCTCAGCTTCTGCTCTCTGCTGGAGATCTTTGTGCAGTTATTAAGAGAAATTTGATCTAAACACATAATGGCACAGACAGGGGGTTTTGTCCTAAAATGAAGAAAATACATTCTATGTGTTTGCTTTTACTTTTCTATATCCATCTTCTTATAAGATTATTGTCAATGACCTTATTTAGAACTAAATTGTTCCTGTTTTCCTGCACGAAAGTTTGTTATTTGTTAGCCTGAGCTTTGCTTCTAACGGCCTCAGTCATGAAAGCATCAATGCTGGTATAAAGTATGTATTTGCTCTCCCTTAGAATAACATTTTCAAAATTATTTAAAACAGCTGACCATTTTTCACCACAAAGAGTTAATACACATTTTAATAGGGACTAGAAATATCCACAGTAGCAGGAGATCCTAGAAAAAGAATAAAAGAATGGGGTGCAGGTGACAGAGAGAAGAGCTATGGAAATCTATCCGAGATCCATGGGAGGGAGGGGTAAAGAGGAAGGTGTACATAACAGCACTTTCATGTGCAGAGATGAGTGTGCACATTTCTCATAATCTTCAGAGAGCAGGTTTGTTTTGCCTGTGTTTACTCTAAGGCTCTGCTTTAAGAGCAGTGGGATTTCAGTGAGCAAGTCAGGACACCTCAAGGTACATCTTTAAGTAGAAACAAAGACTGTCAAATGCTTTCTTGACACCAGCTGCATTTCTGAGGAGTGTCTGCCCTTGAAATCTGTTACCAGGTAATAACTAGGCCACACATGGCTTGCTGGGTTGACAGGGAGCTTGTTTCCCTGACATTGTTCCTCTGTTCTTTCTGGGATGGTTTTGTAGACCGTCTTGTCCAAGGAAGGGCATGTATCCCTGCTCCATTATCTCAGGAAGGCAGATTTCTTCTGTCCTAGTGTCTCTCCTTCACCACAGGCTCTGGAGAAGGTGTTCCTCACTAGTTCTTGGCAGTGCTCTATCATTCAGGTTTTCTCCTGCAACTGTCCCAAAACGCTGCTTCACATCCTCCCTTGTCCATGCAAGAAGGTTATACTGGGAGAAAGAAACATGAATTTAAATGGAAGTAGTTATAACAATATTATATTCCACAGTCCACTGCAAGAAGCATTAGATGTGGTGGCTCGGGGATGTTTTTACCCTGAATAGCTCAGCCCAACGCTCCTATTTCTCATCTTTACTTTGACTTTGGCCATTTCCTCTCTGTCCTTTGGATCTGAAAATGCTTCAGATCTAACATTCATGCCTAAGACATTGCCCAGAAATGAAAGGTCCGTAGTTCTGACTATCCCTGCTTAGAAAAAAGTGAGAAAACCCACCTTGTTTTTTCCAGGGCTCACCCAACACTCTGTGAGTGTCCCCAGTGTTTGCTTCCACTATCTCGTTCAGGAGCTTCCTGTGCATTGAAGCTTTACTCTGAACCAATACACAAACACACACCTCTGGGAGATTGCCTTTCTCTTAACTACACCGTGTTTTATTTAGATACCCAAGGTTTACTTACTGGCTTTGGATTTGTGTGTGTGGTTTTAACATTTTTTTTAAAGAATAAAAAACCGTTTAAAAAGCTGTTAGCTTCCAGTTTTCTTTTATATAGTGCTTTTTTTAAGGGCAGTTGTGATGTGAAGCAAACTCCAAGTGCTTAAACACTGACAAATGCTTAAATCCTCTGGAAAACACTGACTGCATTCACTGCCTATAATAAATTTAATCCCTAAAACAATTGATGGTTTTTGTTCTGAGCTAGAAACTAACTTTTTTTTTAATCAGGAATCAGTTCATCCACATGTATTAAGTGATAAATGACTTCTTACTGAATGTGGCCAGAGACACCTGCTCAGCCAGTTATCCCCTCTCCCACTTAACATACCCATAAATTGCAAGAATCGGAGAAAGTTTGAGGGCTGAGGGAACTCTGGAGATCTCGGTTCACCAGGATGCACTGAAGGTCTCCAAAGATAGAGATACCCCTCCGCTTCTCTGTCCCCTGCCCAGCAGCTCCCCCTCTCTCAATGTGATTTTTTTCCCTTGTATCTGACTGGAATTACCCCCCTTTCCCAGGTCTTGTTCCCCAGGCACAGGACCTCTCCATCAGAAATAAAAAATAATAATTTTAAACTGTTAAATGTTAAGAAAGGATTTTTAGCCTTAGCTAAAGACTAAAGACTTTTAAAGGTTCTACTACTAAAATTTTTTACAAATACTTTCCTGTGTCTGTTTAATAAAACCAAATCCATCACATAAATTCAGCACATCTTCCCAAAAGATGCCCTTGTAACCTTTCAATCTGTAAGAAGGGCAAATTTTTCAGAACTATCATTTTGTCAAGAAAAGAAACCAAGGCAACAGACACAGTGGTCCTTGGGATTTCCAGGTAAACCTTTTTTTGTAAATATTAAGAAAACAGATCCATGTCAAAGTGCTCAGTTCAAGCCAAGAAAAGGTCATTGTAAGACGCATCTGCAGAAATAGTTACTGCGTTTCAGAGACTGGGACAGCCAGGCTGATCCACAAAAGACAAATATTTCTCTCCAATTCCCCCAAACTGCCCCAAAAGAGACAACACACTTCCATGGTAAAGCACGTAGTTCCTTACTGATTCCCAACCCACTTCTAAGTGCCTACACCATAGGGGTAACCCAGAAATATGGGTATTTAATTAAACTTTAATCAAATTTTACCCTATTTGGTCCTCATCAGCGTTTTGCTGTGCTCAGAACACAAATCCAAGGGCTGGTTCAGGAATAGAGTAGTCATGAGTTGTGGTCAGTGATTTGTTTGGGAGTGGTTTTCTTGCAGAAACCAGCCCCTGGGATTGGAGGTGCTCTTGCTAATTAGTATCCCTGTTAAAGACTCAGCTGTGGGGCACAGGGGGATGGTGGTGAGGCTAATAAATGCATTCATTTCTAGAGGTGCAACTTGCTCTGCGTTCAAAGTGTTTGTGGGTGAGAGCAGTTAGCATAGCTGGAAAAAAATACACCATTACAGCTGCAGAAGCACTGCTGAATATTATAACTATGGCATCAGACCCTTTCTGAGCCTGGGATGTATTTCTGAGATTATGGCAGCTGGCAACTAGGCCAGGTAGCGATTCCCATTCCCAAAGGCCTCAGCTGCTTCGTCTGTGAAGCCCTCATCATGACTGGACTGCATTCATCCAGGAGTGAGGCTGAAAACCAGTAGGCTTTTGTTGAGTGGTTTGGCCTCACAGACAAAGCGGTGGAGAACTTCTGCGGGGTGTCTCCCTGCAGCCAGTCAGGGAGCTGGAGTGTGTTTCTCCGGGGGGAGGTGACACCTGCTTCCCAAACCCGTGGGCATCTCTTGGACAGTGCAAAGAACTCATGCTCACACCCCTGTGCTGCAGCATCTTGGAAGAGAAGACCTATCCCAAGGAACCACTTCCACCCAGGTCCCACTGCCTACTATTTACCCCTGTTTTTTCAGGAAGTGGTGCTCTAGCACAGAAGCCATATTTCCTCACTGCAGTCGGGTCTGGGTTTGGAAAGCAAAAATGCTGGCTGCAGGTGACTGACAGTTTCCTGCAGTGCAAGGATGTCTTATCAGGTTGTCTGTCAACCCATCAGGGGGCCTCTCAAGCCAAGCACACGGAAACAGTGCTGATTGCTGTTGACTTTGTCCAGCGATGGCACCCATAGCTCAGACTGACTGCATCAGCAGAACCTGTTCCTGAGGCAAGGTGCTGGAATGAATCAGTTGGCATCCACCTGCACCAACAGGCACCTTAGAAAATGTCACGTGTTGCCACCCACCACTGCAGAGACCTTCAGAGAGCACTGACAGATGAACCAGCCCCTGGCTCCTGGCAGGGAGGAGGTGGAAGCTGCTTGGTCTTCCTGGAGCTGGGCAGCAATGCTGCTTGTTGCTGGGGGATGCAGGGCATGTTTCAGCTCAGGTGGAAATCAGGGACACTATGGACAGAGCAGAGCTGGCAGCCTCTCCCAGCCATTGGCAAGATTCAGGCTCTGCTGCCAAAACCCCTCTAAGCTCACTTGTTCCTTTCAGCTTTCTCTCCCAGAAGGCCATATGCAAGTCACAGGCACCCTCAGCAGGTCTGCCAACAACACCAAGCTGTGTGGTGGGGTGACACGCTGGAGGGAAGGGATCCATCCAGAGGGACCTGGGCAGGCTGGAGAGGTGGGACGTGCAAACCTCATGGAGTTCAGCAAGGCCAAGTGCAAGGTCCTGCCCATGGGTCGGGGCAATCCCAAGCACAAATCCAGGCTGGGCCATGAGTGGATTGAGAGCAGCCCCAAGGAGAAGGACTTGCAGGGTGTTGATTGATGAGAAGCTCAACATGACACAGCAATGTGCGCTCACAGCCCAGAAAGCCAACGGTACCCTGGGCTGCACCCAGAGCAGTGTGGGCAGCAGGTACAGGGAGGGGATTCTCCCCCTCTGCTCTGGTGAGACCCCCCTGCAGTGCTGGGTCCAGCTCTGGGGTCACCAACATCAGAAGGACACGGACCTGCTCGAGCGGGGCCAGAGGAGGCCACGAAGATGATCAGGGGCTGGAGCACCTCCCTTATGGGGACAGGCTGAGAGAGTTGGGGTGTTCAGCTGGAGAAGAGAAGGCTCCAGGGAGACCTTAGAGCGGCCTCCCAGGACTTCCTGTACTTAAAGGGGCTACAGGAAAGATGTGGAAGGACTTTTTACAAGGGCATGTAGTGACAGGACAAGGGTTAATGGCTTTATACTGAAAGAGGGCAGATTTAGATTACATATAAGGAAGAAATTATTTCCAGTGAGGGGGGTGAGGCCCTGGCACAGGTTGTCCAGGGAAGCTGTGGCTGCCCCCTCCCTGCCAGGGTTCAAGGCCAAGTTGGACAGGGCTTTGGGCAACCTGGGCTAGTGGAAGGTGTCCCTGCCTGGGGCAGGGGGGGTGGAACTGGTTGATCCTTAAGGTCCCTTCCAACCCAAACCATTCTATGATGCTATAAAGTCATGGCCACTGCTGCTGGTACTGAGAACTCACAGTAACCTGAAAGTCAATTACAAGCTTAAGATGTTTTCTGCATGCAGGCCAACTCTGTACCACTTCTGGAGAAGGAGCACCAAGTGCTGTGGTCCAGAGCTGTGTGCACAGCTTTTTCCCTGCTGCCTTGGGGGAAACATCCAGAAAATAACAAGAACTTCCAGCACTTGTTACCAGTATCCATGATTTTCAAGCTGCAAACAGGCAGTGGCATGGACTGAGCCCTTGATCATGACCCACTAGCACCAGTCCCTAAGGCTGGTAGGCCCCATAAGACCCTCTCAGATCAGACCCTGTCTGCTTTCTGGTGGGACTGGCAGATCTCCTGAGAAACTGCAGCACACCCTCCATGAGCTCAGTTGGTGGTGGACAGAGGACTGTCTGTACTGCCTTTGCCAGCAGAGAAGGGAGGACAGCAGGTACCCACCTCATCAAGAGAGCAGGAGGGGTGCCATGCTGTCACCCTTGAGCAACCGACCCAGTCCTCAGCAGGATGCCAAGGGCAGCAAGAGGATGAAGGGCAGATGAAAATACATTGGCCGTGGTACGGCATGCCATGAAAGTCAGCAGCTGATGCACCAGCCATTTGGCTTTGGCACATTGGGGCAAGCTAGCAACCTCCCTTTTCCTGTTGAAACACCAGTCCTGGGCAAGCAGCACAGAGATTTGGCCCCCAGGAAGGTTTAGGAGTTCCCACTCCTGTGACCCAAAGGAGGATGAAAGGCGTGAGTCAATCACAATGAAGCCGAACAGATGAAGCCAACCAGGTGAAGCCCAGCGGATGGAGCCCACCATGCTTGCTCTGCCATGACTAGAGAGCATGGGAAATGGAGGGAAGGGGAGAGCTGTGGATTCCTGTAGCAGGACAAACACCCTGGAGACTCCAAATCCGTCTTCATCACAGAGGAAATGTTGGGATTTCTCCTGTTTTGAGTGCCCCAGACCAAGGGAGCAGGATAGTTTGGATGTATTCGGAGACACTTCTAAGTGTTTATCAGGGACTGGTCTTTCCCTGCTTTCCCTGTCCCAGGGGCCTGGGTTGCTGCAGCTGGTTTTTCCCTCTTGGTCTCTTGTTCAGCAGCTGTACAGTCTGTGCCTGGCTGAGCTCTCAAAGTCCAGCGTTTGCATCTGCTCTCTCCAGGCACTCTGACTTGCTCAGTCCTTCCCGAGCCAATCTCCTGGTGCCATCTGCCGTCAGACTCAACACGGGTTGTGGGATGCTCCTGGCCATCTCCATCCTCAACCGCACTTGCAAAAAGAGCTGGACCAGGTAGCCCACTGCCAAGTTAGAGTGACCCCCGTCGCCCCGTGCCTAGTAAAGAGCTGAATGTGTCATTGCTACGTCATCACATAAGACTATTATGTTTTCTTTTTTAGTTAAATGTGTAATACCAGAAGTTATGCATGGGGAGAGGCACCCAGAAGCGGGAGGTGTCCAGCCTCAGGGGTTCCCCAGGCTCAGGTGGACCAAGTCACGACTGGCCTGTCAGTGCTGGTGACGGTCCCACCACAGTCACGCTGGGCTCTGGACACTGCCCCTCCCCACCCCAGCAAGTGCACTGAGATTCAGACTATTTTTGGTAACAGTGTTATAGCTGACCAGAAAAGTAAAAAGATTTTCCTCTGATAATACAGAGTTTCTTTGTCTGAAGTACCTACACTGTCCCCAACCTGAGGGGGAGAGGAAGGTGCAAGACAAAATTTCTGTATGTTTTCTCCACTGTCCCAGCCTGCAGCCTCCTTTTCAGCCCCAGTTTGGGAGTGTCCTGGCTGCGTGTGCTCAGGTCTCGGATGCCATCTCCTGGCTCTCCCTCTGTACTGTGCGTTGCGTTGACACGCTGTAACTCCACACAGACCGGCAGGACCTTTCCCATCACACTGTCAGAAAGAACAGTTTCAGAGCAGCTTTTATTCTTTGAGGCTCTGACCCAATCCCACGTATTTTTGAATCCGGATGGAGGTAACTCCTCTAATAACCTCCAGCCAACGGCTTGCTATTACAATATTACAGGTTTTTGTGCAGGATCCCATGGCAGCAGCACCTTGAGTCCCAAACCCCCGCTGCGCTGTGATCCATCACTTTGGGGTGGGCCCTGGTACCTCTCACCTTCCACCAGCCGTTATTGTGTGGGGTGTATTTTTGTCTCTACAGACTTGTATGTCCCCTATTCACCTGTGTTTTTCTGTGCTCGCTGTTTGGGGTATTGGGATGCCACTTACAAGTCTCTACAGAATTTGTGCTGGGTTGGAGAGTGGGTGATTGGCAGGGTGATAGCAAATGTTATTTTTTCATATCCAAACCTGGCAGGTAAGCACAACTCATGAGAGGGGTCACTGTGCAATAACGAAATGCAAGATAAGGAGCAGACAGCATGCTTTCTCTTCCCTGCTTGGTCTCCATCATTTCCTAGCTCTTTCTGCCCTCCTGGTGATGTTTCTGGCTTGAGAAAACCTACTTGCACACCTGCCAGCCAAGCCTGCCTCTTCCAGAGTTGTGCTACCAAGTTCACCCATCATCAAGCAGCTTGGCCATTCATTTTCTTTGGCCACATGCCATGGCTGGGCTGGGGCTCCACAGAGCTGGTACATGTGATGCTCCCTGCCAGCAGCAGAGCTGCTCCTCATCCCCATGGGGCTGGACCACGTACATTTGCCAGTGAAATCCCAACAACATTACATGGGCTGCAGCTTCTTCTGCAGCCTTCCAAAGAAGGGCAGTGAAGCTGGTGAAGGGTCTGGAGCACATGTGGTATGAGGAATGGCTGAGGGAACTGGGAGGGTTTAGTCTGGAGAAGAGGAGGCTGAGGGGAGACCTCCTGGCCCTAAAACTCTCTGCAGAGAGCTGGGGATGAGTCTCTTTAACCAAGTAGTAAGTGATAGGACAAGAGGGAATGGCCTCAGATTGCGCTCAGGGAAGGTTTAGACTAGATATTAGGAAGTATTCCTTTGCAGAAGGGGCTGTTGGGTGTTGGAATGGGCTGCCCAGGGCAGGGGGGGAGTCCCCGGGATCCCTGGAGGGGTTGAAGAGTCAGGCTGACCCAGCACTGAGGGATCTGGGGGAGTTGGGAACGGCCAGGGTGAGGTTCATGGTTGGACTGGAGGAGCTTCAGGGTCTTTTCCAACCCAGATGATTCTGTGATTCTTGGAAGTCATTCGGGAGTAGTAGCTGCTAAAGCCTGATGCAGCATGGATCTGGGTCTATCTGAGACATCTCCTCATGGCTGTGGCCATTGGTGTCTGCCCAATGGACAAACAACTGGGAGGATATCAGTGATCTTCAAAATGGTCTTCAACCATGAAAGACTTCAGCCTCAGCTAGGAGGGATGCCTTGGGGAAAGGAGATGATGGCAGATGCTCTTCTCCCTGCACTGCCAGTGCAGACCAGCAGATGGAAGTTTCTGAGGTTTGCAGGAGCCATTTGAATCACTCTTCATCTTATTTGCCATAGAAATGAGCTGATGGCACCAGCTTATGCAACCCGCACAACTGAGCTGTATCTGGGTACCCTTAATCATCAGCAAAGGTATGCAGAACCACGAGCAGAGTATCAGAGCCGTGAGGCACTCCTGGCCTCGGCGACAGGAGCTCGGCAGTCTCTTGTGCCCAGCAGGCCCCTGGGATGAATTCAGGTGTTAAATGACCTGCCTCCTTTCCTACGCCTCTGGTTTTCAGCAGGGACTGAGTTTTGGATCTGGCCTCCCTGAAGATGTCCTGGCCTGCTGCAAGCATGTCTCATCAGTTCAAATGGGGGCCCAAGCCAGCTCCATAGCATTTTGTCCAGTGCGGCCATGCCAAGAGGCCTTTTTGCATCAGAACAGCTGGATTTTCTGTTTCCAAAGTGCTCCTTGCTGCAGTGTCTGGACCACATGCCGTGGCAGAGCACAGCACTTTCAAGAGAAAACGGCCACAACTTCTCAGATTGATTTACTTTTTGTCCCACCTTCAAAACAAGGAACAGAGATGGGGAGTTTCCACTAAAATTTAAAATGAAAGTGTACCAAACCCAGCTTTTTTTCCTATTCCTTCTTCTTCCAGCCTGAATGCCACCTCGTCTCTTCTCTGGCCTCTTTGTCCTATGGCCACTGCCTGACAGGTCCAGCCAGGGACCGAAGGACCTGGGTGCCAGCAACCTGCACCCTTTTTCCTGGCGATGCCATCGGGCTGTGCCCCATCCAGAGCCACCCACCATCCTGGAGCTCCCTCCCACCCACAGACCAGGGACATTCCCCGTCTCCAAATCGCTGCCCAGGGAGCCTCCCCTTGAGTAGGGCACAAGTGGGAGCAGCCTGGGAGGGGCAGGGGCATTGCACTCATGCACGATCAGACAGAGACGGACAGAGGCAGCCAGTGCACACGTGTGTGCACACACAGACCTTCATCATGCTTGCACTGGCCAGGGAGGGGGACTCCCAGGGACCCTCAGAGCAGACGTGACCTACTTTAGCTCCAAGGCGAGCTGTGTTGCGTGGGTCCCAGTGTAAAAGCTTAATAGAGCCAGGAGTAAATTATTCATTGCCTGGCCATGTTAATGCATGTGCTAAAGGCTTATTTTTATAAAAAAAAAAATCTCCTCTATAATTTAAAGCCTTGTATGCTCCCATCACCAGGCCCTGGCTGCTCTCCTGGGTGTTTCTGCTTAGGTGAGCAGAGCTGCAAGATGAGGACAGACCCTGAGAGCCAGCCTGGCAGGAGCTGGGATGGAGGGAGGCAGGAGGTGGGATGGAGGCGGGCAGGAGCAAGCTTTTCCTGGACCACAGGCATGGGGATCCCGTGGGGAAGGGGCTGGCAGTGCTGCTCTGGCTCGGGCAGCCTGTGGCCCAGCAGCGAGCCACTTCCCAGAGCGGCAGAGCTCAGCAGAGTCCGTTCCCAGGCACGGTGGCCAGCAGGGCTATTTTTAGACCTGCCTTTTGCTTTGGGTTTTTTTTGTTGTTTTTTTTTTTTTCCCCTGCTCCTTGCCTTTGCTCAGTACTGCCCTCAAAGCCCTGTGGAGAGAGGAAAACACTGATCCCTGGGGTGGGAAGTTGCATGGGAGAGCTTTAGGATCATCCCATCACAGGGACTTGCTGAGCTGAGCCATGGGGAGCCCTTTGGCACATCAGGGAGACAGCCCAGGACACCCCGCTTGGATTTCAGCAAGCTGCCTCCAGTGCATCTGCCAGCAGCTCCTGCTGTAACATCTCACCAGGAAAAGCAGCCCCTGCCCCTGGGCTGCGGTTCCCACAGCTGCTTTAGCAGGTACAGATAAGGCCACAAAAAGATGTCAGCAGCCCCAGCCAGGGTGCCTGGCTCAGGCGGAGGAGCTGGGCAGGCGCTGGGCCATGGTGCAGCTGCAGAGGACGTTTGCCTTCTATGGACATCTCTCCTCGCTGTGCTGCTGGCAGGGAGGAACAGCGCTAGCATAGAGGAGAGGCCTGCAGGCACCGGGGGGAGGGGGGGGCAGGACACACCAAAAGAAAAGCCCCACCCAAAAAAGCTCATGGTTGCTCTTAGAGGCCTCAAAGGTTCAGCATCAACAGCCCCTTCAACACATGCCAGTGCAGGCAAGGACTTGCCCTTCTCCTCTGGGGAGGAGATGCCCTAACCCAACGGATGATCCTCAGCAGGACCACAGAGGATCCTGCACCCTTCAGGGCAGGGCTGGGAAGGTGGGGGTCACACCAAGCCCAAAGCATCCCACCCCAGCCCCAGAAAAACAATAAAACAAACAACTGACCACAGAAAAAGAGTCACAGCAGCCTCTGAGTATATTTTTTTTGGTTGCATTTCATATATTATCCAGTTTCACATTCTCATAGGATCAGCAATTATATAGCAACTTACTCTCAAATCTTTTAATACAAGCGAGACAGCCATGGTCGCATAATACTTAAAGCACTTCAATACCAAGCAAAAAGATGCTAAAACAAAAATTGCACAATTTCTTGTTTACTATGCCTGACTGAATCATTGTTACAGAAGACAACCCTTCTCTTTCAAGCTTTTAACTAAACCTTAACTTATCTTACAGGATTACAATTTCTCTTTAATAATAATAATTAATTGCACACAACACACAAGAAATTCTTTATGATGCATAAATATTTCCTTATTACACATGGTACAAAAATACTCGTACTTTTTTTTGTTCGGTATTCCCATAAGGATGGCTGATTATTTGTCAGGACTGGATGCTCTCCAATCAGAAGGATGTGGAAACAAAAAAAAGAGGTTAGATATTTTACAGTCGTTCTATATATAGTCTGAAGAAGAAGAAAAAAAAATAATATTAACCCTGACTTTAAAACCAGAGAAGAATGGATGAGAACAGAAACCCAGTGCATCGTACTTGGAAAAAAAGAAAACAAACCATTTTTCAAATTTTTCTGGTTGTACTGGGAAGGGGAGGGCAGAAGTGGGAGAAGGGGTGAGACAAGGACAGTTAGTATTTCTCGAAGCCAAGTCTTCACCAAAGCAAGATGAAAACCTTGATGGATCAATCCATTGGGCCAAGACCTGTTGCTAACGGTTACACAAACGCTAGAACAAACAAACTTACATTCACACATACACAAGTTAAGTGTTTTAATTCATGCCAGAAAACATGCAAAACCCATTGCCTTTCATTTCCTTCAGCCGAGCCTCCGGGGCAGGGCAAGCTTAGGGAAGCCCAGGACCAAGACCCGCGGCTGGGTTTCGGCACAGCTGGACAGCAAAGCTCAGTCGGGGAGGACGTCCTGGGGACGGAGGAAGGGACGGAGGGATGGACGAGCAGAGACAGTGCACGGCCTGTGGCGGGGGCCGCAGCAGCTTCACAGTCCAGGGAGAGGGGAACACGCAGGGGCTGGGTGCTTTGTCTGCTGGCCACAAACCAAACCAAGAGGAGTCTGAGCGATCATCCCTGGCACATCCCTCCACAGAGAGGCCGGGAGGAGGAACACAAGCTGAGGAGAGACACTGCAGGAGAGGAGTGGCAGTGAGCAGGGCTGGCTGCATCCACTTCCCAAACAGCACCCGCAGCCCCTTCCCCACCCCAGGGCTTGGCGGGTCTCCCTGCTCCCACCAAGGTGGATTTGGCCCCATCACCCATCCATGTCACCCAACTACATCCTTGGGCAGATGCAGGGGGCTGAGCCCAAGCTTTCATCCCTCCTCCCCACGGACCCAGCTCCAAGAGCAATTAATTACTTACTAACAAACTAACAAAACTGACGAGACTTCCATCCTTGCTGAGTAGCTTCAGAGGGAGGATACCAGCGCATCTGGAAAAGAAAGCCAGACCAGAGGTCCATGATGCAGGGTTATTTCAACCAGAGCCTAAACCTTCAGCTCCTTCAGGCCATGTGCAAGGTCCACTGAGTAAAGATGTCTCCAGCATGGGAAAGGGGGCTCCAGGGTGAGCCCTAAACACTATTTGAGTACCATCCCAACCTGGGGCTGCACCTTGCTGGCACTAACCAACACATCAGCCCCACAGTGGCCAGCTCTGCTGGCTCATGCAAGGACAGGCTCGCTGGGCTCTGGGACCCAGCCAGGTCCTCCTTGAAGGAGCACAGCAGGATCCCACACATCTAAGAAGGAAGCTAGCACCCCATTTCAGAGCCTCAACATCAAGTACTTTCTGCCTGTTGGCATAACCAGAATACAGTCCCCAAATTCACACTCATGCCTGTCCCCAGCTCACTACACCAGTCAAGCTAGGAAAGCTCCTCACCACCAAGCTATCTATGACATTTACCACTGCAGAAGCGTGCACAAGGAGGGGCTGTTCCCCCCCTCAGCATGCTCCCACTCCCCCACACCCCCCAAGTTTACATCTTTACCCCTATTAAGGCTCAGGCAGGGCAGAGGAGGCTCACTTAGGGCATGCAGCACCTCAAGGCGATGGCCACTCCACCCTCAGCCAGCAGAAGGCGGCATCTCAAGAGCACATATTCAAACCAGACAACTGCTACATGACACACATGTGGCTCGTCCACCACAGAAGAGACCCATTAAGATTTCTGAGCCACAACCCAGCCATCAGAAGAGGCTCCAGGCAAACCACATCATGGTAAGAACCTGACAGAGATGCAAGCCAGCAAAACTTGAAGGCTTCCCTCACAGGTCACTGCTGCCACATCTACTGCTCAGGCATGCTCCTTGCCAAGGAAGGACTGCTGCATGGGAACCCAATGAGCAGACATGGGAACAGCACCTGAACAGACACTTTCCAGCCTGTCAGTAGACACAGCAAACTGATAACATGCTGTAGAATAGCATCAGACATCCAGATGCTCCTGTTTGGTCTGCAAGACTGGTATGTCAGACTGAGCTGAGTTACCAGCTTCATGCCCAAGAACAGTGGAAGATGAGCCTGTGCCACTTGACTGAGCACAGATCCAGCAGCAGGAACAGCTCACAGAGCTCAGTCCTGCTGCTGTTTGCAAAGGGAGGCAAAACAACAGCTATCCCCACTCTCCTCCTTCCCCAGATGGTGGGAGAGCAGAGCCTCAGTAAGGACAGGCATCAAGAGCAGCAGGTATGTGCAGGGCTCCAGATACCAGCAGAACAATGGACTTTAAGATGGGTAGGAGAGACAGAAAACCCTTTAGATCCATGACCTGTTTTCCCTTCCAGACCATCCTGGCATGGTTGTCCCCTTGCCTGAACAAGTCTGACTAGATGCTCCCCTTCCAAGCACATGGACAACTCTAGGGCTAGAGGGGAAAAACACAGTATTCCCAGACCAGCTCCAAGCCCCATGCGTGGCTCTGTCCCACTAAGAGGGACCTTGGTTGAGGGCAGGCAGACTTTCTTGAAGCAAGGTCCCCAGTCAGTTGGGCAAAGGAAGAGTTGCAGCCACAGCCAAAGCATCTGGTTTGGTAGAGACTTTACAGCTCATGTAACCCGTCCATGGCTGTGTCCTGCAAGGGCAATCCTGCCAGCCTCTAACAGGGCTCTTGCCAGAGTCAGGTCTCCCCTGCAGGCGGTAAACACACAAGAGACATCAAGAAAGCCACTCTAGATTGAGATGACAACTGGCAACAAGAGGGAAACAGGAGCTGGCTATTTTCTAACTACCTATCAGTAGCACACTGTCCGACTGATGCACTGGATGACACATGCAATGCGAGTCTTGCGGCGAGTTACCCAGGAGTGGAGATGTAGACTGTGTCCCCAACCACAGCTGCAAGAGACCTGAAGACTTGTGTGCAGCTTCTGGAGAAGACACAGAGCTGAAGACCAGGACACCCAGAGCCTCAGTGACAGCCCTTGGATTACTCTCCAAGCTAGGCACATCCTCAGTGGGTGCCTTCAAACCCTACTCACTTTACCCCTGTAAGAAGCAGAAGTCTGACACGCAATGGAGGTGCAAAGCCAGAGGCTTTGCATTCAATCCTTCATGCAGAGACATGCAGCAAACTGCCAACACCTTGACACAGCAGTGTCCTTACAGGAGCTGGAGGGGACAATAAGCTCGTGCCTCCCAGAAAGTACAGCTGCCTGTGATAGCCAAATCCTGCAGTGCAGGTAACTGAACAGCCCCAGGCATGAGCTCAGGGACCTCAAGTACCTCTTCTTGTGACGGCTCCTACGGGGAGAAGCCCTACAAGTCTGCAGAGGCTCTGTCCTCACAGGAGCTTCTTCTCATCAGCTCATCAGGTCAGATCTGCTGGATCCCAGGCTCCTGTTCAGGCACCAGCACTGCACTTGAAGTAGCTGTAGCCAGGCTGGTCTCCTGGGCTGGTCAGACTCCTTGCCAGACGCCTTCACAAGGCCAGTGGGTGCCACCAAGTCAGCTCCCAGCTGGCCCCATAGCTTGCTCCATGACACAGCAGCCAGCTGTATCCCAGTCAGTCCAGCCTTGGGCAGAGGGAATCAAAGGTGTGGACGTTACCAAGACCCTCCTCCCCATTGAGCGGTCCCATCTAGTGCCACAACCAAAGTGCATAGTGCCACACACACAATGCCATCACTTCTCAGTTTGCCTGTGAAAGGGACCAAGCTCAGCTGCTTCCTTGCTCCCCAGCCTGAGGCCACCACACCGCTCTGGGGCACAGTTATCTCCTTGCACTGATAGAGGCCACAGAAGGCCCCCAGCCTGGTGCAGGCAGTGGCATCATTGACACCTTATAGGGCCACCACAGCAGCTGCCAGTGCAAGGACAGGGGTTACTTGTGTCCCAGGCCCTGTCACCAGGAGGTGCTTGCTCAGCAGAGCTACATCTCAGCAGCCCTCCCTGGCCAGTGTCTCCCACTCCAGCACCCCTCCCCTTGACAGCTGGAAGTAGTTTCCTCCTGCCCAGCAGCAACAGGAAACTCCCCCTGCATTCACAAGGCTTTGAGTGCTTAACCCCAAGAGCTGCCTCCATCCCACGCGGGGCTCGCCCAAGCAGCATGGCTGTATGTGAGCAGGCACAGCATCTGTGCACACGTAAGGCAGCCATCCCTCACCCTGCTCCCCAAGCCTGATGGCTCTTCATCCCCTCCTCAGAGGGTCTGAGCCAGCTTCTGCCCCACGTGCACACCCCACCCCAAGCCTGGCCAGAGCCTCCAGCTTCAACAGAAATCCTGCTTTTCTCATGAAACACACACTGTTCATAGCTCTGGCACTAATAAGCCTCCACTTCTGATGGACCACCTCTCCTCGCCTTCCTGTTGTGGGTCTCAGATGCTCATACATGCAAACCCAAGCAGCCCGACTCACAGCCCCACCTGCCAGCAGCACAGCCCTGCAGCCAGCGGGAGCTCCTGCGGATGCAATGATCCTGGGTACAAGCCAAGGCTCTGACATGCTGGCAGGGTGAGCAAATGACCTGCCAGATCTTTCAGCCCACAGAAAGATTAAGGGCTTGATGGCATGAGGCAGGAATACCCCCTTACTAGGAGGGATGTTTCTGAAACCAGCAGAAAGCACTGGAAGAACCAGACCAGAGGCAGCAGCTAGACAAGAGGACATGCTCTTCAGGACAGTGGCACCTGCCAAGGCAGTTTTCACATCTCTCAGAGTGTCTCAGGCACCTTGTTTGGCAGGGAGTAGAGAGGCTCCCAGAGCTATCTGGAAAAGGAGACCAGCACTGCAGGAGACTGCAGGGTTGTCCCAAGAGGACTGCAACCTGGCAGGCCAAGCAAGAGCACTGCCCTGTAAGGAGCAAATTTCTCCAAGGCCTTTTGGAAGATCCATCATCTCTCAAAATACTACATCTGTCAAGGAGGAAGCTGAGAAAGAATGAATGGAGACATCCAACACTGGGCAAAGAAAGCAGAGCAAGGGATGCTTTTACTGGAAGAGATGCAGTTGTTTCTGGAGCTCACAGTTGGAAAGGAGTCTGCCACACCACTGCAAAGATCTCCTGCTCACCAGCCCGTAGGGATGAGACAGACCCCACCAGACAACTGCAGTCAGCCTCATGCTGCCACATTCAACATCTGTCCCAAAAAAACATCTGGAGAAGAGAAATGTGTCTCTGCCTGCCACCTTCCAGAGACCAGGTGAAAGATCCAGAAGTGAAGAGCCTCTCCCTTGCTACAGCACAAGACCAGTACTACCTAAAAATCACAAAGAAATGAAAAATGGGGCAGACAAACACCTCATCAGAGCTTCATTCTCCTTGTCAAGTCCTCCACTGTCTCACCCAGTTACCCTCAGAATTTAAACTTCCAATCTTGCCACCATCTCCTTCAGCAGGAAAAAGGGAGGACTGAATACACAGATCCATCCTCAAGTCACCTTTAGCTCCTCCAATAGACTGCTTTTCATCCTTGGTTCCTTCTAGGGATGCTTATCTTTGCTCTGCAGTTAGCCCCAGCGTCTCGTGGAGCTCTGAGCTTTCCCCACAACTGGCACAGATCCAGCCACCTCCCTAGGTACCAGAAAGGCTCCCCGTGCAGACAGGGACAGAGCACTTTGTTGTGCTCCTGGGAGCTGGTAGGACCCCAACCAACACATCCAAGAGCTGCATCTAGTTACCAGCTGCTGACACAGAGCGGCATCTTCAGTTGCACTGCTGAGATAGCCTCACCCCAGCAAGCCACAAGCACTTCATGGCCACCACTTCCCCCAGGCTGCAGATCACTGGGTGCAAGCCTTGGGCAGACTACTTTGGTGGCCAGCAAGAGCTGCTCTGCTCCAACTGGAAACACAGCTGATAACAACATGACCCAGGGCAGGCAAGGACAGCCTGCAAAGGTGCACCCACATCATCTGTTTGTGCTCTCTGGACACATACTCCCAGCCTCAGCAGCAGGCACTTCACCCAAGCCACCCACTTCCAGGGTCCTTCAGGGGCTGGCTGAGGAAATGAGCATCCAAACACTTGCATGCTGTGTAAGACCCAAGCAGCTCAGCCCAAGAAAACCTTGCTGCAGTCAAATCAAGCACATACATCTCCCCAGGCAGCTATGGTAAGCGAGAGCTGGAGGATCAGCACACCTTACACCATGTTGAGGAACATGCAGAAGACAGGCACTGATACACTCTGTGGCTTAGGAGTGTTTTAATTGGCATCTGTCCAATGCCCTGTACCCCTCTGCGCCTTGAGGCAGCTTATGCTACAGCTCAGAGACATACCCATCCCACAGACTGCAGCAAAGAAGCATTTCTCCTTTTCCAAGAGTAGAAGTGAGCTGTGCTGCTTTCCTGTGGTACCTCTCCTGAGGTAGCCAAGGAGAGCCAGTGCCAGCCTCAGGTCAGGAAGCCACTTCTCATGGCAGCTCAGTCCCTTTCACTCACCAGGTGTGATTTAGCAAGAATGGCTGCTCAGCAGGTACCTGGAGGAGCTAAGAGCATCTCCCACCTGATTTTCTCTGGTTAGGAGGAAATGGCTGGCTTGGGGAGAGCTTGCTCAGGGCTGCTTGGTCAGCTATGCCAGCACTAAGTCACTGGAGTTTAAGAAAACACCATAACCATTAAGGTCTTGAGTGCTTCACACCTCTGGGAAGCGTGGAGATTGACCAGACAAAAATAACTCCGGCAAGTTCCACACAACAGCTCCAACAAACAGGCAACCAGTTATTAAGCACAGAAAATCCATCACTCTGCAGCCTCCCATCCCAGGGAGGGTCTATTGCAGCTTAAGTGCCACAACATGAAGTTCCAGAGATTCTGCAGATTGAACCATGAAGTAAGTCCAGAGGTCAGTGGTACACAAAGTCAGGATGCCCACTGTCCAGCAGATCCACCACAGAGGCTATTGCTTGGTGCTCAGCCAGGCTGGCGGCACCAGGTGGGGCCCACCCAAACAGCAGCATCCCAACAGGAAGCAGCAGCACCTGAGCCCATCACAGAATCATCTCAGCTGGAAAAGACCCTGAAGATCATCCATCCCAACCCTTAACCCAACACTGACAGTTCTCAACTCCATTATATCCCTAAGCACTGGGTCAACCCAGAGAGACCCTTAGGAATGTCACCTGAAACCATCCCAGCAGATCTTCCCCACGATCCCAGGTCTCTAGGGCCAGCACCAGATCACAGCCACTGGGATGCGCCCTATGCCCATCCACAACAGCAGCCACCACTCAGGAGAGTCAGCTTGCTCCTGGCTGAACCAGCATTCAGGCAGCAAACAAGAGGGAAAGATGTTTTTTTTTGAGCACTGACATCTCCTTCCATCAATGGGCTCTGCCTCAACTCAGTGCTGGGAAGCCTCAGGGTCCTGCTGCATTCTTGTACCACTACATAGGTCATAGATCCAGGACTGCTCCTTCCACCCACCCCTTACTTGGACAGGTCCCAGTTTCAGAGGCCCAACTCCACAATCTCCTCAAAGCCTCCAGACAAGGCTGCTGCCAGCAGCAGCAACATGGATGCTCTGAGGGCACCTTGAGCAGCCCACCCAAAAGGACTGGCATCTGTGAGCTTTCAGTCCACGAGCTGCTCCCTGCCTTGGAAGCATCTACCAGTCTCCTGGGCTCTGGGTACACAACACATCAACCTAGTATCCTACAAGCACCCTGTGATAACCACCACAAGGCTCACCCACATTCTTATGAAACAATCCTGCACCCAGCCCCTGCTTTCCAGGGTGAGTCCTGCCCATAGCAAAGTCCTGCCTGCAGGAGTGCTGCCACAGCTGGCAGCAACTTTTCTCAGAAGAGCTCCAGGAACACTGATAGTCCTAGTAGGTGTCTCCTACTGCCCCCTCAGAGCCTGGCTTATAGGCACTCCAAAACAAGTGGTTTCCCATCAGAGATGCAATGCAGCCCAACTCCATCACACAGGCAATAGATTAAACTGGTCCAAGCAGAACAAGACAAGGTGTATCATTGTCTCTGTGCTTGTGTCAAGCTTTCCCCATCCTCCCAGGACACCAACTCTGCACATCATTGCACCTCACAGTCTTCCAAAAGAAAAGGTAGACCTGGGCCCCCATCTTCGCCTCTTTCCCCAACATCACTACCACAGAGGAAAAAAGTCTACTCAGAACCACTCCAAGGATGAGCAAGCCAAGACTTGGTTCCTTCAGTTAGAGCTGGCCACAGCAACCATCCTCCCTGCCAACCAGTCCCAGTCCAGGCCATCTTCCCTCTTCCCAAGCTCCCAGTTTCCTACACCACTCCCACCTCTCCCAGGCTGCCGATTCCTGTTGTTACAGCTCACAAGAGTGTGTCCTGCCTGTGATTTCAGGTTGCAAGAGAGAAGCCAAGCTCCAGGTAGGAACTTGCTCTGTTTCCAGTAACTGGAGAGGAAAGAGGTGAGATTAGACCCATGATTAAGGGCAGGGTCTGTCCCGCTATGCAATTCTGTAACAAAGTGACCGGCAAGTGCTGTTGTCTAACGTGCCCGCTAGAATTTAGTCGTGTGCTATCACTATCACGTCACTCACCTCCCCCACCGTGTGCCAGGAGTGAGGTCAAGGTGTATTTCTGGTTGCCCTCAAAGGGTCGTGGTTGGGGAGAAACCAGGTTTCTTTCACACTGAGCAGCAGGGTTGTCTATGCCCTGGCTCAACTAGGCTGCTCCCCTCCCACCAGCAGGACTTGGCTGAGCCTGGCTCAGCTGGGAGGAGCTGATGTAAGATGGTGCCATGCTGTGTGTGCCATGTCATGTGCTGCCGAGTTGGAGATGTGGGTTAGAAAGAAGGCCTGGTATCTCATTCCCCAGGCTCTGGTGGGTGGGTAGCGTGAGGCCCATGCACTGGGTTGCCAAGGAGATACGGGCTACAGAGATGGGCAGAAGCTTGCAAATCCCATGGTGCACCTTGGAGGAGAGATGGTTACCTTACCAGTCTTTCCAGACGTGGCTGCCATCATGCTTAACACTTCTAGGAATGGAACTGTAGAACAGCCACTCCACTAGCTGCAATAAGGCATCACTAGGGTGTCCCATCTCCAGGGACAGCTCTGAGCTTCAGGGCTAGCCTGCGCTGGCATCATGGCTGGAGTTCACTAGGGACATCAAAGGAGGGATTTGAGAGAGGGTGGGAGGGAGGGAAGGCACATGGGAAATCTTAAAGTCAGGGGAGTTCCCCACAGGTAGAGGCTCTTAGCAGTGCAGGGTCACAGTCACATCCACAGCAGCCTGGTGCCTGCTGGGAACATCACCACGGCTCGGCAGCGCTGGGAACAGCAGCCATTGGTCTTGTCTGCGAGCAGCTTACCAACGGCTCCCAGTGTGTGAGCCAAGGCCAGGCCAGTCTCACACCATCTCCTGCCCTTCGTCTCTCCTGCCAGCCCTCTGGGCAGCTCTTCAGGAGGTTGCATAGGTGCAGAGGGCAGCCACCTCCTCTCCCGCTCGCTACCAGACTTGAACACAGAGCTGCGAGAGGACGAGCACTTCAGGTTTAAATCTTGTGACAAGCTCAGTTTTGCTACAGCCTCCAACTTCATGCCTGCTTCAGGACTGATTACTACAGAGCTGCTACAGTTCTGGCCATCCCCATGAACATCCTCCAGCACACACCAGTCTTAGGAGAAAGACCTGCAGCTGTCCTGGAGAACAACCCATGTGCCCACCACCCCACCAGCAAGGCAAACCAGCCCCTACCAGTGAGAGCAGAGGGCTTGGCACACTAAGACTAAGGTTACAGCTTTTAGCCCAGTTTGTGACTAAAATCATCTCACTGACTCACTCCACCCTGCCTCATCTCTGCAAGGAAGAGGGCTCCAGCCTAGAGACCGGGCAGCTCAGAGCTGCCAGCCTGAGTAATGTTTAACCTCATAAAACTTTATTGGTAACATATACTGTGCCAGAATGTCTCCCTACGAGGTCAGCACCAGCTCAAGCACAACACAGCAAGGAGCAGCTGTAACTGCTTGGCCAGCCCAGCTGCTCGTTAGAAGAGAGCTGGGTCTGGCCACAGGCCTCAAGGGACTACACTGGCTCCCTAAGTCTTGGGGGATGTCACCATTTATGGACCTCCTTGGGCAGGAGGTCCTACCTATACAGGGAGCTCCCTGCAATCTCAGGGTCAGTCTTCAGGCCAGAAGACCTCTTTGAAAGCTAGTAGTAGCTTGCCAACTGGAGGGCAGGAACTAAGACCCCAGAAGGAAAAAGATCTGGCTGAAGGCCTCCTTGGTACCCCCCACTTAAGGGGAGCAGCGTGTTTCCTCCCCCACCATATGGTGCCCCTTATGTGCACCATAAAGTTTTGGTGTCCAACCATTACACTCAGGGTCCCCATACAGTCACTGATGATCATCCTTGAAGGAACTGCAGTAATGGTTTCACCTCCCCTCAACCACCTCAGCCGGGCCAGAGGGTTGTTTTTTTTCTGGTCCTCCCTGCCAGGGGCAATTCAACTGGCAACAGCCTTTGGCTCCACCACCCTACACTCAAGGAGCAGGGCAAGGGAGATATCTGCTCTCCTGGGTTACCGAGGAGCAGAGCACACACCTGTAGTTGTGGGCACCATCAATAACTTTGAGAACACCAGCAAGCCCAACCCTCCCAGTGAAGGACCAGCCTGGCTCTAGAGGCCCTTGGAAGAACAAGCCAGTGCCTGGTCCTGCCCTGGGTCCCACGTACTTCTTGCCTACCATGCAGGAGCTTCAACCCTGCTCACCTGTAGGAGGGCAGAAGCAGCAGAGGCCTGCAGGTGTGTGAGGGGCAGGACAGGCAAGTCTACACAGGCCAGAAGCTTCATCCCCTCCACATTACATCTGGGAAACAAGCTTGGGCTGAAGCTGGGTAGTTAGAGTCAAGATGCTTTCAGGAAGCAAGAGGATGCCAAAGGGCCAACTGAGCTGACCATCAGACAGGTGGACAAGGTGAGGGGACATATCTCTTCTTCCTCTCAATTTAAACAGGGAAGAGTGGAGCTAAACACCCTCATTGACAGGGCAGAGAGCAGAGCTAAGCCTCAATGCTCTGAGATCTAAGCCCAGAGTCCCACTGCCCTAGTTCCCCAGTAACAGAGATGGAAGCAGGTAGAGCACTGCTGGCTGGTAACACCAAGCAGGGCAGGGACAGGGGCTCCAGCTTCTCCTGTACTAGTACTCCAAACCAAGCACCTTAACCTGGAATTAGGACACTACTCTGTTTTGGCTTTCCCTTTGCATTTCCATGGTTTCAGGGACTTCACGTTCAGCAGGATTGTTGGTCTCAGTACACTAAAGCATTCTGGTTTCAGACCAGTACAGGCAGCTGGTTGCACCATCACCAGCATTTCCAGAGGCTTGTACACAGAGTGACCCCCTCTAGCCTGCATCCAGGGTGGCTAAAATACCACTGTCCCATCAGAGCTCCTTGCTGTAGCAAGGCTCTGATCACTCATCTCCTGCAGGACATCCTTCTCCAGCTTCAAAAGGATTTGAGTCACTTGGGCCAAGGGGGACAGATCTGAGCCCCTCAGTTTCAGCACCAAACTAAGACTGTTGCCTTTGCTGTGATTTCAGGAAAGAAGTTTCATAGCTATTTTACTTCCCTGCAGGTAGAATTTCCTCCCAGCAGTCCCACAACACAGTTCTCTGGCCACAGGGACCAGCAAAGCCAGCCAGAAGTTGAGCCCTGACTTTCTCCCACCTGCCTGCCTCTTGCAGGGTCAGGAATCATCACCCAGCTCTGAGTGCTCTCAGCCCCAGAGACATCTCCCCTGCGGTTTGCTCAGGGCTGGGTGGCCTCCATGCACTTCAGCCAGGAGGAGGCTTTGCCCAAGAGCCAAGGTGCAGAGGCCAGGGTCGAAGCAGCCAAGCAGAGACCCATGAGAGCAACACTGGGGCAGGAGAGAGAGGAGAGCCCGGTTCCTGGCACAGGGAGCGACTCACCTGAGCGTGAAGAGCAGCAGCTGCAGCAGCAGCCGCTGGGTACGTGAAGGCAGCGTGGGGGATGGCAGGGGTGAGCTCCGTGGTGTACAGTGGGTAGGGAGCCCATGCTTCTGGGGATGCTGGAATAAGAGCTGCTCCAGTCAGGTCATCTAGACAGGAGGAGACAAGGTGACAGCATCTCAGTAACCGGCCCCAACAGCCTGCTTCAGGGACAGGCTCTGGATTTCCAACCCCAAACTAAAGCTTTGCACTGCCACCTCAGTGAGGTATAAAATATAGCACCCCTGCAACATCTCTGGCCTCAGCCTCACCAAGAGAGGCCAGGAACATGCTCCATCCCTGCTTGGTGCCTCACCCAGGCTTTGGGCAGGCTAGTTTACACACAGCACAGGGCTGGTGCCATAGGATGGCAGGACAGAAGCCAGGGCTCTCAGCACCATGTTACAGCCTGCCCAGCAAGCCTCAGCGAGGCTGCTCCCCCCACCAGGCTATGCTGAGGCTGCATGGCACAGGACTCATCCTTTCTGCTTCACACCTAGGGATGGTTTAAAGGACTTATGGTATCACTAGAGCTACCAAGAACAGCTCTGCCCTCCCAACACTTCTGCTGTTGGCCACAAGCCTTACCTGTTCTCCTGCAACCATAACATGCTGGCCTTCCAGCACCAGGCAGCCTTCAGCCACAGCATATAAGGGCATGGTTTCCTTTCCACCCTGGCAGCATTCCCAGGGTTGGGCATCTCCCAGGCTGGAACAGCCACAACCTCAAAGTCCCTCCCAGCATACTCACAGGGGTCCCGTGCAATGAAGTGTGCACCCAAGGCAGGGTGGATATTTGTGGGGTTTGGTGTGGCCATCAGCTTGCTCTTGGCCATCTTTGTGTTGGCCTTAGCAAACTCTAACCGCAAAGTCTGGGGGTTCTCTGGGTCGAAGCGGATGCCCTGTCACAGAAAAAAAGCACACGAATCTCTCAGAGGTGAAGTTTTCAGTCCAAGCACAGGCTTTATCTGTTCATGGAGCAAAGCCCAACTGGAGAATCAAGGCCATCATGCTGCAGTCACATGCCCAGATTTTTGTCACTTCACTGCAACGCTCAGGCTCCCACATGACTGCATTTCTATGTTTAGCTGGCCTAGAACTACTGCTTCCAACATGAGGGACACAGTTTTGCTCCTTACATGCAGTTCACTAGCCAGCATAGCAGTGGCTACCAACACCGGTCAAGAAAGCTGTGTCTGCTGGAGCTAGGATAGCCCCATCTACACTGGAGCTCCCATCTGTGCTGCTGCTACAGCTGCTGCCAGCCTGGGCAGAGACACTAGCACATGCTCCAGTGCCCAGGGCAAGGGCTACACCAGAGCAGAACCAGATCAGCGTGTCTTGCCACCTAGATCCCGCTAACTACTGCAGGCCCACACGAGATGGAGATTGATTTGCGTGTGTCTGCCACATTGACCATCTTCAAGTCTTTCTTGAGCTGGAGCCGTTTGGAAATGCTGTGAGTGTGCTCAAGAGCCTGTCCCAGACAGCCTTGGCCCTGCCAGGAGACAGCAGCATGGGAAGGCTGTTCTCCTTCCTTCCCAAAGAAAGTACCTTCTGGCTGCAGAGGTCCTGGCAGGCCAGAGTCCAGGACAAGGACTCTATGAGTCCTTGCTCTGCTGAACTGCCACACACTTTTCATCAGGGCATTTGGTAAGTGAGGCCTTAACAAGGCCACTAGCACCAAACAAGTCCTATAGCCACATGAGAGAGCAGCTCTGCAATGAGCCTGCTCCACTACCCACATACCCTGGTGAGTTCAACCTAGAGCCTTAAGAAAACTGATGCTAAACACAAGTTGAGCTCCATGCCTCATTAAAGCTTTACAGGGTGTCAGCTGGGTATTGCCCTGTGTCCCCAACACGTCTCTCAACATCTGTTTGCTAAGGGTTGGTTCCCCAGAGAAGACCTGCCTGCTCTAGGCATTCCAAGCCAGGCTCAAGTCAAGCTAAGATGAGCTCCCACCTCAGTGCAGACAGCAGGAGGAAAAGCTCCTTGAAAGCTAGCTCTGGCCACACAGACACACATAGTTAATCCACACTCAGTTGAGCAAGGTGGAGGATCTCTCAGTCCAACTCTTCCCCATATGGGGCAAGCACTTAGTGGATAAGGAACAGGATTCACCACATGGATCCTGTTACAAGAGGCCAACTGTTGAGTAATGAGGCATGTGCTAACTTCAGAGAAGTAGCTTTTCTTTTCCTGCACCCTCAGAGCAGTCTTCCAGTGATCAGAAGCTACACCCACACTAAGCGTGGGACAGTTTGCATTCATCTTCTCAGGGTGATGTCAGCCTTGAGCAGCTTTCCTGCTTCCCTGGTGGGATGCCACAGGACCAGCTTCCATACTCAAGGGCGCAGCTGAGACACTCTGAACCTTCCTATGCTACAGACAAGCCAAGCATCACTACCCTACAGCTCCAGTCTAGCTACAGCAGGGCATATGGCCCCCAGCCCACCCCGAGGCCTCCCAGCACATCAAGTACTCACATTCAAGGCGTTCTTTGCTGCTTCAGCACCAGCCCGGCTGTCAAAGGTCACAAAACCAACTGGCTAAAAGAAATAAAGCCAATTTCAGTTTGGAAAGCTCTTCCAGCTCCTCAGACTACCCTGCCACTCCCTCTGCCCCAGACAGCTTATAGCAAGCAGGAGACCATTTACAGCTGCAGAGGGTCTTCAAGCAGAGCTTGAAGGGTCTTAGGTCATTGGCCCAAGATTCTTGCTGTCTCTGCTGCCACCACACCAAAATGCTTTGGCATTCCTACCCATGGGGGCACTAGTCACCCTGGTAGCCCCCAGCAAGGGTACCCCTTGCCCACAAAGGAGAACTACTGCTTTGATTAGGATGGGACTGGGGAAGGTTTCTGGCAGCAGAGGATTTGAGGCTGAAGCATCAGGTCTCACCCAGCCCATATGGCCCCAGGCAGCAATAGAAGATACATGCTGAGAGCTTGGGGCAATCAGGACTGTGGGGGTGAGCAGAGCCCAGCTGTACATGTGGTGCTGAACACAGACAATTCTTTACAGAGTGAAATGGTATCCATCCCCCCCTTCCTCCTCCTCCCTTAATGTCCTGTTTTCCAGCAAAAGCCAAAAATACCCAAGCTGGAAGGAGGTACCTGCTTTGAAGTTAGCTTGATCAGTGACCCTTCATAACCCTGCAGAAGGGAAGAAAGCAAGTCAGTGTCAGGTTCCTGAAGGAGCCAAGCTACAACCAAGACATGATGTGACAGCTCCAGGAATTCCTGTAGCACCAAACCATCCAGAAAGCAGGGTGTGCAGCAGGAGTAGGTAAATTAACACTGCTCTTCTTTCCCACCAAAAGAGAGGACTGAGACTCAGGGCAGAGCAGGTATCTTAGCTAGTCCATTCTGGCCCTTTGGGAAGAAATCCCATTTTCTAGCTCTTCATCAAGCTATTAAGATGAGCATCCTGCCTGTCTAGTGCCTAGAGAGCAGAGAGCACCCTGTGCTAGAAGGGTGTAAGCAAAGGAACCCCACTTCTCCCAGGGTCAGCCTATGTGGTGATCTAGTGCAAGATGGACAGTTAGGGGATCAGGACACATCCTCAAGGAAGAGCTGGTCCAGTTCAGCAGCAGGACTGACCAAGGAGCCTTCATCAAGCTTGGAGACTGTGTGATTTCAACAGCGGTTCCAGGGGTTTACCCGCCTGAGCACAAGCCACAGGATACCATGCTGGTTTCACACCAGGCTCCCCAAGCTTTCACAGATGGCCTACATCCCCACTTCATCCTTGATTCCCCCAACAGAGATCTTTGCTGCAAGGTTGGCCACAAGACAGTATCTTTCTCACCAAAGACCAGATCTGAAGACCTTCTTACCTTGAATGGCCGGAACAGTAGGTAGAGCTCTCTGGGCTTGATATCCACAGGAAGGCCGCTGACAAACAGCGTCCGTACCTAGGAGAAAGGTCAACGAGGTCTATTGAAAGGAGATGCTTAGTACCAAAGCAGGACTAAGAGTAGGACCCCTTGCACCAAAGGTGGCCCTTCCAGGCACTAACCCTTCCCTACATTAGAGGAGCATTGTCCAGGATAAAATACACCCAGTCCTTTCCTCCTTGCCACAAAGGATTTAGACCTTCACAAAAATTCAGTCTCTAGCAGAATAGTCTGCGTTTAGTAGGGCATGGACACCAGCACCACAGTCTGACTGGACCTTGATGACTAAAACTTGAAAAGACTGCCAGAAGACCATAGACTCACAAAAGCACTAACACAGAGTTTGACATACATCAAAGGTCCAGAAGAAACCAGTACAAAACCCAGTTGTCTCTCTAGCTCTTCCTACAGATCATACACCAGATGTCTTTTCCTTAGCCTGTCCTGGCACTTCAGCCACTGATTCAAAGGTATCCCTCAGTTTCGAAAAATACCTCACTGCTATACTTCTGCAGAAGTCCCAGAACATCATTTGGAGGATGATTTTTTTTGGGTCCATCCCAGCTCCTTCACCAACACACATCAGAGCCTTCAGAAGCTGCTCCCAAACCAGCTCTTAGTTTTTATTCTGTTGTGCCCAGCCAAAAGCCGGCTGTGCTGCACCAAGTCTGTGTAGGCTGCTGCTCTTTCCAAGCTGCAGAAGTCATGTACGAAGTGCAAATACACTCAGCAGGTATAAGTAAAAATACAGTACCAGAGGAAGATTTCAATATAGTAAGTTGAAATTATCTATAATAGTTCACATGAATATCCAGGTAGAAGAAACAGTGCTAAAGACTCATGGCCTTGCTCAACAGTCAGGCCATCACGGCCACCTTCTCCCTGCACTGAAAGACACTGGCCAGCAGACTATTCCCATAGGAAGCAGCATGATGAAGCTACCAAGACTTCTTGTAAATCAGCACAGAGTTCACCAAGACAATAGTCATCATTGACAAGGACCAGGAGACTGCAAGCACAGCTCAGCCAGCACCAACAGGCAGGTGAGCGAGGACGGGAGACCATGGGAATGAGGTGGAGCTCTGCATTCCTCGCTTTTCACTGCATGGGGGTACCACCCACTGAGCTAGTCCCAAACAAGCCACAGGGTCACGGGACAGCACTGACGCCCAAACACTCAGAATGACACCAAACCCAATGACACCAGATGCTTCTGAGCTGAAAAACATGCAGCAGGACCAGGAGCCCTAAGCCAGAGCACATCTTCTGGCCTGTTTCCAGTCTGGAGTGACCTGACAACATTTGCAGTGCAGAAGCACTGCCCCCACATCTTGGTTTTCGCTCAGCTGTTTCCCCTTCCCCAGATAAAGTGGGTTGTATCTGACACCTTGTAAAACTTTGTTTGCCACCAAAGTGTGCAGCACACCCTTGCCCTGCTCCTGAGCTGGAGACACTCGCCATCTGAAAACACAGGAGCATATGGCAGAGCCTCTGCAATCTGTAGGCAGCCAGATCCAGACTCCTCCAAGCATGGAAGTTCCTCCTGTTTACAGGAGAAAACACATACCTCCTTGAACTCCTGTGCCCAAGAGAGTACTGCCAGGGCAGAGAGATGACCTCCACATCAACTCAGGGGGCAGCTTAAGCCCTCCAGGATGGACAGCTATCATGAAAGTCTTGGGGTCCTCTGGCCCTCTTGCTCTCCATGCATGCTGAGACTAAGGGCTGCCACCATCCAGTGAACACCTTAGTGGGCTGCTCCCACCCCCCATTAGTGTGCAGAGCCCTCCTCCGGTCCAGCATATCTCAAGACTGCTGCAAAACGCAACCGCTGAGCACCCTTCCCATCCCCTCCCCTGATCCCCCAGTATGGATGGTCCTACTACACACCCCAGCTTTTGCTTTGCCCTGCCTAGGGAAGCAAGATACTATCTGGAGCACTTCAGAAACATTTTCCATTCCCAGGCTTGGTCCTGACATCTCCCCACCCAGCCCAGCCCCTCATTTGATGTTTTGATGCATCATTCCGGGGCCACCTCACACCCAGACAGAGCAGGCAGTGGCACCATCTCCTGGCTTGCTGGCTGCCTTGAAGACTTCGGCCCTTGCACTTCAGCATGAGCTACACGAAGCACATGTGGTGCATTCCCAGAAGATGCACGGCCATCTCTGGCAGGGGAGGACTGTGCAGAGTGTGGTGGCACACATGTGCCTCAGCCATGTGAAAGCACCATCCCTTTTCAATATTTCAGGATCTGAGCCTGCTTAGACCCCAGAATGGATGTTTCTTCCAAGCAGATAGAAATCCACATCCCTGTTGGGTCTCTAAATGGTCCCATGATGCGTCGCTCAGTAAATCCTTGCGACAGGCGTGACAGAATGGAAGATGTGCCGTTGCTCAGGAAGGGGAACTCGGAGCCCTTACAACAGCCTGAACAGAGCAATGCAGATGCCTAGGAAAGGTCTTTGTCAGAGATAACAAGCTCCTAATGCCAGCCCCATAAGTTGCTGCCAAGGACAGGAGGCAAGAGACATTCTGTCACAGGCAAAAAGCTTCCCTTGGCCTCCAGGTCCAGTCTGTCACCGCCCAGGGCATTGGGAAGCAGATCCCAGCCAGCTTATGGCACCTGCCAAGGGCTGACATCACCCCAGAGAAAGCCTGGACAATCCCAAATGCCACCAGCTAACATCTTCAAACAAGGTTTCCCCAAGGATCTCAAGACAGACTAAGGAAGGTCCCTGTTCAGAAGAGCTTGTTAGAAGCAACAAGACCAAGCAGTTGGTTTTCTGAGATCTATTCAGTTCAGCACATCCATAAGCTATCTAGAAAAGGGTAAGGGGTAAGTGAGACCAAGTTATTCAGGGAAGGGAGGGTGAGGCTGGTGAGAGACCTGAGCAATACATTTGAGGGACAGAGTGAGGTAAGCCAGAGGGAGATCACTTCTGAGACCAGATGTAACCGTGAGATCAGCAGCAATTGGAAAGCAAAGGAGATCTGGGTTATCCCACAGGAGAAAAGCAGGAGGCAACTTGATAAGCCAAGCACTGTGGGCAGCCCTGGCCCAGCCTCTGCCTCCTGCTCCCAAGAAAAGGAAACTAGATAATGGCAACAGGCTCTGGAAAAGCACCTTCCAGGGGATTAACGGACCTGGGACTTTCCAGTCACCCCTCTGCAGCCCAAGTCCTAGTGGCCTCTCAAACCCCCTGGACCACTCAGGGCTGATGAATCCAGGCTTCCAGCCCTTGCACGCACATGACAAGACAGTGTAGGCTTCTGCTTAAATATCTCTGCCCTGCTTCAGCTCCCCACCACAAAACACCAGATCCATATAGATATTCAGTCTCCCCACCAGAGCAGCCGGAAAAGCCACAGGACAAAAAACCCACAACATCTACCCAGGGCTAGATCAGGAACTGCCCGGGCCAAACCACGTGTTCAGCAGGAGCTCAGAGAAGATACAGCAGCAGCAGATCTCCAGGAATACCTTGTTCTTATGCTCGCTCCTAGCCACTTGAGATGAGATACCAGGCGAGAGCAACCCCATCTTGCCTAGGACAACTGGCTTTGACTGGGAACACACAGAGAGAAGTGGGGCAGTGGGGCAGGGAGCAGCTCTCAGCAAGGACAGCCCAGCAGTGTCACACTGCTGGAGGACCTGCAGAAAACATGTTCCCTTCCCCATCCCTGCCCCCCTAAGGGGATATCCCCTGTCTAAACACCCAGCAGAGATGGAGGAGAGCCATGGAAAATAGGATTTGTGCCAGGAGGGACAAGACCATCTAGGCCACCTCTTAGAGAGGGAGGATCCCAGCATAGCTTCCCACACAGAAGGAGAGAAGGACAAGGACAAACCCATGTAGTGCTCAAGTCCTCAGTGGCTCTAAAGCAGTTCTTACCAGCTATGTCTCCCAGGAGAGGCACACACCTAGTGTGAGCACAGCCAGGTACTTAGCACCCAAGCTTTAAAGAAGCCAAACAGCAACACCTGCCTCTTCCTACCACACCTCCAGCACTGCCAGGTGGTCAGCATAGGTCTTGCAACATCCACATCTCCTGGTCATTTCTGCTTTTAAATAAGAGCTCTTGAAAGGAAGCCCCAAGGGGAGCCAGACACTGCCCTGCAGCCCAGCAAGGGTCAAGTTATGTCAGAAATATTAAATGCAAAGGTACGAATACCCACCTCCATCAAGGCTGCTCCAGCGCTGGGCTTTTGTTAAGAGACTGCTTGAAATCCTCCCAGAAACCAGCAAGGCTGACCATTCCCTTCTACAAGGTCAGCCCTTTAGCTGTGTTATCCACAGCCCTGCTTTTGCACAGCTGTGGCCACTCCAGTCCCAAAAAATTGGCCAGGTCCTGGGGCCACAGTCCCAGCACCTAGGGCACACAAGGCTTTACCACCAGCAGTTAGGAGACATCAAAGGATGTACTCTAGTGCCTCATCCACACCGTGCCACTGGACACCCCCTCTCTCCAGGAAGCCACCCTGAGCTACATGCCATTTTTTCCTGGAGACAAGCCATCTCCCACTTGTTTATACCAAGGTGTCCACCAAGACTTTTGTAAGCCACAAGCAGAAGGGAGCCCCACATCATCCTGCTGAGGACAGGGACAAGCCCTGCCACAGCATCCCAAAGGCAGTCCCTGCTCCAGGCAGCCACCCTCAGGTCCCAGCAGCTCAAGCACATGGGCTACAGCTCTTCCCATGGGAGAGCATCCCAGGGGTGCCTCTCAGGCAGCTGGAGCCACCAGGAGAGCCACAGCAGGGATACACAGAGCCTTGGCCCTGGCCACTGCAATGTGGCTAGGGCCACTTAATGCAAGACCGCTGGAATGCAGCGAGGCTGCTGGCTGCCCTGGGATCCGGGACTTATAAGGCATGGCAGCGAGAGGCAGGGAAGCAAGCTTGCAAAACAGGGCTGCAGGGAGGGAATCACTTTGGAAGCCCAGCCACAGGGCTTAAAAACAGGACAGCACCCTCATCTTGCTGCCCCATGAGACATGGGGCTGTAGGGTTCCTGGCACTGCACCGGGTGGACCCAGCCCTATGCAGTTTTGCTCCTCAGCACATCAAAGTTCCAGGAAACACAGGTGAGGGGAAAACTAGAGGAGAGAGATGGCTGGTCTGTGCTAGGGAGAGCTCAGCAGGAAAGCAGAGCAGCCTTAACACCATGGAGCGTGCCTCCCAAGGGGAAGGGGCTTGCTAACAGGCTCCTTCGCCACTCCATGCCTCAGTTCCCCCCCGCCACCAGTAAGGCTCAATAGCACAGACACTACAAGAACTGGCTGCCTGCTTGCACTTCCAGCAGTGGCAGAGCTCTGATGGCCTCAGGCAGCTCACAGGGCTAGCAGGCAGGGTAGCACTGAGCCCCAGCGCAGGATCAGACCAGGCGCTGCTCCAGCCAGGAAGCCCAGAGCAGTCACAGCTGCACGGGGCATCCCCCTCACACATGAAAGATGTTCACCGATCCCCAGAGGGGAAAGAGGGCCTTAAACCTCCCCCAGCACTTGAAGCTATTAGGGCTTCAGGCATTTCCCTCTGAAATCAGCCTTTTACATGAAAGGCACCCAAGGATCAACATCCTGCTCACCCAGAGGGAAGGAAGGCAGGCTGACCACAAGCAAACCCAAGTGTATGAGTATTTTGTCCCCAAGGCTGGGGCGTTTCACATGTAACGCTGATATAGCTGTATCAGCCCCTCCCCAGCATCGCTCTTCCCCATGTCGGGCAGGGGGATGTAAACGGGGCTCAGCCACCCCTGTGGTCAGGGCAGGAAGGCATCCAAGAGAGGGCGAAGCAAGGAGAGGCACCAGCCCCTGCCTGGGGCAGCAGGAAGCACATGGGAGCTGATAAGCCCAGGCACAACGGGGCAGCACCCAAGAATAGTCCACAGCCCCAGCAGAGGAAGCGCTACTGGTGCGGCTCTGCAATGAAGACTCCCCCGAGTCCTGTCCTCTGTGTCTCTGCAGGATCTCAGAAAAGGATGGCACCCAGGTGGGCTTGGGCCACAGCAAAGGTTCAAAGCCGTTGAAAGACTGCAACTCCCAAGAGATTACTGTCCGAACAGGGCCATTCCCCAGCTCAGGGAGATGCTGGTTGAGCATCCTGAGGATGCCATCGCAGCCTTCCACCATGCCAAGAGGTCTGCAAAGCTAGAGAAGACACACACAAGTGTCACAGCACATGTGCAGAAGAATGGTCACATCCACACTTGCACTACCCAGCCCACTGCTCCAGAGAGCCCGCAGCACATCTGCCACCCTCTGATGTGCAGGGACCTACAGGGACCTTTTGCCACTGGCTGGAGCCATGGACCTCACCCACAGGGACAGCTCTCATGCTGGATCAATCTGCTGCTGACCAGCTCCTCCTGCCCACACACAGGCATTTGCTCTTCTGGCAGAATACACAGATAAGACAAATTCCTGCCAGCCTCTGCCCTGAGCAGAGGACATTATTCTGGATGCAGGATCCTCAGAAGGTAGGTTCTCATGTCCTTAAGCAAGTACATCTATGTCTGCTTCGCCCCACCACAAGGCAGTTCCTGAGCACTTTTCAGTCCTATGCCTCTTCTGCCCACAGAGCCAGGACACATCCAGAGAGGCACAAGAATCTCTTCTCAAATCAACCCAATTCAGGGCAGCACACTAATGGCCACACCACAGCCCCATGGAGCATCCCCAGTATCTCCACAGCCCAACAAGCAAGTTGGCCACAAAACCAAAGTGATGGCGAGCTGAAAGTTCACAGCAGCTCTCCACTGTTGACAGCTGTTATTGGAGGGTCACCCCAATCACAGGGAGACCTCTGAGGAAGGACACCAGTAGGATGACAAGCACTCACAGGACTAAGCCATTGCATCAGTCCAGCTCTTGGCAAGACATGGCCACTAGGCATTGGGGAGGGGCTGTGCTACCCAAAAATGGGCCAGAAATGCCAACCACAGGGCACTCTCCCCACAAGACCCCAGGCAGGCACCCAGCCCATACAATATAGAGGGCAAGGCAGAGGTAAGGCCACCAGCCCAGGAGAGCCTGGGGAGCAGGGCAGAGGGCAGAGCAGGAATGGATATGACATACAGCCCAAGCTTTAAGGCCGCCCACTAGAAACATGTCCCAGCCAGCTCCCTACTGTGAGCAGAGGAACCCCAAGAGGTGAAGTTTCCTTCCCTCCTCCAGTACTGCCCAGAGGAGCTGGGTGCTTTCTCCAAGGCCACAGCTTGCTCTGCACTTCAAGCCACTGCTATAGGTGACTCAGGGCAGCCACTTTCAGATCGACACCAGCCTCCTGCCCTTGAGAGCAGACCAGAGGGACACACATGCCCAGGCCAACATCTTCTGACACAGCCACATACCAAGAGCTGACCCCACACTAATGCAAGAACCCATCACAACATCCTTTGCAGAACAGGAGGGAACGTACCATCCCAAACTAGGAGGTGCAACAGTTCTGTAGCCTCTCCTGGGCTATGCAGCAGGGCTGGAGATCTTCTGCATGGGTAGGACTGCCCTGTTGGGTCCTCAGGTGTCCAGCAACCACAGCCTGCAGCCAAGCAAGCTCAGGCTCAGTGATCAAGGAGATCAATGGGCAAGGCCAGCACATGCAGTCCCATGCAACTGTCCTCTAGAGAAACCCACCCCAGCAGCCATTGGGCTGGCTGGAGGCAGGATCTCATACCTCTGCTCTGCCACTCTGCCCTACCACAGGATAACAACCGGCCAGTCAGGCTCAAGACTGCTCCTTCACATAGGGCACGCAGCAGAGGTCACTATCCTGTCCCTGTTTGCAGGATGATGTGCAGGAGATGATGTTCACTAGACAGATGGACAGAGCAAGCCTCAGCACCATCCCTGCTCCCATCTCCAAGCAAGAGCCAGCAGGTGAGCCCTGGAGCCAAAGAAAGCCTCCCCACCCCAGACACACCAAGAAGAGCCCAGACCTTACGTAAGCCTCGAGCTCCACACTCACCTGCCATCCAGCCATCATCCAAAGCATCCCAAGACCCCTCGCTGTTGGGGCTGAACTAAGGAGGGCAGCAGGCCCTGGGACAGGCAGCCTCTCAACCATGCCATAACCCTGCAGTGCAGTGGTTAAAGTGTCTTTGCCAAGCCTGCAGCATCCAGTTCTGCCGTGCCAAGGGCAGGGTCACCAGGCACACATCTCCTCCAGGTGCTGGTACCACTGCCTGCCCCAGGGTCCCTCCTCAACAGACGTGCCGGGCTGGCTCAGGATTGTAGCTACACCCACACCCCTCAGCACGGCCCAGGTTCAGCAGCTCCAGCACCAGGGCCACGTCCCACCGCCCCTCCCTCACCGGGTCCAACTTCACAGCACTGGGCACAGTTTCAGCCACTCCACGTGGAACACAGGTCTTTTAAAGTGCAGATTAATTCTTTCCACTTACAGCCTCTACCACATGAGCCATCCTCATGGCTGTTGCTGCAGAAGGTACTTTCCTGCTCCAGGGGTGGACTGTGATGTATAGGAAGCCCTGAGAACACACTTTTGAGACTGCTCACCTCCAAATCTGAGAAGGCTACTGGGTCCCACCTAGTGCCTGGTACTCCTGGAGAGAAGATGCTGAGCACCTCGCTTCCACACTCATGCCCTGGTGAGGCTTCAAGCCAAAGCCTTCACTTCAGGCACATGGAGGTCCAGGACAGGCAGCAGCATAGCTACATGATCCAAGTGGCCATGCCAAGTTATGAAGACTTCGCTAAGACTAGCAAGCCCAAAGGATCTTTTGGCTCCAAAAGCCTTCCATACCAGTTCCAGCAAGAGTCATACTTGACTTCCTACAGTGCCAGTTTCTCTGGCAGAGGCGTGAGGAAGGACAAAGCCTGAACCACTCCTAGCTACCTTCCAGACATCTCCAAGGGCATCCTTCCTACTTCAGTGAGGGGAAAGCAGAGTCCCTTGCTAGCACAGGAGCCTTTGGGTTTGGCCCTTCATAATTTCCATGGTCACCACCAGAAAGCCCTTCATTTTGAGGCCAAGTAGGGAAAGGTCTGCTCAGCAACTCCTCAGATTAGCCAGGGAGGAAGGCTCATTTCTGAAGCTGGGTCTGGTTTACTAGGCCAGCTACAGAGCCAGGTAGCAGAAGGAAGAACAGCTACCCCATCATGGGGACTGGTTCAGATATTGATGCTCAAAGCAACTTAGACTCATGTCTAAGAAGCTTAGATCTGAAAGAGCAAAAAAGGAGAAAGAAGTCCCTTTACAGGGTATTTACAGAGGCACCAGGACATGAGGAGATAATGGGGACATTCCTACATCCCTCCCCCAGTAAGAGCAACTCATTGATAGATGAAGAGGAGGTCTGGGAACACACCACTTCCCAGAACCTTTGCATGCATGGTGACTTCAGGGTATTTGCTCAGCCAACAATCTGTCACTAACAGAAAGCTGCATCTAACATTGAAGGGACCTACAATGCATGAAAACAGCTCTGAAGCACCATCCTGGTTCAGCCAGACTGAGTACAAGAAGATTAGCAAGTGGTGACCATAACTACTACACCCTCAAGTCCTTTGTAGCAAAGAGCAGCATTGCAGTCATTAGACTTCAGAAATTACATTAACCTTATTTGTTTCAAGTCAGAGAGCTAGAATCCATGCATGCAAGAGGTATCTAGGTCCACTCAAGCAGAGATTACAGAAATCAAGAGATGCCTGGCACCAGTCCACAGAGTGCTACAGACATCCAGCACGTAACACAAGCTGCTCACCAGTGGTGTTCCCAGGCAGTTCTGGCAGCCCCAGCACGCAACAGCTAAGAACGGCCAGGGATGAAGGACTCACTACCAAGGAGGCTGTCTGGGAGCTGAGAGCCTTCTGCCTCCCCGAAGGGGGCATCTTCTAACTATCAGGTAACATCGCAGCCTTTCCACAGACCAACAGGGAAGATGATCCTCTCTAGCAGAGCTTAGTCAGGTAGCTTCTGGGCAGGCAGAGCCCAGATGAGGGCCAGGAGCACTACCTCACATTTGATGATTTCCACGTTCAGCAGTCCATGATGCTCAAGCTCTACCACAACAGCAGCAGCCACCACCCATGGATCTGCAAGTAGCCCTCGAGACCAGCCAAGGGAAGGGAAGAGGCCAAAAGAACACATGGGATAACCACAGATTTCAGCCTACTGCTTTTGGCATCTAGACAGCCAACTCCAGATTTCCCCCAACGGGCCTACAACTTCCCCATGACCTCCTGAGAGAGCAAGGATGAACTTCCAGAGCAGAAGCAACACTTCTGCACCAGACACCTAAGGCAGCAGCGTAAACACAGGGGGTCCTTACTGCAATACAGCCACAAACACAACCCGCTGTGTCTTGTGGTAAGCAACAAGTTCCTCTGGCTGCTGGAGGAAGCTCTGCCTGCAACAGGGGTGTGCAGCACCTAGGCAGCTGCCTGTCTCACACCATCCCTCAGGAGCACCAGGACGTACACCGTATGCTGTCACACAGATTGGCGGCTGCCTGGAAAACTAAACAGAAGATAGCAGCAAGTGGGGAGGGATCGAGTTTGGGGAGGTGTCTGGTGAGGAACAGCAGGGACTGACATTAGGCCCTGTTTGTTTAACATTCCCGTTAACGACCTCGAGAGGAGCGAGAGGCATTCCTGTCCTCCGCATGTCACCAGCAGGAAGCGGCTGCGAGATCCAGGGGCTTGCAGATAAGATAAAGGGAAAGGCTGAATTTGGGAGCTTCGCCCCACTGTATCTGGGGCACAGGCACACGGCGCCCTTCTGCAAATGCTCAGGGAGGTGGTGAAGGAGGCTCACAGCGGGGAAAACGGAGGAGTGTCTGCAGTGCCAGGATCTGGCGGCGTTATCCAGGCAGTTTGGGAAGATATTCCAGCACACCCTCCTGATTGCGTTGGGACTGAAGGATTCTGCTTTGCACTAAACGTATTTATTGCTCTGTATCAAGGGGAGCTCTGGGCAAGAATTTAGGTGGGATGTGGGATCAAGCCTCCCAGGCCATGCCAGGACCCTGAACACAAGGTCACTCAGCTGCTTCTGCGGTGAGGAATGGCTCCTGGTCAGCCAGGAGGACGCACAGGAAAAACAAGCTTTCAGAAGGTTCCTGCAGGTGCGGAGCAGCCACCACAGAGCCCAACCAAGAGCACATCACCCACAGCATTATTTATGATGGATCCTGGCAGAAAGAGGACAACCCCACCAGGGATGGGGACGCCCCACCACCAGTCCCAGACCACCACCACCCAGACACCCTCAGTCACCTCCAGGGTAGTCAGTCCTTTGTTGCACCCCTGGGTGCAGGGTAACAAATGCCCCTGGCACAGCTTCCAACCATCCTGCAGAGTAGACTGAACCATCCCGCTCCCTGCACACACCCGGAGGCAGCACAACAGAGAGCAGGGGCTGCTTCTGTTCAACCCTTGCCTGGCTTCCCAGGGACGCAATCTTTAACTCGGTTTTCCAGCCACCAGCCATCACTCCAGGGAGGACTGGCCTCCCCAAAGGGCTGGGATTTCCAGGCTCTCGAAACGCAACAGCTGCCAGCACCCACTTCGCCAAACTACCACCCTGCAGCAGGTAATAGGCCGGCTCTGCCCCAGCACCAAGAGCTCACCCAGCCACCACCGGCAAGGCACAGCCCAGCCAGAGCAACGCCACTGGAACGTGCCAAGCAGCATCAACCTCGGCGAGCTTTGCAGGCCAGTGAATAATTGGATCAAGGAGCCGCACTGAGTCTTCCACGCACGTGTGCGCAGCCCACGAAACCCCTTGGTACTGAGCCTCCCCACGCCAGGGAAGCAGCACAGGGCCCCAGGTGCTCTGTCTCTCTGCCCATCCACACCAGTGCCACCCAGTGAGACCGGGATGTGTCACCAGCAGCATCGCATCACCTAAGCCCTGCTCCACACAGGGGAGAGAAATGCTACGGCTGCTGCCTGCCAATCCATTCCACCCCATTACCCGGGTCCCCCCATGCCGGGGCTGAAGACGAGCGGGTACGATGGCCCCAAGACAGCTGGTGCACGGGGACCACGCAGCCCCGGTGGTGGCGGAGCAAGCCAGGCGCCATGTTGCGGCGGCACAAGCGCACGGCGCGCCGGAGAAGGGCGAGGGGAGGGGGCAGAGCACCTCCCTGGTCCCGAGGGCCAGGCGTGGAGGACTGCAGCAAAATGCTACCGAGGCCAGGCATTTTCCAATGCCCTCTCCAAGATGGAGGGCGGCTGGCAAGCCATCACGCCAAAGCCTGCTCGAGGAGCACGATGAGAGAGGCACTGTGCTAGCGGCGACACTGCTGCCCAGCCAGCAGCTCCAACAGCTGGAGGGCAAACATGCAAGCCTGCAAGCTCAGCTTCAGCATGTGGCTATGGACAAGTGATCCTTGCAAGCCCTCCCAGTGCAGAGTCCAGCAGCACCCAGGCTCTGACTTGCAATGGCCATCAAGGGAAAGGGGACTGCTAGCAGGGCAGCTCACAGCCCTCCAGCCCCAGCCAGGCTGCCGGCACATGGGGAGCAGGACAAGGTCTCCACCACCGCGGTCCAAGCGTGTCCCCAACGTGGGCACAGTGGTGCCAGGATGCAGGAGCCTGGTATCCTCCAGCCACAGGGGCCTGGGGACAGGACACGGTGCCCACAGGCACTGGCTAGGCTGGAGGGAGGGGGAGACCTGCCGGTCCCCTGCCCCGCGGGGCTACAGAGACACTGGGCTGACGAGGGGGCTCCCAGCCGGCAGCTGGGGCTCGCCCTGCCCGGCCCCCAGCCCCGACCCAGCCCCTACGCCCTCCCCGGGATGGCCCGGGGGGCCTCCAGTCCCGAGCGCCGCTCCCAGCGCCCAGCCCGGGGAGGGGGATTCCAGCCCCGGCTCCCCACCTGCCTCCGTACTCCAGCTCCCACGGCCCGGCCTCGGCTCCCCAGCCCGGGGCGGCCCCGGCATCCCGCCTCCGCTCCCCCGACGACCCGGGGCTCCAACCCCGGAGTCGCCTCCTCGGTTCCCCGACCACAGCACTGCCCTGCGCTCCGGACCCGGTTCCCCGACTCGCCGGTGCCGCATCCCCACCGCCCCATTCCCAGTTCCCCGACGCCACCGCGCTCCACCCGCGGTCCCCCGACGCCCCGGTGCTCCAGCCCCGCCGTACCCCAGCCCCGGTTCCCACCTCCTCCTCGACGTTGCCGCTGCCGTTGGTGTGCTCGGTGTCCTTGTTGAGGTTGCTCATGGTGGGGTACCGGGGTAGAGGGGGCGGACGGGGCGGGGGGCTGTGCGGTTGCTCCGGAGCTCCGCGGGACCGGGCCGGGAGCAGGGGGCCGGTGCGGGGCCGGTGCGCGGGGGGCGGTGCGGGGCGGTGCGGGGCGGCGCTGCCCTCCCGGCTCACATGCGGCGTCCCGGGACCGCGCCGCTGTTAAGGGCCGGGGCCGGGGCCGGAGCGGGGCCGAGGGGAGCGCAACGAGCCGCAGCTGCGGGGCCGACGCGCCCCAGCCCCCGCCGCCGCCGCTCCCGGTGCCGCCGCCGCCGCGCACCGAGCAGCGGGGCCGGGACCCGCCCGCCCCCGCCCCGCCCGCCCGGGGCCGCCCCCGGGCCGCCCGCGCCAATCCCGGCCCGGCCCGCCCCCCCTCGGGGGGGTGCGGGGCTTTTTTTTTTTGTTGTTGTTGTTGGGATCGAGTTATTTTAATTTATTTTTTTTCCCCTCCTTTCCACGAAAAACTTTCTCAACTTTGATGAACTTTCGGGCTTCGACTTTCTTAAAGGGGCCGCCGGCCTCTCCGCCCGCGGCGGGGCCGGGCCGCTCCCTCCGGGGCATCGCCGGCCCGGGGCGAGGATGTGGCCGATGCCCGCGGGGGCCCGAGCGCCCCGGGACGGCAACTCTGGGACCCCCTGATGGGACCCCCGAGCCCCAGGAACAGCAGCCCCGGGAGCTCAGGCCACGGCTCCTGGAACCCCGGCCCCGAGAGCCCGGGGAAGCAGCCCCAAATCCTCCCCAACAGCAGCCGCCGGTTCCCGGGGGGCGACAGCCCAGTTCCTCCCGCAGAGCAGCGCCAGGTCCCCGCAGAGAGCCGGCGGGTGCCCGGAGCACGGCCCCCATCGCCAGCCCGAGGGCAGGAGCGGGGCTAAGGCACGATGACCATCATCTTGCCCCTCTCCCTGCCCGCGCCGCCGAACTAACCAGCCTCATCTTAACAAAGCCGGCAGGGAGGCTGGCACAGGTTGGAGCCGGGCTCTGGCAAGGTTCCCAGCTCCCCGATGCAGTGGTGTGCCAGCCCCCCCAGAGGTCCCCCCCAGGGAGAAGTCCGACCCATTCCCATCTCCGCTACGGCAGTCGGAGAGGATGAAGAGGGTCCTGCCTTCTTCCAGGCCTTCGTGTGAAAGGGCAGCGCACAGTTGGGGATGTGCAACAGGAGCAGAAAATGGGGTATATGTGGCTCGTTGCTGCACACTGCGTCCCTGGGAGAGGCAAATGTGTCCCCCCCAAGTGTTCGGGGTCAATCTGACAAGTGGGAGAGGTTGAGGGGATCTGAGCCACGTCAGCTTAACCAGCGCTGCCTGTACCCAGTCCTCGCTGCTTCCTCGGCGCTGGGGCTGGGTGAAAGTGAGGGGAAACATCAGCCCTACCCTGCCCCCGTGCTCCCGTAGCGCCCCCAGTCTGCAGACGCGCCGTGTGCTCCCTGTCCTGGGCTCAGCCCTGGCTGGCAACTCTCCAGTGCACCCCTGGCCTGTGCGGTCCCAACTGCACTGAATGTCCCTTCAAAATCAATCTGAGTCCACGACTGGCTCTGAGTGACCATTTGCTTTCAGGGTAGCTCGGGGATAATGTTTTGCTCGTGTGCATGTTGTGAAGAGGTGTGAGCCTGGCCAGGGGCAATCACAGAGGATTTTTTCACTGACACCTGGGTTTACCGCCCTGTTCAAGCCCCAGCCTCTGACTTGCTTTGCCACCTCATGCAGAGGCTCCCCATGAAAATTTCACCCTAAACTCAGGTGTCCCCATGCACAAGCATCGTCCAGCGCAAACCAAGGAGCTCTGGGTCCAGCAGCATCACTGAGGTGGTTCCCATAGCCAAGCAGCTGTGTGGGTTCACCACAGGAGGTGTGTTGAAGGGGAGGAAACATCCTCTGGGAGCATCAGCTTTGCATCGTAGTGCTGTCTGGGTTGGGGCTTTTAGCGGCAGCTGTCTGCATGTGGCACCGTGGGTTTGTGTATCTAGTTCTCATACAGACGGTGTCAAAACAACTGCTTCTTTTTGTAAGGCTGTGTAACGAGCAGCTAAGCCAGGGAGCCCAATCCCTGACAGGTCTTGCAAGAGGGGAGGAAAAACCCCCAATTTTTAATTAAAAAAAAATTACTTATTTACAAGGTTCTCCTACAGGGTGATTTTTTGGGAGACTTTTCACACAAAGAATACACCCAGCCCTGCCGAGCCATAGTGAGAGCCCCCAGTCCACCCACAGAGCTCGGCACGGATGGGTCCTCAGCAAAGCCAGAATTTTCTCCAGACTTCAGCGATGCTGCGCTTCACCATAACCTCATCCCCAGGGCAAGGCTGCGCAGGAGTAACTCCCAGGAATAGCATTGCCTGCCATGCCAAAAAGACTCGAAGCAAGCCTGCCCTGATGAAGACCAGGAATATTTGCTTCCTGTGCTCATTAAGCAAAAAACAGCATAACCTCACAGAGTTTTCTCGGTGTTTAGAGTTTGGGGTTTTTTTTTACTTTCTACAGACTTTGAGTCAGGAGACATGGAGCCTGCGGCAAGCAGGGGACACAAAAGGGTGGAAGTCAGAAGCAGCACCGGGTTCTCGTCAGACCCCCAAGAAAGCTGCGCCACACGCACAGACGGAGGAAACATGCCACCTCTTCCACAGCAGGAAAAACACCCGCTGCAGGCGGAAGAGCTGCTGCGTCCATCGCGCTGAGGCAACGACAGCGAGTCACCACACTGCTGCCAGACTGATGGCCCGTGGCCTGTGGTTTATTCTGTGGGCAAGTTCATCACGTTGCTGTTGGGTGAGAGAAGCATCCTCCTTGCACGACCCCCCCTCAGAGCTGTATGTGGTGGAAGCACCCTCTGTCCCAGCATCTTGTGAATTGTAAGTCCCTTTGACGGCCCCATAAGCATCACACCCAGGCAGCCTCTCCCCTCCCAAAGCACCGCGGCAAAGCAGCATCTGCTTCAGCACACGGAGCCCTTGGTGGCCCAGCCAGCTGCACAGGGAGATGTTCCCTGCCCCCAGGAGCTTACAAGGGTGAACCAAAGGGGGGACAAAAGAAGCAGTCACTGCTACCAACTTGTGCAGGTGAGCCAGTCCGCCAGAAAAGCGTGATGTCTCTGCATTGGTTTTGGCTGGGCATTTTTTCTTTGGGTAGGTCTCCACCTGCACGTGGAGATGCTCAGCTTTAACTCCGTGATCTGAGACCATATCAGCTGAACCAGTGCAGAGCCAGGGTGACACTCTGGTTTGGATCATGCTTATCCGAGTTTTACAGCAATGTATTTTTACACCAACACTTTTCTTCCTGAGGCATCTACCCCCCAACAGCATCCACCTCTGCAGTCTAGCCAAGGTCTGCACCAGAGGCCCTGTCCTTGCCACACCACATCCACCAAGATGCGCTGGTTAGAAGAGCAGAGGTGATGCTGTGACTATCCAGCCTGCACTCACCGACCTCTCCCATATCAGAGTGGACAAGCTGGCAGCCACACCAAATCCACACCGATGAAAAGCACCTAAGTCAGACCAGAAAGTTACTCTTATGCCCAAGACTGCATGGTCTCCTGCAGTCACTTGAACATGTGCTTCATTTGCAGTGTTGTGACCTTCTCAGCTTCCATGCAGCAAGCATAGGATAACAGCAACATCCACCTAAAACCAACTGTGCTGCTGCAAGCATGTGGCAGGGCTCAGAAAGCAGCTTGCTGGGGTGGCCTCTAAGCCACAAGCCCCATCCAGGTCACTGCCAGCTGGAAAACGGCATCTTCAGAGCAACTTCCAGGTCTCCTCCATGCTACTTCACAAACAGGGACAGGCAGCACACGCAGGGCGATACCTGTCCCCAGCTGTCCTGCCAAGGTGCTCCCTGCAAGCAGCTCCAACCACACCATTCTCTTTGTAAACGATGGGAACTGCAATGGGAACAACGATGGGAACTGCAATGCCTCACCAAGAAAAAGGAGTAACAGCTGTGAGCTGCTCACAGCCATCAAGCAGGTTACTTTAGTACTTGAGATAGAAACAGGTTGCCATCAGCTGAGAAATCAAGCTGGGACTTGAAAAAACAGCCACCTGTAGACAATCACGTGTTTCTGCAGTTTCTCAGCTTAACATTTTCCAAGGGCTCTTTTGAACAAGCAGGTCACCATCTCAGGAGGTAGGATAGCCAGGAGCAGGGTCTGGCCCCTCAGACGCTGGTTATAGGTGATAATGGAGAGATGTCTTAGCAGAGATGGGCTCCTGCATCCTCTGTCTGCTGCCCACTTGTTTTGTGGTCCCAGGACTCATTCACCCATCTGTAGAGAGACAATGAATTTCATTTTGGGGATCATGGTGGTTGTCACAGGATGTACCTTGGGTCCCTGCTATCCCCAAGCCCATCACAGGCTGTGCCACACTTTGGATGAGCTGCTGGGTTGTTTTGTTGTTTCTCACTGCTTATCTGGGGCAACAGCTGAGCCTTGGCGTTTGTCCCAGGGCAGAGAGGACACTCCTGTGCCACTTCCAACATGTTTGAGGTATGGTGAAGGGACAATTTCCTCTGCTCACCACTGGTGCCAACTTCTCCTCCTCCTGTCCTTGCCTGGGAAACCCCACGTCTCCCTGAAGCACGTCAGCTAGCACTGCTCTGCTGCTCTCCTCCCTGCCCCGGAGACACCCCTCTATACCCCTCCATTCATCCCAGCTGCTATCGCCTCATGCCCTTAGTTTTTCTGGTTAATTATTTTGGACTGGGATTTGCAATGCTGGCTGGAAAGAGGCCACTAACCATGGGACGTGGAGAAACCCTGATTTCCAAGCAAGCAGTGCAGACCAGCTGACCCCACTGTGCCATGGGGCTGGCTGACACTGCTGCGGCGAGTGATGGGCATGTGCAAGCTGGGTGCTGGTCACCAAAGACTCTACAGGACCTTAAATCAGTTCTCAGAAACCTTTCTGGTCACAGGCAGGAGAAGGCTTTAGGGCTGAAATGCTGCTTTTGGCATGGATCAGCATCCAAACATCTGAAGACTTGTTATAGCATCACACAGTGATGGTGGGACCTCTGGAGTCTCCCATCCAACAGCTTGCAGGACTGTCACCAGCACTGAATCAGGTTGGTCCTGCCTTGAAAACCCCCAAGGACGGAGCAGCCCCACCTCTCCAGGAGTCTATCCCAGTGCTGCAGGACCCTGCAGGGAAGAAGTCTTCCCTAACACCCAACCAGACCCTCCCAAGTCACCATCTGTCGCTGTTGCTTCACGTTATATCATCTGCCACTATCAAAGAAAGTGTAGCTCCACCATCTTTGTAAGTACCCCTCTAGTAAGCTGCTAGTACACCCTCTTTTGACCTCATTTTGGCCTGAGCAACCCAGCCCAGCTCCTTGGTGACCCCTCTCTGGCCCTTCTGTGGTTCCCTCACCTCCCAGTCCCCATCTCTGCCTGATGCAGAGCCTACCCAGCCATTCCTCCAGGCCCCACAGTCTCCTTTGCCCATGTGTCCCCAGACAGCAGGGCTGGCACTTGGCCAAAGCCAGGCTGAACAGCAGCTCCCAACCCCTTCCATGTGGACCGAATGCCACGTGGCTACACCAGTCCTAAGCACCACAAAGGTTCGTGCCCAGTCATACCATTCAGACTCCTGCTGGTCCCAGTTCTCCTGCTGTATTTAACTGTGATAGCTGCAGGACATGTCACTTCTCCTGGGAGAAGGGGATGGGCAGCCCTGCAGCATGTGCATGCCATGTGCAGGTAGAGGCAAGGTCATCGTAAGAGGCTTGAGGACTCCAGAGTAACAGGAGGATGCTTGAAGGCAGGAGAGCAGCAGGTCACCCCATGTAATGGCTGGAGCAACCCCTCAGGACATGCTCTTCAAGCCCCAAATCAACCAGCGAGGCTCTGCTGGCCCACTCCCCTCTGAAACCCATGACATCCCCAGGATTGGTTTAGTAGCACCGCTGAAAGGCAGAGGATGAAAGTGCTGGCAGGAAAATTGTCACTGGGGTCCACTGATATTTGGGTGCTGAATGACGAGATGCGAATAGCACCATCCCAGGGGCTGCGCAGGACTTTGGGCACCCAGTGGGTGCTGGGCAGAGACAAGGAGCTGGGGAATGGCAGCGCTCATCCAACATCACATGCCTGGAGTAGCTGCTTCGAGGACGGCAGTGAGCGCTTTCAAACTTTAATTCCTTTTTGTACGTCACCACTCGTCTTCTCCAGCTCTGCCTTCCCCCAGGAGGATGAGCTGAAGTTAACCGAGAAAGACAGGAGGTGTGCGCAAATGTTTGCTCAGACGCATCGGATCGCTGCAAAGCTGCTTTTATGGGCATTTCAGAGTGGCTCCTGGCAGTGCTGCTGGAGCTGAGCTCTGAGGACACTCACTGTGCCCCATGACGTGAACCCACCAAGTGGGCTTCAGACCAAAAAGGAGCAGGGAGAGCTCATGTTTACAAAATTTGAATAAAAAAATGCCGCCAAACAGAAAAGCCTGTTTGGAGCCAGGAGCAGGAACAATAAAACCAAACGCTTTCCTCTGATGGTTTGCAGATGCAGCGTGACGGCAGTCTCCTGGTGGAAAAAGCACTGCTGCATGGAGGGCTTTTGCCGTTCATTCACCTAGGAAATGAAGACAGTACTTTAGTCTGCCCCAAAACTCTTCATTTTTTTTGCCTTGAAGATGAAATGTGAAGAAAAAAAAAAGGGCAGTGTTCCTCCTTGATTGTGCAGTGCTTAAAAAACGCACTGTTATCTCTTTAGTGTCATAATTAATGTGTCATTTGCACTGGATTGGGCATATTAATTATGGGGGAATAAATCAGTGTGAAACTATTATACAGGCATTTGTTAAAGGCCCCAGAGCCAGCCCAACCCTTTGCATGGGGTGGCTGCAAGCCTGGCTCCGGCACTCATCCTGCACTGAGCTGCTGCCCAAGGGGCACTGAGAGCTGGCCCTTAACGGAGGCAGAAACCCGGCTTTGCCGAGCGGGGGCCGAGGGCTGTCTCAGTGCCGGGTCCACACGATTACACGGACATGTTTGAGCATCAGGGCTCTCCCTCTGTGTCCATTTCCTGTAGCTCCTTCCACCACCATTCAGCCAGCAGAGCAACTGAAGCCAGCACGGTGCTCTCGGGGGCCAAAATTCTCCCCCTGTGGCAGCTGGGCCTCACCAATGATATGATCAGTGTCCACATAGGAGCTGGGAGCTGCCCAGGTTGCTGCCGTCCCATGCAGGCCATAACAGATGGATTTCTGCAGCTGGATCCGTCCCTCCTCATTTGAGCCATAGTGGGAGCTGCCCCAGGGCGGAAGGGACAGGCTCTCAGCGCTGTGGGGGGAAAGGCTCCCCCCAGCCCCACTATCACTGCCTCCGTCAGCAAGCGCAGCTCTGCTGATGTGCCTGGCACTCGGCACCGACAAAGTGGCACCGACGGTCTCTAGATCTGCCCCGGAGGCAGGGAAAAGGCAGGGGCACTGTGGCAAGCCCTTGCCGGGCCAGATCCTGCCCCTTCCCACCCTCTGCAGTTGTTTGACTGAGGTTTTGGCAGGGTGCCCAGTAGAAATATCTGCTTTGGTGCCCATGGCTGGAGCAGGAGGGGTGGGATGAGGCCTGACCCAGGGCATTGACAGAGGATCAGTGCCCTTGGTGTCCTGAGCCCTCATGTGTTGCCCTACCCTCAGGATCTGGCCCGGGCGCCTCTGGGTGTCAGCAAACCCAGGCTGCCCAAGCAAGGATCCCTGAGCCAGGTGCTATCAAGTGGGGGAGCCATGTCCCATCCTGCTCAGCAGACCCACCTCTAACCATCAACATGGCCTCTCCAGACCAGGGTCTCTTCATCCTCTGCTACATTATCTTCATGCCTAATTAACAGACATTATGGATCATATGAAGTGCAGAAATGGTCCCAAACTTTGCCATTAAACATCTAGACAGTCAAGAAGGACCACATTTGTAATGGAGGAGGTGGTCAGCTTCGAGCCCTGCCATGTGATATGTTCCCTGGTCATCTCAGAAAGCATTACCCGAACTCTCCCAAGAGAAAAGTCGTCACATTTTCATGAAGGTTACTAATGTCCAGCCCTTCTACACACTGGAGACCTTGTCAAATAAAACAAAAGGACTTGTTGTGGAGGAATCCTTGGCAACTCGACCAACATACACATGACCTTCCGACTTGGAAAACAGATGGCCAAAAACCCAAGCAAGCAATCCCCCGGCACGTGGCATGGCTCAGCTCCCCTGCCGCCGCCGCTGCCGGCGACAGGCCGTGATGCGCTGCGGTCCCCAAAGCCTCAGGAAGCAAGGCAGGGAGCGAGAGGGGCTGTGCAGGATGAGCATCGCTCCGGCCTGGATGCAGCACTTTCTCTGTGGCAGCCACAAGCCTGGAAAAGCCCTTCACTATCATGTCCTTCCCCAGGACACTCCCTGCTCCCACGGGTTCCCCTTGGCCAGCCCTCTGCACTGGGGGTACATGTCCATGGATGGCCTCAAGGGAAGGGGAGAAGTCTCCTTGTAACCTCTTTCCTCCTCTCTGCTGTTCTCTCTGCTGTGCTGAGCACCGTGGAGCGCAGCCTGGGACACCTCCATCGTCAGACCCTGCGGGCCACTGCCCAGCACGGGGGACACCCCAGCCTGCCAAGCATGTCATGGAGAAGACTTCCCATCTCCTCCGGTCAAGGAGGAGCCATGCCCCACTCCTGAGGATGACAATTCCTGGCCAAGGGTGCAACCAGCTCTGTAAAAGCACTTTGAAGGCTGCTCCTCGGTCATGTGGATAACAAGAGGGATTAGCAAATCAGGGGATGATGAGAGCTAAATGAAGCATCGCTTTGCAAGAGGCTTCCATCCATCCTGCTTGGTTTGGGGCAGAGAAGGGGAGGCAGAGGGCAGCAGCAGTGGGCAGGCTGAGCTCGGCAGCACAGTGCTCCTGGAGCTGGGGATACAAAGCCAATGCACCACAGCAGCACCCTCCCCGGTGCTGTCCCCACGCAGGGGCATGCTCACCACAGCTCAGCCGGGCAAAGCCAAGGAGCCTGCCCAACCTGCAGGGTTTCTGAAGGCTCCTTGACTTGGCCAGAGCCCGGGGTTTCCAACAGGCACAGTTAGTGGCCCATCCCCATCCCCAAGGCTCCCCAAGTCTCACTCCTCAGAGTTTCAAGCCTTGGCAGCAAACCAAAGTAATAGATCTTCCCGATTCTCAGTCCCAGAAATGCCAGACTTGTTTAAACTGGACTGTTTAGATGAATTTGTGTATGTTGGTATGTTGGACACCCAGCATGAAAGACTTCAGCTCACGATTAAAGTTTGGCAAAGCCCTAAAACCACAGAAAACAAAGAGTTTTATCATGGGAAGCACTGGTCCCTGGGACGAGCTATAATTACTTCTGTTCTGCTTCGACCACAGTGCATAAGCACCACGGACCAATGGCAGCAAGGGCCAGTTTTCCAGAGCCGGCCGTTGCGGAACGCTTCGGCGGATGAGACAGGAGGGGATGTGCTATGGTGCAAAGTGTCCGTGTCCCCATGACTGACATGCTGTGGTGCAAAGTGCTTGTGTCCCCACGACTCACACCCGCAGTCTAGGCATTTTCCCCCAAATCCCAAATTCCTGCAAAACCTCACTGCATCACTGATCATCACCAGCACAAACTTCCCAGGAAGAATTCATTTTCAGGAAGGGAATATGGCCTGGAAAATTCCAGTCTCGGTGGGGAATGACAAGCAAGGGGCTGTGATGGAAACTTTTTTGCAACCTTAATTATTTCACCCCAAACGCCGGCAGCCCAGGCAGCGCCTCTCACCCTGTAATCTCATTAGTCTCCTTGGGAACGCCTACTCCACGAGACCCCCTCTTGCCCTCTTATCGCTCCCTGTGCACGCCCACTCCCCCCAGGCACTGAGAAGAGCTCCCCGTGAAGCTCAGGGCTCTGGTGAGCCCCCCACACGCACACCCTGCCAGGCAGGTCCCGGGAATGCCTGATTTATAGTCTTATGCCTTGTTCTGTTTACGCCAGGAGAGTTATTTAAAACGAGGAGAGTGAGAGGAGCCCGGGTTTTGTTTAAAAGTCCAGCGAGGAGATTTGCCTTAAATAGTCAAGAGCTGAGATTGGAGGGGAGGCCGCCCAGCAGCCTGGACCTCCAGGGTGGGAGCGGAGCTGGCACCCACGGGGGGAGCTGGCTGGCTGGAGGCGAGGTGGCAGGAGTTTCCTGCTTAACCCTGGGGAGTTAAACGACCCCGCAGGATTGCTCACAGCCCTGGCTTCGCATAACCCCTGGCACCGAAGATGTGTTTCAACTCCACAACATGAAACACATGAAACAGCAGTCTCAGAAGATGCAGCACTGGTCCTTGCAAGCCAGCATTCACTCTGAATCCTAATGATGGTGACCCAAAAAGCCGCTCCATGTCCAGAATTGGTGCAGCAACCCCAAAGGAAGCCATCTGCAGCCTGGCAAACCCCCAGCTCTGAACCCTCCAAGCGGCCCCCCTCCAGTCCTCCTGGCCTCCTCCTTAGAGGCAAGGATAAACGTGAAGCCACGCTGATGTAAGAGCCTCCCATGGGGCCACAACAAGAGCTTGGTTTGCTCAGTGCTGAGCACAGATCTGATTGCTCTCTATAAATACATCCGGGGTCAACACTAGGGAGAGGGAAGAGCTATTTAAACTCAAGGGGGACACTGGCAAAAACAAAAGGCTATATATAAACTTTCCATGAGCAACGCCAGGCTGAAGGGAAGGTTTTTAACTCCCGGAGCAGGGAGGTGAAGAAAGAGCCTCCCAAGGAGTGGGGTGAGGCAATGGGATGAGGCCAGACATGTTTCTCTTTGTCCCCAGGGTGGGCAACCCCGGTTTCCCTCCATCCTCCATCTCTGAGACCAGCAAAATCAGTGGAGGGGCCTTGGCACCACAGTGATAGCTCCCAATCCTGCTCCTGGAAAAAGCTCTTCAGATATTTTTCCACTTTCTTGACTTATTTGGTCAAAATTGTTGATGAATTAATCAGAATAATGAGTAACTTCGGTGCCTCGAAGCACTCGCAGCGGCGAATGCTGAAAGGCAGAGCTGTTGTGCAAAACCTGGCACCCCTTGCTAATCCCTGCGTCGCTGCTAAGGCCTGCGCCCCGAATCATCCCTGTTCCTTCTGCTCATCCCTGCACCCCCGCTAAGTCCTGCACCCGCTGTTAGCACCCACATCACCTGCTAACCACCCTGCTTCTTCACAAATCCCTGCACCTCAAGGAGCTCCCCACACACTGCACCCAAACCCACCCTGGGCAGCACCCAGTGGGACAGGCAGAGCTGCCCCCACCTGCTCCCGGTGACCCCATTGGGTCCATCTCCTGGATCCCTGAACACCAACAGTTGCTCGTGGGAATGGCAAGAAATACTGCATTTGGGAAGGGTTATAGAAACAACAGGGAGAAGAGGAGGAGAAGAGGGCTGAGAGGGGTGGGGGGCAGGCTGCTGTCACAGCCCCAGTGAGCAGGCAGGCTTGTGGGACACCAACCTGCCATTTTTTCAGTTTATCTCAGAAGGATCTGGCCTGGGGACATCACCAGCTCCTGCAGAACAGCAGTACCATTCACAGCACGGGGGATGAAAGATTCACAGAAGTTTAGAGCAATTCGGTGTCTCCCATGGAGCATGCTGATGAATATTTCAGAGGAACAGGCACCCAAAGGAGGGCCGGGAGCCAGCTGAGCACTTCCCCGAACAGTCACCCTGTGACCGCAGAGGCCACGGTGTGGTCTGGCAGGGATGCTGCTGGGGATCGACTGGGAGCATCAGGCCACACCAGCGGAGATGCCCAGCAGAGCTCTAGGACAGCCTGAAAACAGCCAGTTGGAGCGGTGATCAAGGAGGACAACTCTCCTGGAGGTGTCTGGTGTCTTCCCACTCTGCTCCCAGTGATGTGACAGCAGTGAGATCTTGTTCCCATACACGTGTCCACTCACACATCAGCTGTCCTGCATCACTTCAGAGTTGCTTCCCAGCAACTTCCGAGGCAGACCCCATCTTCCCAGTTCCAGTCATCCCCTGTCTCACTCATCCCCTACAAGCAGTGTGGTCGATCTCTTCCAGCACCAGCCCATGGTGATCTGGTCCTTTCTAGGCTGTAAGAGGAGGAAGCTAATCACCGAGATGGTGAAGTAGGGGCTCTAGCATGAGGCTTATAAACATTTGTTACCATAAATTAAAACAGAGCTGCCCACGTCTGCCACGCTCCCAAATCCCCTAAGCCACAGCCCTGATAGCAGCCCCACTGGCGCCAGTGTTGCAATGACCAGGGGAGTGTGCAAAGTCACGTCCTGGGTGAAAAGTTCAGATCCGAGCTGAGGGAGCAGAGTAAAGGCTGCAGAGTTTGAGATGTAACACCCAGGGATGCGCTGGCACCCCGCTGTCCCCAGTCCAGCATGGAGCTGCAAGCCAACACCAGACTCTTTGCTCCCAGAGAAGCCAGCACAGGGCAGGACCCTCAGTGGGCTGGGAAGGGGCTTTAATTCCTGCTACATCCCCTGGTGTGGCAGCGGTGGGTCTGGGAGCTGGTGGCACAGGGACATGACCAGCTGATGGGGAAGTCTGGGCTAGCAGTAAGGAAGGCGGCATGGCTGTCAGCGGTGCTGCAGAGGGCTGAGCTGGCATTGGGGCTGCATTCCCCACGGACAGATAAAAGCTACCGTAAAAGGGGAGACCTGTCACTTGGGCTGGCCTGGCTTGTCTCAGCACGGTGGGGAGAGCGGTGAACACTCAGCGAGCGGGTGCCACCACAGCTGAGGGCCACCTTATCGGCAGCATACCATGGCCCCAGTGCTCCCTGAGGGATGCCAGGGAAGGCACCGACCCACTGGGGCACGTCTGAGCTGCCGCAGCCCCAGCCCCACCATGATGGCACCCTGGAGCCACACGCCCCGCTGGAGCCATCACATCCCATCAGGTTCTGCTGGCTGCTGAGCCCCCACTCCACACACTGTCCCCCTGCTGCTGCGGCCCTTCGGCAGGAAGCTGGGATGGCTCATGGGGGAGCCCAGAGTTTCCAGGGGTACAGCCCGTGCCTGGCTCCCTCCATAATCCAAGCGAGTGGGGCAAAGGGAAGGCAGGAGAGGGCAGCTCCCTCCAAAAGAGCAAGAGAGGCAACCCTCAGCACTGCCAGCTCGGAGCGGGGGCCCAGCAGGAGCTGCAGGGAGGCACCGACTGCAACAGCTTTTGCTTATGATGGGCAAAATGCTCCAGATCCATAAGCAGGAAGAGGCTCTTTTGGAGTGAACTGCAAAATATTGTCTTTGCACAGCTCAACTCCCCCGCCCGTGCCTTTTCCTTGAAGTCTCAGCAGCTCTCAGGGAGAAGGTTTCCTTCCTCCTTACCCCTCCGCGAACCACAACGTTCCTCCCCGCAGCCAATTAGTGAGCCGGGGTCGGGGGTCAAGGGGCTTCCCGAGTTCACGGCGCTAATCACTGAACCGCTGCCGAGCGGAGCCAGTGTCAAGCAGCACATACCAGCAGCCCCCCATGGTCATCCCTGTGACACCCTGGGGACAACCAAGTCCCACCCCACAAGGTCTCCGAATTTCCCCCTTAGTCACCCATCGCCGGGTTCCCCACTCTGCACCCGGCTCCCTGCTTCATTCCTCCCTCGACCTGACAGCCTCCAGCTGCTGGCCCGGCCCCCACGCATCTCTCTGCAGAGCCCTCGCGGCTTCATCCCACCCCTGGCATGTTTGCAGGCCTGGAGGAGGAGCCCACGGCTCTCCAGCCCTGTCTCGACACAGCCACACTAGCCCCGGCAGCCCTGCTCCGCGCCAGCCCTGTTGCCAGCCCCCCACCAGCCACCTCCTTTTCCTCCACAAGCCATGCTGCAGCAGGCCGGTGGCCGCTATCAAATATTCATGGCAGTGCGTGGTAAATAAGCATTATGAATTTATGACTTGCTGAATTAAACAGGCTCCATCTCATGCCGGCTGCCGTTCGGTGAGGCGGAATGAACAGCGGCATTGCTGGCACATGCAGCATCAAAGCCGACCACATTCAAACCCAAACCAAGCCCAGGCTTTGGGAATACCCAGAGCGCTGCAGCCCCAGAGAGCTTGCGCCAGGACTCCCTCCCCTCCCGCAAATCCTCACTGCCCTCTGCATTTTAGGTCTCCCCGGGGCAGCTGATGGGGCAAACTTCCCCCTCCGTGGAGCCTCAGTACCTCAGAGTAGAAAGGAGCAAGTGAATCAAGGCTCAGGTTCACTGGTTTAAACAATATTTAGTCCAGCACTATGGTTACATGACTAACTGGGTTAATTAATAACATGGCAAGCGTTTGCCCGATGTGGGAAAGAAGCACAAAATGATTCTGTTCAGCATGAAGAGGCCAACGAAAAGTCGCCTGCGAAAGCCCCAGGCAGCGGCACCGATGTAGGGAAGGGGCAATGCCCTGCTCTGTTGGAAGAGGCTGGTTTTCCATGGCTGATCCAACACGCTGGGTGCAAGGAGAGGGTGACACGGCTTGACATCCAAGCCCGGTCTCCTCCCTGGGAGATGCTCAGACAGCCTCGTGAACATCTTCACGGGAAGGGAGGTGTAGGGACAGGATGGGGGGGAAAGAGACAACAGGATAAGCACCACAGCAGCAAGGCACCAGGGTGTAAATGCCAAAGGAAAAGCAGCAGCAGCCAATTTCCTTTGGCATTTACACCGCAGCAGCCTGGGCCGGGGGTGTAAATGCCAAAGGAAAAGCCAGGGGATGGGATTTCCAGGATCGGCATGACAGGGAGTGCAGGGAAATATATATAAAAAGTGGAGTGAAAGGCTCCCTGCCAGTGCCACCTCCCAAGGGAGCACTATTCAGGGCCCTGCGCAAGGATCAAGTTTAGAGGGGGAAACATTTTTGCCCAAGCAAATATGGCACTTCACACTTCCCTGCCACACCGCAGGGCCAGGAGAGCATCCAGCTGGCACCACCACACATGAGCCATCCAGCAAGGCCAGGGATGTTACCAGCACCACATCTCCTCTGACACGGCGGCAGGGTGTCACCAGACCCGGCTGGTCCCACACTTGGCAGGCGGAACCCCTACCCCTGCTGTGAATAAAGCAAATTATCTTCTCATGGCTCCCTCCTGGTGCCAGGCTGGGGCTGGCTCCCTGGCACTGGGCGCATCCTCCAAGAAGCAGCACTGCCAGGCCCTGGCCCGCCACCGCAAAGGCACCACCCTGGCACTGCAAACCACCCCATGCTCGAGTGATCTGCTTCCCAAATCATGCCCAGCACGTCTTCTCTCCCTCGAGCCATAACTGAGCCCTGAGGAGGATCGCCAATGGGGTCCAGCTGGCTGGGGCTGCGTGGATCATCGTGACCCCCCCTTCCCACCCCCACCGGGTGTGTGGGGCTTCCCGGAGGGGCCCTGCCACCAGCAAGGGAGGAGCCAGGCACGCTCCTGGCACGCTTGGCTCATCACTCAGCCAGCCAGAGCCAGCTGGGCTCTTTCGCCACCACTGAATTCATCCCTGAAGACCCCCTCCTTGGTGTGGCTGGTTCCCAGCGTCAGGCGACGCTTCGCTCCCACCCCCGCGTTTCCCCCAGCATCCCCCCCCACCAGGACAGGACGTTCCCACGTGGTCACACGTGCCCCAGGCGGGCTGGGAGAGGCCGCGTTCACACGGGACGGCAGTGTGGCTGGAACCCCTGAGGATGCTCCAGCCCGGCTGCCTCCGGCCCCTCGCTGCTAGGGAAGAGCCAGCAGGCCTCAGCCTGGCCCCAGGGCTGGGCCCTGCTGTGCCCACCGCCAGCCAGGCCCGCGCACTGCAGCGGCATCTGCTCCTCTGCCCAGCCGGGCCGGGGGGCGCGGGCACGTTCAGTGGGTCTGCGCCCTGCTCACACCACAGAGGTGTTCTGGGGACTGCGGGGGGGCAGGGAAGCAGCTGGGTGAGGGAAGGGATGGAGAGCAAGCTGTGGGGAGAGCCCCCATGTCTGCACGCCATGGCAAAGCCATCACTTTTTTTTTTTGCTGCTTCCTAACTATATTTTCCACTAGACCTTTTGGGAAAAATTCTAAGTCCAGCAGTGGGGGAAACAAAACATGGTATAAGCCCTCCCCATGGGGAGCCCAGCACAGTCCTGGTATCACCCCCAGACTCCACCTGTCCTGGGACCACAGTGGTTTGGAGTGCCAAGGAGGAGGTGGCGTGAGTCCATGTGCCAGACCTGGGGATGACGCCGTGAGGTTAAGCCACATTACTCCCACCCCACTGCTGACAGCCAGGAGTGGCCAGATGACGAACAGATCCCAGCTCCCTTACGGGATCCAGACCCAGAGAAGCCCAGGGAGCTTGAACCTTAATTTATCAAGCTTCTAAGGCCACATAAAAAGCTTTTTCCTGTGTGGCTGAGCTATTTAAAATCAAAAATGTTTCTGACCCCGAGTTTGTCCAGAGAACATAGTCCCAAGAGCTTGAAAGCCCCGCCGGCACAACGTTAAGAGGATGCAAGGCTCAGAGTTGATCATACTGCAAAGCACAACTTGTGCTCAGGAGAAAAACGCTCGTTGTGAAAGAGTGACCCCAACCGTCGCGTTGGAAGGAAACCTCTGCTGCATCTCAGGCAGTGCGACCGCCAGAGGGCGAGAGGCAACATCTCCAGGGTAAAGTGTAAAACCACCGAGGGGAGACACAAGACAGCAACAAGTGACACAGGTGACCGGCTTTGTGTCCTTCTCCAGCAGGAGGTTTTGGGGTGGGGGGGGGTGGGGGGGGTGGGGGCGAAGGAGGCTGGTGAGCAGAAGAACCTGGTTTTGCATTAAAACATTTGAAAATATATTCCAAGGCCCCAAAATTTCAGGTGTTAGCAGGTGGGGTTTAAATGCATCAATCCCTCCAATTCCACTGCCAGCAGCACTGAGACACAACGCTCTTCTGATGTCACCTTCCTGGGACCAGGAACCCTCCTCATCCACACCTGCCAGCCGTGCCCCTACAAAGCCATGGGAAGATCACACAGGAGTTGACATAAACCCCATCAAATGGAGGAAAATGCAATCACTAGTGGGAATGTAGGGGACAGAGGACCAAGGGAGGGATAAAAGACCAGGTCATGGATGGGGTGACAAGTGACACTGACAGGGGCTGCCTGGAGCTGGGGCACAGAGGGACCTAGGTGGCCACAGGGTGAAGATGAGGCAGGGGTTTGGTCCCGGGGACCCCCTACCCTGTGCCAGTCCCCTCTGGCAGACAGGGTGCAGCCCCCTCAGCAACGCTCTCACACCTGGATTCACTCCATTGCAGCCCAGTTTGGACACCTTCAGCGACCAACACAAGCCAGGGAACTACCAAGCAGACTGGGAGCTCTGCAAAATAATCACCCCACCAAGCACCTGGAAATCCACCCCATGCCACAGACCTGTGTGAGAGCACACTGCCATCCCACGGCTGCACAGCCCGGGGCACAACCACAGCTTCAGCACAGAAAGTTACTATTTTTTCACTGACACCAATAGAAATTTCTACAGGAAAACTCACTCTGAATTTTGCCTTTGCTTCACTCCCATGTTGCTGTTCCCTTTGGCTACCAAGCAATTCCACACTCCTGCCCTGAATAAACCACCCTCCCTGAGTGCATCCAGCCCTGCTGCGACAGAAGTGAGCTGGAAACGCACCGAGCAAACCAGCCAGGTGGCTGAGCTGAATATCCCTTAAACACACCACAGGGTCATGGGGGGAAGCAGGCCCAACAAGGCTGCGCTCGGGGAGAAGGACAGGGTACTGCCGTGCCCATCCTCCCAGGGCTCCTTTGGCAGGATTATGGCCCCAGCAAGTCCTGGGTGAGATCCAGGGTATGAGGAACTCCAAAACATGCCATTTTTCAATCATTTGAGATGAGAATTTGGCAAACAGTTTTAAAAATGCTTTAAAAATATGCTGGCACAGCGGCACTTTAATATTACCCAAATACCCAGAGGTTTTAGCATTCAGAGGGGGATCCTCACTTAATAAAAAAGAGGAAAATATTAAAAGGCACATGAGACATTTCAGCTGGTCCATAACAATCTGCCCTTTGCCTGGCTCCATGCAGTGCCCAGCCCCTGGTCAGACAGGCTGGGAGCGCCAGCTGAGACGGGAACAGGGTGAAGAGGGGTACTGGGCACCCACACTTTGGTGAGAGCACAGGAACATGTGCAGGGGATGCATCCACGCAGGACACCAGCCAGCGAGGGGCCGCGTGGCCGAGCTGCTGGCGTGTGTACCCTGCGCACCCCAGCTCCTCGCGCCATTTCACCCCTCCCCGCCCGGCGGAGAGGAGGCAGCGTGCCGTGGTGCCGCTCCGGGCCCCCGCAGCGGCTCAGCCTCCTGTCCTCAGGCCCGTTCCCACGACCCGCTGCACTTCCTGCGGCTGGCGGCCGCTGGCTGGCTCTGGGACGTGGTGGCGGAAGCGTTGTGATTCGGGTGGAAAGAGAGGCCAAAAGCCAGCCCCAGCCTGGGAACGGCCTCTGCGCGGCGTTCCCCCTGGCCCTGACACCCAGGGTGGGATCCGCTCGCAGCCAGGAACTGGGTCTGCCTGCCACCCAACTGCTCTGTGGATGCCCCAGGAGAGCAGGTCTCAGGAAATTCGGTCTCGGGTGATTTCTCCTGTGTGTCCAGAGCAAGGCTGAGCCCCAAGCAGAGCTGTTATACAACATTTTGCAAAATGCCCAGGGTTGGCTCCAACCCAAAACCACTTCCTCTCACTCCAAAGGGCTGGCGGGAGGCAGATGTCGATGCTGCTGGTCTTGCAGTGGTTCCCATCCCTTCTTCCAGAGATGTGCAGGAGGAGGCAGGGAGCAAGGATGCTTTCAGGCTCCTCCCTTTCGCACAACACCAGAGGTGCCAGTGGCATCTATCTCAGGTACATTGCATAGTACCCATCACACACATGGTGAGGCAGAGCCATCTGAACACTCAAATCCAAAGGATCCAAGTGCCAGTTTCCCTTTGAGAGGCTTCACGAGTGCCCTCCACAGGACAGCATGCTCTCCTACCAGTGCTGTGGTCTGCAGTCAGGCTGCCACTGGGTGCAAGACCCTAAAGCTGGGTGAGCTCCAGCATCACATGTACACTCAGCTTTTGGTACCGTACTTGGGAACGCCCTCCATGCAGGTAGCTTGAGAAGCTTTTTGTCAGTGTTTCAAGGGACTACAGTGGCCTGCTTATGAATCCCTTACTCAGCTGTTCGATGGGCATTTTCTCAAGCTCCTTCTTGCAAAACATTTAGATCTTTCCTGAGCTTGGGCTCACTTGGCAGCTGGAATGCCCCAGGGAGGGCAGGCTGCCCCTGCACACAAAAACACCAGCATTACAGCCCCTGGCTGGGGTCTCCCAAAGGAGAGAGGTCTCCAGAAATATTTTCAGCTGTGGGCTCTTGAAGAAAAAGGCACTGCGTTCTCAGGGACTCCTCTTGGTGGCCAACGCACTAGGATGAATCCAGCTGGAGTCACCTGCAACACAAAGGTGTTTCTGTCACACATCGCAAGCAAAGCTGTGCAGAGCCTCTTTTCCTGTCTCCCCCTTGTTTCTTTCACCATTCTTTGTGCAAATCTGTGTTCACATAACACTTCCCTGGAACAAGGAGAACTGCAAGGTAATTGGTATGAAAAAGTTTTGCATCTGGATGTGTTCCGAGCTTACAAACCCTCACCCTATTTTCCATCTCTATTATAACAATGCTGGAAAACACACCCCTGCAGCGCACTGACCAGGGAGCGCACTCACACAAAACAGGGCAGGTGCTGCCCGTCAGGCAGACACAGGCAGAGGAGCAGAGAATGTCACTTCAAGCACCCACGAACGCTCATGGGTGCTCCACGAACAAAAGAGAAGTACTGGGGATCCTCCCCTCCCACCTCGCAGGTGCACAAAACCTTCCCAGCTGTGTTCCCTGCTCCCACGTGGGTGCAGATCCCACCCAGCTTGCTATGGATGTGTGGTGACAAATCCCAAAAGGGTTTGCAGTCTTCTTTGCAAGATAAAAAATGAGCCATTCATCACCTATCTGAAAAGGAAATTGCATGAGAAACACAGACTTTACTTCCTTTCTACCAGTTTGCTGCCAGAGTTACAGGTGATCTAAGACTGAAGCTTTTGAGTCTTTTATGAAGATAGTGCAGACCTTGGTCATAAAGGAGCTCACATTTTTCTCATTCTTATCATAAACTGCCCTGCATCCACTAAGTTAAACTTTCAACTCCTCCAGAATCCAAGACATTTCTCCCCTTCCGCATGTCCAAGCAGTGATTTCTGGGGTTGATTCAAATAAAGAATGTAATTTTACAAGAGTAAGTTCAATTGCAGCTAACACCCCCCCCAGAATACTATAACTTTGAAACACTAGGGAAAGGTGTATTCCGCTGGTTTGAAACAACCAATAGAAAGCAAAGGACTGCAAGTTTGTATCATATGAAGCAATTTAGCTATCCATACTGTGAATAAATAATTGATCTGCACCATGTGGAAAAATATCCATTAGACCATATAGCACAAAATTCTAGGAGATGAGCACCTATATATACATACATATAACAAAACTATCCAGAGAAGAGTTTTACTGGTATTTGGAAAATATAAAGGAGCTCACATCCAGAAAATCAGCAGCTCGAGGGCTAGCAGCACCCTGGTTTGCAGTTAACACGCTGCAGCGAGGAGCCAGAAACCATGCTTCGGCTTCTAGGCTGTGAGCAAGGCAGGCAGCTCTGTGGAAAAAGTCTTCTTCCACCAGCTCTTTGCCTCTATTCGCAAACGATCTGGAGGGCTAACACCCAGCCAGCCTCAGCAGGGAGCCCCCAGCATTTTCACTGAGCCTGCAAATTCCTGTGGGGCCGCAAAAACATAAGCTTTATGAATCCAACTGCACAGGAACGGAAACACACCAAGCAGAAGCCTCACATGCACAGAAAACCATGAAAGAGAAGAATCCAAGCACGCAGGTTTGGGGTTTTTGCAGGGAGTGCACCCCCAAGCCCAGGAAGTGAAGGCCACGCTTGCATGTGTGACATGGGAAGAGAGGAACATTACCTTTTTCCAGAGGATGGGACAGAGGCAAGTTCAGCTTCTAGAAATAGCTGGATACCAGACCTCAACTAAAGCTTCTGAGCAATCCAGTGCACTAAAACAGGCCTGGACACATTATTATGGGGGGGGTGTAGAATGGAGAAAAACAAAATTATTAAAGCAAATGGAGGAGGTGTTTTGCCTGGACAGGTCCTCGAGCTTCTGAACATTTTGTTTCCGTTAGCTTCCTCACCAGTTCGAGAGGTGTCAGCAAATGGCGCCCCACACCCAGGAGCAAATCCTCAGTCCTGAACCACCTGCGCTGCCCTGGGGAAACTGTGCAGCATCCCTGAGACCTGTCCAGAGTCACTAACATGCAGGACCCACTGGAGGACGGGACCAAAACCTGGGTGTCACACCCACGGGACCCACTCCTAGGCTCCATCTGCTTAAATCTGTGCTGCGAACATGACGGGAGAGCAATGTGTAATGTCACCTCACCACCGCACACCTGCTGCTTAGGGAGTTTTGGACAATGCTTTAAGGATCTCTGATCTGCAGGGACTCCAGATGTCCCTTCCTAGATTTCTTAGTTTATGGTATAGTCATAAGGCAAATGATACACAACCAAGCTCCTCCAAGACACAATTCTAAGTTCTTGTCGTGAAATTTCTAAGAAGCCTTACTGAGATACTGAGAAATGCCATGACCAGATGCAAGGCTTTAATTTTTAGATTGTCCTTGCAATGTGCAGTCAGCTTGTGGTCTTAAAAATGCAACTCCCAGATGCCTTTCAGATTTTTGGCTGGACTAGCAGTGGCTCCCATCATCATCGTGCCTTTTCACGCCAACACACTGCTCAGACATCCTTTTTCCACAATCTCATTTCCATTCATGGGAAGGTATTCTGAACCACCAAAACCACACAGAAAAGTAAAACCAGCTTCCAAGCAAGTCCCGTTGCACAGAAGCAGTAGACGGGCCTGATTTTAGCTAAGTTCAGGCAGCTCTATTACAAACACCTCCAGCTCCATTCATCCCATCTTCACGCAGCATCCAAGACAAGACACCTTGAAGTAACCTGTTTTTCTCCAGGGACAACAAGCAGAGCTGCCTGATCCCGGTTCACATGCGGATGACTAAAGAGAAGTAAAACAAAGCCTGCCATGCCTGTCTTAAACGAACAAGGGAGCAGAGATGTGCCAGAAAAGATGAGCTCATTGAAAAAATAACTAAAAGAGCTTTTATAAAAATCAATACAAAGACCTAGCTGGATTCAGATGTGCAACATGCCAGTAGCAAGACACCTTCTTACCACCTGCGTGCTTTCCTGTGTGCTCTTTTTTACCAATTTGTCCTCAGATTCTCCTCATTTTTGTGTCTTGGTGCCACCCACCAGATCCTGTGCTCAGAGGCTTTGGCTGCATCCCGGTATGTAACCTATTCCATGAGCGGCCAAGGAAAAGAGCTACAGGCACAAAGGAGCAAGGATCATGCAGAGAAGCAGCTTCCCTCAGGGGCAACAGAAGCAGGGAAACACAGCATTTATTTTGACCAAGAAAGAGGTGACCTCCTGAGCTCATCTCTGCTGGGAGAGCGCTGCTCCCACAGGTACACATTGCTGCCAGCTCTCGGCTGACGCACGCTCAAGCTGGGAGCCACATGCCTGAACTTCACACCTACACATTCCCATCTTTGCTTTAGGCTTTGTACTTCATGGCTTACTTTTTCCATCACACCCCGTTCCCAGGTTCTGTTATGCCAGGAGATCACGGGTGGAGGGATGCCTTTTTTCTAGTGTTTGCCAGTAAAACCCCTGCCTGCCTCTCCAGGGCAGCCCATCCCAACACTCCGCTTGGAGGGACAGCAGGT